>NC_141696.1:1567366861-1567698512 GCF_964263255.1 Lissotriton vulgaris
ACCCTTACCAGAGCTACAGTGTCTATAGAGAAGTATCGTACAACTGCAGGATTCATACAGAAATACGTTACATTTGGGCAGCGGAAATAAGAAGTATATCGAGAACTCCACGTAACATATATGAAAGTTGTCCTACATATAAGAGAAAGTGCAATCTGTTGAAACCTTCTTAAACCGATACTCTACAGGAACTTATAGCACTGTCCGAACTACTCCATTACAGTTTTCCGAATGAGAAGGACAGTTGTGTAGCATCTGTTCTTGGGCAGCTAATGAAAATGGCCTAAAATCCTTGGCCTGAAGTCAAGGAGTAAAGGAGCAGCGTTCTGGCACATTGGATTATTATATTTTAAGAAAGAGACAATATCTCCAGGTTGCGAGACACTCTGTTGCAATTGCCCCTGGTTGGCCCTGATGAAGGTGGTTTCCATTGCAGTTCTTCCACCGAAACGCGTTGGCCCTCTCTTCTAATTAGATCCAACCTTTGGTTGTACAGTCGACAAACTGGTGTAAAATAACGGGGTGTTTTTCCGTGTGTAGTTGAGTGATGTATGACTAGGATGTGTGACTGAGTGCATGTGTTGTGGTTGTGTCTCCTGACCTGGGTCATAATAACTGTTTCGTTACTTAAAAAAAAGATATGTTTATCTACTGTGACTTTGTAAATACAATATGAATTTTTGTATATTTATTTAAAGAAAATTATATGAAATACAGCGAATCACTACCTGTTTTTTTAAATAGGAAAAAAGAAAATATGAATTTTTGCATGACCAAAAACTCTAAAAATAAAAATAAATAAATAACCTAATAAGTCGAAGATGTGGTTTATGTATGCCCGTGTTATTGGAGGCTTTTCCCAATTATAAAGTATATTTAGGTCAAGAGGGAGTTCCTTTCTTGTTACAAGTTTAAGGTTTATCTTATATATGACCATGGCAAAGAGTATTCAAAGTCCTCACAATGTCAATTTTTCTCTGATTTAATTATGTTTCTCCTTAAAAAGAATTTAGTTTACCTGAACTAGTGGCTCTGCGCCTCATCAGAGGTTTATTTTTTCGTCATTCCTTTTCAGAGGACAGAGCCGGCCATCCACACAAGGACGATCCAGAGTGAAGAACCCAAACATGTATGACTACTTTTTACCACCAAGAAGTAAGAGCCAAGCAGCAGCATGTTGAGTGCACTCGACCAGAAACAAACTAGTCCTATCTAGTAGCACTAATACAAAGCGCTACAATATGCTATTCACAAACATGCACGTGTAAATCTCTTCCTCCCCTACCGTTCCTATGGGGAGATCCTCACACATGTAAGTTTACTACTTAGTAGTAAGGGTCATATTTATAAAGGTTTTGTGTCGCCCTTGCGCCGCGCAACGGAGCACAAGGGTGACGCAAAACCTAAGTTGTGTTTATCAGGCCACGCGTTGCCACCGTGCGCGGCCCTACACGGCTTGGTGAATCTAGAGTGATGCAATGCAGTGCAAATCTATGGCTTGCGCTACTCGGCCCTGGGAAGGCGTTTGATGAGTGGAACGTGGATGTTCCCGCGGTTCCACCCATGGTTTCTGGCACTTTTCCTGATTGACCATTACTAGTAGACCTGGGAATGCGTCAGAATGCTACGCCTCTTAGGTGAGGCGTAATAAGGAAAAACCTCTGTATTTCTCCTCTGACTTCATATTTCTATGTGTGCTACAATCTGCAACCCACATAGAGGAACCGCAGCACACACCGACAGAGGAGAATGCCTCAGGGGATCGTTAATGCGCAGGAAGGTGTTAATTCTGCTTCCAACACAGGCACCCCTGCACCATGGTGCAAATGTGCCGACGTTGGCGCTATGTAGCACATTGGGCACCAGCACTTTCAAATGACAGGAATAAATGTTGGAAAGACCACAGGTGTGGATGGAAAAAAGGGCATACTGACTACTAAATGAGAGAGGCCTAGGGAGGTGTAAAGAGAGGCTAAGGGGGGCTCGGAAGAGGTTTAGGGAGGGTCATGCACACGCCCACACAAGAGTAAGCTCATTGCTCTTCACAAACTACACTTCTATACGTTACTACAGCCAAAAACGATCAAAACTAGTAGTAAGTGTTTTCCATCACCACATGTTGCCAAACACAGGCACTTCAACACTCTCTCATAGGAAATAATAGAAGTAGGGACTTAAAACCCCATGAGAAATAATTTTAAATGTAGTTAAATTACATAAAACAATAAAAAATATTAATCATTTAAATTTAATGTTTGAAAATATCTGAAAATTAAATATTTTAATTATATTTTACCATATTTGTATTTTTTTTAATTAAAAAAGGGTGGTAACCTATAATTCTATACATCACTTGCAATAATTATTAATTCACACAAAAAATAATCCTTAGGTGGATTTAAAAAAATATATAAACTTCAGCAAAATCATTTTAAATGTATTAAAATTAATTTTAATTTAAGTTTAAGCGGTTTAACGTAATTAATAGATTGTCCTCGATCTCCTTCGATCAGTCGCATATCTGCCACATTGGGAAATGCCACATTCAAAGTGCTCGTTCGGTAACTGATGCTTACCCTTTTTGTAAGGACGACTCAGTGTCCAATGTAACTTTCCCTTCCAGGCATGCAACGGTTCTGACAGTCTCAATTTAATCACTTCCACCAAGGCCACTTGTCCAACGGCCGACACTTTTCAGATCGGGTGCTGCATTAATCGTGCAAGTGGCTGCATGTCCTTAATTTTACCAACAACGACGCTTCCGCAGGAGCCTCAAGGAGCCCTCAGTGGGTTCACAACATCCATATATTTGGCACAAGCGTTTCAGCGACACCGATTTCTCAATGCCGTATGCCACAAGGAGTCCCGTGATTCAAAATATTTATACACTGAACCCACTGAGTGCTCCTTGAGGCTCCTGCGTGAGCATATATATGTATGTACTTTGATATTTTCAAAGAAAATACATTTTAATTTCAATTAAATTACTCATGCTGCCACATTTTCTATTTTGCTCTACATTTAAAAGAAATAAATTAAAATCATTTTCAATACTATCTATAATAAATATATTTTTAGTCAGTTTTTCATGTTTAATAATGTTCCTTTATACTCAATCAATAAAGGGTTTATAACACGTAACTCATCCGTGAGGGTGTCAAGGCGCTGGGGGTTGGGCACGTGGGGGGGTGCAGCTTCGAATTAGTCGAAAAGCCAGGTCTTGAGGCTCTTCCTGAAGGTGTGTCGAGTAGGGGCGCGTCGGAGGTTGACTGGGAGCTCGTTCCAGGTCTTTGCTGCGCGGTCGGCGGAGCGGAGGTTTCTTTTGGGTACGTGAAAGGATACTCTATCATTGAGCTATTTGGGTCCGATGTTGTAAAGGGCTTTATAGGCGTGGGTGAGTAGTTTGAAGGTTACCCTCTTCTTGTTGGGGAGCCAGTGGAGATCTCATAGGTGCGGGGTCACGTGTTCATGTCGTGGGGTTGCAAGGACGAGTCTGGCTGCGATGTTCTGCATTGTTTGGGGCTTTACCGAAGTCCAGTCTGCTAGTTATGAGTGTGTGGGTGACGATCTTTCTGCATTCATGGGGGATCCACTTGAAGGTCTTGCGGAGGGTGCGGGGGGAGTTGAAGCAGGTCGAGGCAACGGCGTTGATCTGGCGGGTCATGGTGAGGGAGGAGTCTAGAATGATGCAGAGGTTCAGGGTGTGGTCCATCAGGGTGGGGGGGTTTCCGAGGGCAGGGGGCCACCAGGAACTGTCCAACCCAGAGGGGGAGGGTCCAAAGACGAGGACTTCGGTCTTCTCGGAGTTCAGTTTTATCCAGCTGTCATTCATCCAGGCTGCAATGTCTTTCATTCCTTCTTGGAAGCTGAGTCTGGTGTCTTTAGTGTTCTTCGTGAGAGAGAGGATGAGCTGGGTGTCGTCGACGTAGGATACTATGCTGAGCCCATGCTGTCTGACGATGGTGGCGAGGGGGGCCTTATAGATGTTGAAAAGTGTGGGGCTGAGCAAGGATCCTTGGGGTACTCCACAGTTGATCTCTGTAGGTTCGGAGAGGAAGGGTGGGAGTCTGATCCTTTGGGTTCTGCCGGAGGGAAAGGAGCGGATCCGGTCGAGTGTGATTCCTTGTATACCAGTGTTGTGGAGTCTGCCTGCTAGGCTGCGGTGTGAGACGGCGTCGAAGGCAGCGGAGAGGTCTAGTAGGATGAGGGCCGCAGTGTGGCCCTGGTTGAGTAGCATGTGGATGTCATCAGTGGCGGAGAGGAGGGCGGTCTCAGTGCTGTGGTTTCTGCGAAAAGTGGACTGGGAGGAGTTGAGGATGGCATTCTCTTTGATGAAGGGGGTCAGCTGGGCGTTTACGAGTCTCTCTGTGAGTCTCTCTGTGACTTTGTCTGTGAAGGGAAGGAGAGAGATGGGCCGGTAGTGTTTCAGGTCTGTCGGGTTAGCCAAGGGTTTCTTGAGGAGGGGCTTGTCTCTGCTTGCTTCCAGTCATCGGAGAAGATGCCGGATTTGAGGGAGGAGTTGATGGCGGCAGCGGCTCTGTGGTAGATGTGGGTGGGTAGAGGTCCGTGGGGGCTCCTGAGTGGCTGTTCTTCATGGTCTTGGTGGTGTCTTCAGTGGTAGCAGGTTTCCAGGTGGTGATGATCGGCCGGTTGTTGTTGGTGGAGAGGGGGATGATGTCCGTAGTCTGTTCGCTGAAATTGTCGTAGAGGGCCTTGCTCTTTAGGTGGAAGAAGAAGCTGAGCTTGTTGCAGAGATCCTGGGATGGAGTGACGTCCATGGCTTCGCTGGGGGGTTTGGTGAATTGCTGTATGACGTTGAAGAGTTCTTTTGCATTACTTGCCTTGGAGGTGATTTTGTTCTTGAAAAGGTCCTCTTAGTGGCTCCTATGCGCTGGTGGTATTTGTTTATGGCGTTCCTGTAGTTGTTCAGGTATATGGTGTTTTTCTTGCTCCTCCAGAGCATCTCAAGGTGTTTGCAGGAGCTCCTGGCTTCTTGGAGGTTGGGGGTCAACCAGGCGTCCTTCAGTGTGCATTGATTGACGGGGTGGCGGAGGGGTGCAAGCTTGTCAGCGCAGCTGGAAATCCAGCAGCGTAGTTTTTTGACTGCAGAGTTGCCGTTGGTCGTGGCAGAGGGGGGGGTCGTAAAGGAGGGTGGTGTTGAGGTGTGCCTCTGTGATCTTGCTCCAGTTCCTTCGGGACGGGTGCGGGAGTGTTGGGTGCTGTGGTGGTGTTGAAGGTGAAGTGTAAGCAGTGGTGGTCTGTCCAGAGGGGCTTTGTGATGTGGCTGAATTGGATGTTTGCTTCTCTTGCGAAGATGGTGTTGAGGGTGTGTCCGGCTGTGTGGGTGGGGCTGGTGACAAGCTGCTTCAGTACAAGGTTGGAAAGTTTGTCAAGGAGGGTGGTGGAGTCGGGGTCGCTGCGGTTTTCGAGGTGCAAGTTCAGGTCTCCGATGAGGATGCAGTCTGTAGGGGTGATGGTGTGGGGTGTTACGAGGTCAGCAATGGTGGTGGTGGAGGAGGCGCAAAGCCCCGGGGGTCGTAGACGAGGGTCCGGCGCAGCATAGTTCTGGGGCATGGTTTGGATCTGGAATGGAGGTGTTCTGTGTTGGAGAGGGTGTCGCTAGTGCTGGAGATGGCGAGTCAGAGAGATCTCTTGTGTGCGATGGTAGTCCTCGTCCTGGGTGGTGGGGGAGGTCCTTTCTTTGGATCTTGTATCCAGCAGGGATGGCAGTGGCAATGTCAGGGGCGGAGGTGGCATTGGTCCATATTTCTGTGAAGGAGGCGACGACTGGCAAGAGGGTATCGAGCAGGTCCCAGATCTCCGTGGCGTGTCTGTGGAAGGAGCGCATGTTGAGGAATATGCAGGTCCAGGCTTCGATGGTGCGGGCGTCCGTCGTGGGTTCAGTGGTCGAGGGGGGGCTGTGGATGGAGAAGGATTATTGGCAGAGTCAACAGGAGAACTAGCCGTGGGTGGCGTTCGGCGTCGATCTCTGGCAGTTGTTGTTTCTTTCGGGCGAGGAGGGCAGTGGAGTTGTAGCGGTGGAAGGTCGTAGATCCAGGGTTCCTGGTGCTGGCCGCGATCGGGTCATGGGTGGACGCAGACGGGCATGCCTGTGGTGTGCCTTCGGCAGCCGCTATTAAGTAGGGGAGGGGCGGAGGGAAGGGCAGCTGGGAGGTGGGAAGCGGGAACCTGCAGGGGGGAGGGGTTTCGGGGGCAGCAGCGGCGGGAAGGACAGAGAGGAGTTAGAAAACAGGCACGAGGGGGACACAATAACAGAAAAAGGCACATAGACAGAACGGGCACAAAAGAGACAGAAAGCAGAAGAGTGTCACAAAGGCAGACACAGGCACAAAAGAAACAAAAAACAGCAAGTGGCACAAGGACAGACACAAGCACAAAAGAGACAAACCAGCAAAGTGGCACAGTGACAGAACCAGGCTACAGCAGCCAGCAGGAGAGCAAGGCTCTACCACTGGACCTCCAGGGATGAGGCGCAGCAGGAGCCTGTGGATGGAGAAGGGCCCGACACCAATCTGAGCAGCGGCGTCCAGAGCAACAGTGCCGGGGCAGGGGCACTTGATGGTGGAGCTGCGGGGATAGCTGGTCTCTGACCAGGAGAGGTAGTTTCCATTGTTACCATAAAAGGTAGCTTTGATGTTGAATGAAGATATAACTTCTATAAGTGGGACCATGTAGATGTTAAACAGTACTGGGCTTGATATAGATCCTTGTGGGACACCTATATGAAGCGGTTTCCCAGCTGACAGGTAGTGCCCAAGCGTGGTTACCTGCTGACGAACTGCCAGATGGGAAATCCCACATGCGTTGAGGCGATGTAACATGATCTCATGGGTGATGGTATCAAATGCAGCTGATAGATCTAACAAATTCAGACCTGCCTTTCCCCTTCATCCAGGGCAGGTTTAGGGCTCTCCGCAGTATGTAAAAGTGCTGATTCAGTGGAGTGTAATGGCCTATACCCTGATTGAGCTGGAGATAGCATGTTGGTGATTTCTAAAAAGGTCGCAGGTTGACTGTTGACTATTTTTTCAGTAATTTTACTGAGACCGGGTAGTAAGGATATAGGCCGGAGGTTAAAGGGCGGTGGGGTCTGAGAGATGTTTTTTTAAGGGGCTTGACTGTTGTGATTTTTCAGTCAGGGGGTACCTCTGCCAGTCAAAGCGATGAATTGATTAAACTATTAAAGAATGGATTCACAGTGTCAATAAAGGCTCTTCGGGGGAAGATCAATGGGGGATCCTTATCTGCAGGAGAGGATAGCTTGGCGAGATTGTTCCATGTCCATCATTTGAAATGAGTGTAGAGGAGTTGAAATGAGTGTAGAGGAGTTGAAATGAGTGTAGAGGAGTTGAAATGTGTGTAGAGGAGTTGAAATGAGTGTAGAGGAGTTGAAATGAGTGTAGAGGAGTTGAAATGAGTGTAGAGGAGTTGAAATGTGTGTAGAGGAGTTGAAATGAGTGTAGAGGAGTTGAAATGAGTGTAGAGGAGTTGAAATGAGTGTAGAGGAGTTGAAATGTGTGTAGAGGAGTTGAAATGAGTGTAGAGGAGTTGAAATGTGTGTAGAGGAGTTGAAATGAGTGTAGAGGAGTTGAAATGTGTGTAGAGGAGTTGAAATGAGTGTAGAGGAGTTGAAATGTGTGTAGAGGAGTTGAAATGAGTGTAGAGGAGTTGAAATGTGTGTAGAGGAGTTGAAATGAGTGTAGAGGAGTTGAAATGTGTGTAGAGGAGTTGAAATGAGTGTAGAGGAGTTGAAATGTGTGTAGAGGAGTTGAAATGAGTGTAGAGGAGTTGAAATGTGTGTAGAGGAGTTGGTCTAAGGCTAGGGCGGTTGACCTCAAATCTGGGGAACTGGGTACTGGGTTCGAGTCTCGGCAATGACACTGAATATCATGTGATCCTGGGCAAATCACTTAATATCCCTGTGCCTAAAAAAAAATGAATGTGTCCTCATGTAATGCAACTG
Organism: Lissotriton vulgaris; assembly: GCF_964263255.1. Lineage (NCBI taxonomy): Eukaryota > Metazoa > Chordata > Amphibia > Caudata > Salamandridae > Lissotriton > Lissotriton vulgaris. The sequence continues at coordinate 1,567,374,846 of NC_141696.1, forward strand.
GTGCTATGTAAAGCGCTCTGATACCTTCAGATCAAGTGTGCACTATATAAAACTCTTTAAAAAAAAATAGATAGTGCGCCTTATTCTGGGCTTTAGAGGCTGGTCTGGTAGTGGGGAAGTTATCCCCTTAAAATCGGCATGAATGTTTTGAATTTTCTGTTTAAAAAAGTCAGCTATTTCATTCCAGAGAGACTGGAGGGGAGAAATTTCTCGTTCAAGAGCTTTAGGGTGCGTGAAAGATTTCACTAGCTTAAAAATAGTTTTTGGTCGGAGTCAGTTGAAGCAAGTACTTTGGAGTAATATCCTTTCTTTTTAAGTCTAAGTAGACAATGATAGGCTTTTCAGGCTTGTTTGAACTGGGAAAGATCTTTTGCTTTATAGTTTCTTTGTCATCGGCGTAGAGCTGCCTACATTGGAGTGTGTGGTAGTGTCACAGTGTGTAGTGTATGCTGATCTGCAGAAAGCTTGGGTCTCCCGCATGTGTGGTGGTGTCAGGGTGTGGGTGGTGGTGCACAGCACGTGGTGCCTGTTGCTCCTGTGTGTGATGGAGTCAGGGTGTGGGTGGTGGTGCACAGCACGTGGTGCCTGGTGCTACTGTGTGTGGTGGTGTCAGGGTGTAGGTGGCAGTGCACAGCATGGGGTGCCTGGTGCTCCTGTGTGTGGTGGTGCCAGCGTGTGGATGGCGGTGCACAGTAGGGAGTGCCTGGTGCTCCTGTGTGTGGTGGAGTCAAGGCTTGGGGTGGCGGTGCACAGCACAGGGTGCTCCTGTGTGTGGTGGTGTCAGCGTGTGGATGGCGGTGCACAGTAGGGAGTGCCTGGTGCTCCTGTGTGTGGTGGAGTCAAGGCTTGGGGTGGCGGTGCACAGCACAGGGTGCCTGGTGCTCCTGTGTGTGGTGGAGTCAAGGCTTGGGGTGGCGGTACACAGCACAAGGTGCCTGGTGCTCCTGTGTGTGGTGGTGTCAAGGCTTGGGGTGGCGATGCACAGCACAGGGTGCTCCTGTGTGTGGTGGCGCCAGCGTGTGGATGGAGGTGCACAGTAGGGAGTGCCTGGTGCTCCTGTGTGTGGTGGAGTCAAGGCTTGGGGTCGCGGTGCACTGCACAGGGTGCCTGGTGCTCCTGTGGGTGGTGGTGTCAGGCTGTGGGTGGCGGTGCACAGCACAGGGTGCCTGGTGCTCCTGTGTGTGGTGGAGTCAAGGCTTGGGGTGGCGGTGCACAGCACAAGGTGCCTGGTGCTCCTGTGTGTGGTGGAGTCAAGGCTTGGGGTGGTGGTGCACAGCACGGGGTGCCTGGTGCTCCTGTGTGTGGTGATGTCAAGGCTTGGGGTGGCGATGCACTGCACAGGGTGCCTGGTGCTCCTGTGTGTGGTGGTGCCAGAGTGTGGATGGCGGTGCACAGTAGGGAGTGCCTGGTGCTCCTGTGTGTGGTGGAGTCAAGGCTTGGGGTGGCGGTGCACTGCACAGGGTGCCTGGTGCTCCTGTGTGTGGTGGTGTCAGGGTGTGGGTGGCGGTGCACAGCACAGGGTGCCTGGTGCTCCTGTGTGTGGTGGAGTCAAGGCTTGGGGTGGCGGTGCACAGGAAGGGGTGCCTGGTGCTCCTGTGTGTGGTGGAGTCAAGGCTTGGGGTGGCGGTACACAGCACAAGGTGCCTGGTGCTCCTGTGTGTGGTGGAGTCAAGGCTTGGGGTGGTGGTGCACAGCACGGGGTGCCTGGTGCTCCTGTGTGTGGTGGTGTCAAGGCTTGGGGTGGCGATGCACAGCACAGGGTGCTCCTGTGTGTGGTGGTGTCAGCGTGTGGATGACGGTGCACAGTAGGGAGTGCCTGGTGCTCCTGTGTGTGGTGGAGTCAAGGCTTGGGGTGGCGGTGCACTGCACAGGGTGCCTGGTGCTCCTGTGTGTGGTGGTGTCAGGGTGTGGGTGGCGGTGCACAGCACAGGGTGCCTGGTGCTCCTGTGTGTGGTGGAGTCAAGGCTTGGGGTGGCGATGCACAGCACAGGGTGCTCCTGTGTGTGGTGGTGTCAGCGTGTGGATGACGGTGCACAGTAGGGAGTGCCTGGGGTTCCTGTGTGTGGTGGAGTCAAGGCTTGGGGTGGCAGTGCACTGCACAGGGTGCCTGGTGCTCCTGTGTGTGGTGGTGTCAGGGTGTGGGTGGCGGTGCACTGCACAGGGTGCCTGGTGCTCCTGTGTGTGGTGGTGTCAGGGTGTGGGTGGCGGTGCACTGCACAGGGTGCCTGGTGCTCCTGTGTGTGGTGGAGTCAAGGCTTGGGGTGGCGATGCACAGCACAGGGTGCTCCTGTGTGTGGTGGTGTCAGCGTGTGGATGGCGATGCACAGTAGGGAGTGCCTGGTGCTACTGTGTGTGGTGGAGTCAAGGCTTGGGGTGGCGGTGCACAGCACAGGGTACCTGGTGCTCCTGTGTGTGGTGGTGCCAGCGTGTGGATGGCGGTGCACAGTAGGGAGTGCCTGGTGCTCCTGTGTGTGGTGGAGTCAAGGCTTGGGGTGGCGGTGCACTGCACAGGGTGCCTGGTGCTCCTGTGTGTGGTGGTGTCAGGGTGTGGGTGGCGGTGCACTGCACAGGGTGCCTGGTGCTCCTGTGTGTGGTGGAGTCAAGGCTTGGGGTGGCGATGCACAGCACAGGGTGCTCCTGTGTGTGGTGGTGTCAGCGTGTGGATGGCGGTGCACAGTAGGGAGTGCCTGGTGCTTCTGTGTGTGGTGGAGTCAAGGCTTGGGGTCGCGGTGCACTGCACAGGGTGCCTGGTGCTCCTGTGGGTGGTGGTGTCAGGGTGTGGGTGGCGGTGCACAGCACAGGGTGCCTGGTGCTCCTGTGTGTGGTGGTGTCAGGGTGTGGGTGGCGGTGCACTGCACAGGGTGCCTGGTGCTCCTGTGTGTGGTGGAGTCAAGGCTTGGGGTGGCGGTGCACAGCACGGGGTGCCTGGTGCTCCTGTGTGTGGTGGTGTCAAGGCTTGGGGTGGCGGTGCACAGCAGGGGGTGCCTGTTCCCGGGTGCCTGTCCTGATCTGTTGGCTCTTGACTCTTCGGGGGCCCCCTTTCCCAGCCCATGGACAGGGGTTGGTCCTCGCACCATTCTAGGTAAGCATAAATCTTTTTTTTTTTTTAAACCTTTTTATTTTTCATTAAGTGCGGTCAACAGATATTCATGACAGTTACAGCATCAACAATTAATTATAGCATAACAGGTACAGTACATCCGGCAGAGGAGCAGTGCCCTGCCATGGTTCGGTACCTTTCGCACAGGCCAGTGCCCAACATGCATACCATAACGATCAATAATGTGAGGACATCCACGGCTTAGCCCACCCCCCACCCACTCATGAGCATAGGGTTCGGGGTTCCCTCAGCATCCACGCATAAAGACATATTTCCCAATCAATGAGGATAGGTGCCATGAAACCCCTCCCATCCCACGACTATCGCAGTTCCTACCGGTCAGGCAGCCACTTCTCTATGCGTATAAGTATGTCTCGATTGTGTCAAAGGAGAGGTGGCCACTCCCATCACTCCAGGGGTCATGTAGCTCACAAGCAATAGAGGTGTATCATGTCAAAGAGCGGAGCCCAGTGTTCACTCATTCAAGCATCATTTCTACCAATGTGCAGGCACCGGAGTCAATGGGCATGTGTACCCCCCGCTGATCTGTTGTTCTAGGAGATCGGGAGGGCCAGGAAGGCGTGTATCGTAACGAACAGCACCTGACTTGCAAGCACCCCAGGGTCCCCAGTAACCCTCTAGCCGTAAACCTACCACCATGGTCTGAGCAGGGGGCCCGAGTCCCCACCCCACAGTTGTCATGCAATATGATGAGTGTACTATGCAACGGCCACACGCTCAGGGGGCAGGCATCGGATCATCATCCCCAGAGGAGTCACTGTGAGTCATCCGGGACAACAAGTAAACCTGTAATGGGGACCAAAAATCAGCGGGCCTACAGCGGGCGGGAAGCATTTCCGCATAGATGCCATGCTGGTCTTGGCAGTATATTAGGTCATCCAGCCAGTCCTTAAACTTCGGTGCCCTGCCCCTCCCCCACCTGCAGGCGACTCTCCTCTTAGCTAGCAGCAAAGCAATATTAACAAACCTCCGGTCCGCCTTGGGCACATCCTTGGTAAACCCCATCAACATCACCAACGGGTCTAAAGGGAGGGAGCCAGCAATCATGACTTGGAGAGCAGTATGCACCTGCGCCCAGTACTCCTGTATCGCTCCACATTCCCACGCCAAATGAAGGAAACCCGCACCTTCCGCACGGCAACGCGCACACCTGTCGTCCTCTGAAAGATGAAAACGCAGCTTACGAACCGGAGTGTAGTAGTACCTCTGTACAAACTTGTAATGAATAATTTTCAATCGGCAGCTGGAGGATATGTCAGCCGTGACCGAGCAGCAATATTTCCACTGCTCGTCAGTGAGGGCTACAGGCAGCTCAGAGTCCCAGGCAATCCGTGCCCTTGACTGAGCCGGCGGCCGCTGCCCGCGGATGGCAGCATACAGTTTGGACACTAGGTGTCTGCCATCCGACACCAGCAGCACATGCAAAGGCAGAACCGTTTCCGGCTCATCCGGGAAACTGGGGAGTATGTCCCGCATACCCTGACGTAGCCTGATATAATAGAACACCTCCATCGGTGTCGGGGGACCGGTACGGAACACCTGATCTTTGGTGCGGAATAGACCATCCTGGAACAAGTCACCCCACGTAGTAATGTGTACTCGTTTGCACATGGAACGAAACCCAGTTTCCAACAAGAGTGACAACTTAGGGTGGTAAGCAAGAGGCATGGCCGGTGAATAAAGCATGGGCGCCTCAAGCAGTTTAGTCACTCGTCTCCAAGAGTCAACAGTGCAGGTAACAGTGGTAGCAGGCGTCTCGACATCGCCAACCTGGCCTAGTAGCATGCCCTTGAGCGGGAGTGGATGCACTATCCAATCCTCGGCGGCAACCTGCGGCATGAAGGGGGCGGGGCTAACCCAGTGAAACGCATGCTGTGCCTGAGCACTGAGATAATACACTTCCAAATCAGGGACATCGAATCCGCCCCTGTCGTATGGTTGCGTCAGGACATTCCAGCTAAGGCGCGGTTGTTTGCCGCCCCAGAAGAGGCGAAGCAACTCGGTTCGGAGCCTCGTAAAAAAATAGGTTCCCGGGTAGTAGGGGACGTTCTGGAATAGGTACAGGAAACGCGGCAGGATTACCATTTTTATCAGTGAGGCTCTGCCTGCCATTGACAACGGGAGGGCCATCCAGCGGGTCACATTGTCAGTCAATTGCGAGATAGCCACTCCGTAATTCAGTCGAATCGTGTCTTCTTTATTAAGTGAAACCTCAATGCCTAGGTATCTCAGGTCAGAACCACACCACTCCAATGGGTAATCCAATGGAAAACGGGCAACTGCGGCCGTGAGGGGGAAGAACTGCGACTTCTGCCAATTAATGTGCACTCCAGATATGCCGCCAAACACTATAAACTCTCGGAGAAGTGGGTTAAGGTGTTGTTGTGGGTGCCGCACGTACAATGTAACATCATCCGCATAAAGGGAGATGCCTATCTGCCGTTGGTTACAGTTGAAGGCGCTGGCCTTATGTAACTGCCGGATCCTACAAGCCAGTGGCTCGATTGCCAAGGCGAAAAGTAGGGGCGACAGGGGGCAACCCTGCCTGGTACCTCTCGTGATTGGCATTTGAGCAGATAACACCCCATTAATGACAACCCTAGCGACTGGAGAGGTGTAGAGTAGTTTCACCCAGGCAATAAATATCCGCGGGAACCCCATTCTGCCTAAGATAGTCATGAGGTAGCCCCACTCAACAGAGTCGAACGCCTTGGTGGCGTCCAGGAACACAGCAGCGACCGGCAGCGTAGGCGCTATGGTGGGAATAAGGGAGAATAGCGTACGAAGGTTATGCGACGTGGCACGCCCCGGAACGAACCCAGATTGATCCGGCAGCACCAGTGTAGTCATGAGCAGGGACAGCCTGGTCGCCAGCACTTTAGCAAGTATTTTTGCGTCGCAATTGAGCAGCGAGAGGGGCCTATAGGCGTCAGGTTCGACCGGGTTTTTTCCTGGTTTCAGGAGCGAGGTTATCGCTACCTCCCTCATTGAGCCCGGCAGTATCCCCACCTCCAGAGATTCTTCAAAGACTTCCTTCAGCACCGGCGCCATGATATCGATGTAGCACTTATAGAATTCGGCCGGAAGGCCGTCCAGCCCTGCAGCTTTGCCATTGCTGAGGGACATAATCGCTTCCCTGATCTCATCCAGTTCAAAAGGACACCCTAGGAATGCCCTATCGCCGTCACTCAGCCAGCAGAGTGCTATGTCATCTAGGAAGGTCCCGAAGTCCACTTCGCTTTCCTGCTGTGTGGAATACAACCGCCAATAGTGCTGCAGGAAGGTGTCCTGGATACTCTTAGTGTCCCGATAGGACCCGCCGTTGCCATCAGTGATTTCTAATATGTGGGTGGCATGGCGTTGGTGTCTAGTGAGTGCCGCGAGTACCTTTCCTGGCCGGTCCCCCTCACAATAGCGCCTGGCCGTCCAATACTTGCCACGGAACTTCACCTCTCTAGCTGCCTCCTCCTCAAAGGACGAAAGCTTGGCCCTGAATTCCTCCGCCAGGTCAGGGCGAGGATCTCTGACCATCTCCGCCTCCAGCGCTTTAAGTTCCAATTCGAGGTCAGTCAGCGTGCGCACTATGGTCCTGAGGATGCCACAGCTTTTGGAGATCGTGACGCCCCTAACAGTCACTTTAAAGGCTTCCCAGATCGTTTCTACCTTGTCGACCGTCCCCTTGTTTCTAGGGAAAAATGCCTCGATCTCTTCACCAAGCTCGTGTTTAAAAATAGGATCAAGCAGTGCAGAGGGGAAGAGCCGCCACGGCGGTCGTACTCTGGCATATCCAGGCACTTCCAACACTGCCAGTACAGGGCAGTGGTCTGAGTAAGTACGAGGCAGATGTTGCACCCGAACTACACCCCCAGCAAGTCCACGCGAGATGAAACAGTAGTCAATCCTCGCCCATGAGCGTGCGTGCGTCGTGAAATGTGTGCCCTCCCTGGTCACTGGGTGTGTGTGCCTCCAGCTATCCACCAGTCCCGCCTCCGACAATATACCCTGAAGAGCATCCCGAGCTTTCACGTTGTATTGTCCACTACCATCTGACCTATCTGCCCCAGGGTTCAAGGAAAGGTTGAAGTCCCCCCCCCAGATCAAGTGTGTAGCTTCCACCTCCAGTACATGACCCCACAATGAGAGGAAGAAACCGGGCGTGTCTATATTGGGTGCATAACAATTAACAAGCATGACCACATCAGTGCCCAACCTGCCCCAAAGGATCACAAACCTCCCCTCAGTGTCCACCCTCGCGCCCAGCTTCTGGAAAGGAAGCCCCTTATTAATCAGAATAGTCGTCCCCCTCGAGTAAGTGGAATACGAGGAAAACTCCCTCACAACAGCCCATCTGCTTGCAAACTTAGGAACGGTACGTGGGTGTAGGTGGGTTTCCTGAAGCATTGCGATCTGGACATGATGCCTATCCAAGTAAGCAAGCACATTCCTGCATTTCCGGGGGTCATTGAGGCCCCGAACATTCCAGGACACAATTGAGACGTTACTCAAGTTGACATCACCCATGCTCATCGTCACATCCCTGAAAAGAACCCATGGTCAATACACCGTCCCCCGCCCGGAACGTACCAATGCCAAGTCTCTTTGCTGATTGGAATCTTCGCATTACCCATCCACTGATGCTCGAGCACACTCCGTTATTGCACTCTGCACACACGCCATGAACATCTTCCGCAAACAAGCCCCTAGGGCCAACAACGAACACCACCCCAATCATACACCCCCCCATCCCATTCGTGCAACACCCCAACTCCCGCTCAACAAGACCTCCCCCCTCCCACTGAAGCAACCCAAACATGCCAGTATCACATCCTCCCTCCCCACCCCGATCCCCGCTCACAACAACCCTAGAAAAACTGTGTGGGGAATTCCCTCCTGGGGGCATCCGAGGTACACAACAACACACCCCTACAATCTCCTCCCGCCCCGCACAGATCATACGGGAACAGTCAGAGAAGGGGGGGTGGTGCCTGGTATATAACACCCCTGCAGGACCTAGCCTGTCCAACATAACACCGTCTCTCGCGGCATCCCCCCCTGTTGGAGAAGATGCCAAGCTGGCCAGGTGAGTCATCTGAGCATCCGCCGCTGCGTACAACTTCCCCAACATTACCCCCATCCTGGACAGTCCGATACAAAACTCAACTCGGGAGTACAACATACGACCTGTCCGCCATTCCACAGCCAGTTCTCCCAAGGATGATACTGCAGTTCAGTTTCGTAATCCAGGTCAGAGCAACCAGGGCCAAGACAGGTCGGAGGATCCAAGGCGAATGCCAGTTCAACAACAGGAGGTCAGCCAACCAGCAACAAAGTGGCAACCTCAATCTGCAGCTTGCTCCTCTGGGTCTACGTCCGCATCCCCGTTTTCCGCGTTTTGTCTGTCCCTCCTGGTGGCTCGGAGTCTCCTGATGTAGTCCTCCACCTGCTGCGGATTGATGAAAAAATGTTGTTTGCCCTGATGGGTCACCCTAAGACGTGCCGGGTATAGGAGGGCATAATCCACCTGCATGTCTCTCAACTTTTTCTTCACGTCCAGAAACTTTTTCCGCTGCTCCTGCACCAACGGCGTAAAGTCCGGGTACACCGAGAAGGGCACTCCATCGCAAGACAAGTTGTGGTTCGTCCGCGCTGCTCGCAGTGCTGCGTCGCGGTCACGGTAGTTGAGCAACCGGGCGATGATAGGCCGCGGCTGTGCCCCCGGCTTGGGCACTGGACCCAGGGAGCGGTGCGCCCTCTCGACGATGAATTGACCAGAGAAGGCCTCTCTGCCCACCGCAGCAACCAGGATTTTCTCCACGTATTCCTCCATGCGCCCAGTGTTGGTGGATTCCGGCACACCTGTTACGCGAATGTTATTGCGCCTACTTCTCGCCTCCAACTCCTCGTTCTTTGCCGCTATTACCCTCAGTATGTTGTCCATTCTGGAGAGGCGCACGTCGTGAGAAGCAGTCGAGTCTTCCGTGGCAGAAATGCGTCTCTCCGCTTCCGACAAGCGTTCTTCATGAACCTCCAGCTTCTGTACGACCCCATCCATCCTGGAGGACAGGCGGTCCACCTTGTCCACTATCGTGGCGAAGCCCTGTCTCATCTCCTCCAGCATTATGCGCATCTCAGGGGCCATGGACGTGGAGGGGGGCTCAGCGCCCGGCGGGTCGTGGGCACCGCCAGTGCCAGTCGTACCACGCGGTGGTTTCTTGGGTGGCGCAGGCTCAAAAGAGAGTTTAGGCTGTTTATTATCGTTCTTCCCCATTGCGCTCCGCCCGTGGGGGCCCAGGGTGCCCAACGAGAAGCAATCAGTGTGTCGCTCACTGCCCCTCGCCAATCCTCCGCGCATTCGCGCCCCCCGTGCAGCGGTCTCGTCGCGGGCAGCGTCTTCAGCGCAAGGAGTAGGGCAGCAACGCCAGAATGTCTCCCCCACTTCGATGTGCCCCAGCTCCGACGACCAGGGCCAGTCGTCGTAGTTTACGTGGGGGGGGATCGGAACTCCAGCTGGCCACGTTGTGTGGGCGTCAGACAGTATCACGCCGGCAAGGAGCCAGCAATGTCCTCCCTCAAGATGCCCTGGGAGGATGGTGGGGGGGGGGGGGGGGGGGGAAGGCTCAGTGCGTCTCCCCCGGCCAGCACCGCCCACAGTTCGTTCTCAGTTCGTGGCCCCCACAGGCTCCATGACACTCCCTGACCCCCCAGTGCCTAGGGGCAGCGAGACCCAAGCAGGATTAGGTGCACCACCGGTAATGTACAGTCAGAGGCCGGGGTCCCGGTAAAGCACTCCTCAGCTCAGGCGGCAGCCCACGATACACTCCACTCCACCAGCAGGGCACAGATCCGCCAAGCAGCACCACCGCACGGCGCCGCGGCCAAAGGAGGGGGAAGACTCACCGCCGCCTCTAACCTCCGAGGTCCGGCAGGTCCCGCACCCCCCGGGCCGACCTCTCCGATTCCGAGGCCCACCTGCCTCGTGGTAAGCCCCGACCTCGCGTGGCGCCGCACGCAGGTTCTCGCGTCTCCCCTCTCCAGCGCTGCGTCCCGGCAAAAATCTTCAGGCGGCTAACTTCGGCGCCGACACTCGGTTCGTCTCCAAACTCGGACCGGAGCTGCAGGGTAGGAAGGCTAACACTCGGTGAAAGTTCCAGGCGCAGATCTGCAGGCAAACAGGATAAATTGAGGAGAAAGCTGACCAGGCGGCCAGAGCCTCACTAAAGTGCGGCCATTGGCTTGTGCGCCCTCTAGCGCCCCCCAGGTAAGCATAAATCTGTGTGGTATCTCCTTGTAGTGGAGAAGTGTGGCTCAATGGTTAGAGCGGCAGACCCTGATGCAGAGGTCTAGCCCGGGACCAGGGTTTAATTCCCCGCCTCGGCGGGTCTTGGGCTCAAAATTCCACGGACCTGATCATTCTCGCCTCGGTGCCTATTCCAATCATGGAGTCCCACTCTGCAACTCTGGGCAATAGCTTGCTTAATCTCCACAACGGCCCCCACAACGCTAAGGATGCCTGGCCTCCACCTCGGGGGTGCCCAGGAGTGGACGCCTCACAGGAAAAGCCAGGATGGGTTCCACAGCGGTATTCGTACACGCGCCTTGAGACCTTTGTGGGTGAGTAGTGCGCTATACAAGTATCAATTTACATTTACATTTGTACCGTTTTCCTTTTCCACCTCTCCCAGGTACCAACGTCATGAGATTTTACTAAGCTGTTAGACGGACCGGGAGGGTCGGCCGAGACTACGGGGAGAGGTCTCCGGGGAGAGCCGTCTCCAACGACTGTACAGACGAGTAACTTCCCCCCCACAGACGGACACCACACAAGGTTGAAGGTTAACGAGACTTTATATGCAATTCTTAGGTTACGATGATATGATACAAGGAGGTCTGGACTCAGGGGTCCCCTCGATTCTAGTCTCTGGTTTGGGGAAAGGGTAGCGGGACAGTCTTGTTACCAATGAGTGACAAATAGCTCTCAATCCTCGAGCTCGGCGTTCTAGATGATCGGGCCGCGGCGGAGCCAGGCAGGTCCCGAGATGGACGAAGGAAAACGACGGTCCGCGGCGGAGCCTGCAGGTCCCGGTGAAGATGACGGTTACAACGGTCCGCGGCCACGCCAGCAGGTCCCGACGACGATGAAGGTGATGAAGGTTGCGAAGGTTGTGGCAGCGCCAACAGGCAGGACGATGGTGCACAGGACAGAGCTATGGCAGCGCCAGTAGTCTTTCTAGGATGAGTTCCTCTTTACGTCTCTCGACTCCAAGATACAACTGCCTTCCTGCTCTGGAGCTGCCCCAGTTATAGGGCTGGAGTGCTTTGATGTCCGGACCTTCGCACTTGGAGGTCGGGAGGTCCGGGATGAGGGGGTCCAGACACCCAGCAGGGGGGTGGAGCCAGTGCCCGGGGAGGTGATGGGCGAGCGGCACTTGGCGGGGGAGAGCCATCGACACCTCTTTCTCCCATTGACTTGCCAAGTAGCCCGCTCACCTCCTGGGTGGATGGTGGTGCCGGGATGTCTGAGGCCTGGCCAGGCCCAGGGTTGAGGTCGGCCGGGGGCCAGGTGGCCACGTGGTGGAGTGTCCAAGATGGCGCCCCAGGATGGGCGCGTAGGCTGGCAGTGGATCGGACCCACGAGGTTGACATGCTCGAGGGCAGGGGTCCCTGAGGGGACGGAGGGCGTGCAAGGGTGGTGTGTGGTACCTGCGGGACCGGGCTCAGGCCGGGTCGGGCCGGGGGAGAGCGGCCTTTCATGTGGCCTGTCCAACATGCGTCCCCCCCAGCTGAAGGCGGGGAGAGTTACCCATCCTCTTGGGGACTCTCCTCGTCGAGGCGGAAGAACCGGGACAGGCCATCCGCGTTGGCGTGATCTGGCCCAGGCCGGTGTTCGACTGTGAAGTCCATACCTTGTAGGGAGATGGACCAGCGTAGTAACTTCGGGTTTTCCCCCCGCATCTGCATCAGCCACTGCAGGGGTCGGTGATCGGTCTGTACCCGAAAGTGTGTGCCAAAAAGGTAGGGCCGGAGCTTCTTGAGGGCCCATACCACAGCGAAGGCCTCCCGCTCTATGGTGCTCCAGCGCTGTTCTCGTGGTAGGAGTCGTCTGCTAATGAAGGCCACCGGTTGGTCAAGGCCTTCGGTGTTCACTTGAGACAGGACTGCCCCAATGCCATGGTCGGAGGCATCCGTCTGGACGACAAACTCCCGGCTGTAGTCGGGGGCCTGGAGCACAGGGGCGGAACACATGGCGGCTTTCAATTGTTCAAAGGCAGCTTGACACTCTGGGGTCCAGTTGACTTTCTTGGGCTGGTTTTTCGACGTGAGTTCTGTGAGGGGTCCCACTATAGTACCATAGTCTTTCACGAACCTTCGGTAGTAGCCTGTGAGGCCCAGGAAGGCTCGTACCTCAGTCTGTGTGATGGGGGGCTGCCAGGACTGGATGGCGGCAATTTTTAGCTGCAGAGGGGCCACCAGGCCGCTTCCCACCTGGTGCCCGAGGTAGGTTACAGACCCTTGTCCAATTTGACATTTGCTGGCCTTGATTGTGAGGCCAGCCCGCTGTAGGGCTTGCAGCACTGCTCGGAGGTGGTGGAGGTGCTCGGACCAATGGTGGCTGTACACAGCGATGTCGTCTAGGTAGGCGGCGCTGAATCCTTCGAGCCCCGCCAGGACCTGATTGACGAGCCGTTGGAATGTTGCTGGGGCGTTCTTCATGCCGAAGGGCATGACTGTGAAATGGTAATGGCCATCGGGTGTGGAAAAGGCAGAACGTTCTTGCGCCCGGGGTGTGAGGCCGATCTGCCAGTAGCCCGCCGTCAGGCCGAAGATACTGAGGTAGCGGGCAGCTCCCATGCGGTCGATCAGTTCATCTGCCCGAGGGATGGGATGTGCGTCTGTTCGGGTGACCGCGTTCAAGCCCCGGTAGTCGACGCAGAACCGAAGATCTGGGGTGGTGCCGGGGGCAGCTGCTTTGGGGACCAGTACTACCGGGCTGGCCCAGGGGCTGTCTGAAGCCTCGATGACCCCGAGTGTGAGCATCTTGGCTACTTCTTCCTGGATGCAGGCCCGTACCCGATCTGGCACGCGGTAGGCCCGGTGGCGGATAGGGGGGCTGTCCCCTGTGTCTACATCGTGCACACACCAGGAAGTGACACCTGGGGTGAGGGAGAACAGGCTGGCGAACTGTGATAGGAGAGCTTGACATTCCTGACGTTGCTCTCCGGTGAGGGTCTCCGAGAGTCGGACCCCATCCATGGAGCCGTCTTGCTCCCGAGTCCGTAGGAGGTCAGGGAGGGGCTCGGAGTCTTCTTCAGCCCCAGTGTCTGTGGCCATCAGGAGGCTGAGTTCTGTACGCACAAAGTGGGGCTTTAGTCTGTTAGCGTGGAGGACCCGGAGTGGGTTCCGGGAGGATTCCATGTCGATGAGATAGGTGGCAGGGCCCTTGCGCTCGATTACTTTGAAGGGCCCCGTCCATTTGTCTTGTAGGGCGCATGGCTCGGTGGGGGACATCACCCATACCTGTTGTCCAGGTTCAAATTCATTGGATGAGGCATTTCGGTCATACCACTTTTTCATGTCCTCTTGACTGGCCTCTAGGTTGGCTTTTGCCAGTTCCCGGAACCGCCGGGTCTGGTTGCGGAGGGTTAAGAGATACCGGAAGACATCTGGAGGGTTCTTTAACGGAGGCATCTCCCAGCCTTCTTTGACTAGGCTGAGCGGCCCTCGCACTGGGTGTCCATATAGCAGTTCAAATGGGCTGAAGCCCAGGGACTTCTGGGGGACCTCTCGATAAGCGAAGAGGAGGCACGGCAGCAGCACATCCCACTGGCGACGGAGGGGCTCTTCCAACCCCCCGATCATCCCCTTTAGCGTGCGGTTGAACCGCTCAACGAGTCCGTTCCCTTGAGGGTGATAGGGGGTCGTGAATTGGTAGGTGACCCCGCACTGTTGCCAGAGGGATTTCATGTATTTAGAAATAAAGTTCGTGCCTCTGTCGCTGACGACTTCTCGGGGGAAGCCCACACGGGAGAAGATCCCCATCAGAGCCCGGCCGACTACCGGGGCGGTCACAGTCCGCAGAGGGACAGCCTCAGGGTAGCGGGTGGCGTGGTCCACCAGCACCAAGATGAATCGATGGCCTTGTTTTGTACGCGGGTCCAGGGGCCCCACAATGTCTATTCCGACCCTCTCAAACGGGGTAGTGACCACGGGAAAAGGTTGTAGGGGAGCTTTTAGTTTGCGGCCGCTCTTTCCACTGGCTTGGCACGTGGGGCAAGATCGGCAATGCTGGTGCACATCGTTCCTCATTTTGGGCCAGAAGAAGTGGGTCACCAGGCGACTGTAGGTTTTATCTTGTCCCAGGTGTCCTGCCAGGGGGACATCGTGGGCCAGGTTTAACAGAAAGTCTCTAAAACGGAGGGGCACCACTAATACTCGGTTGCTCCCCAGCTCGGCGATTCTTTGCTCGCTGTACAGCAGATCATTGTCCCAGTAGACCCAATGAGTTCCGGAGGTATCCCCTGCGCTTTGGGCGAGCGCTTGCTGGCGGAGTCCCTCGAGGGAGGGACAGGTCTTCTGTTCTTGGCGAAATTGTTCTTGCGTGGGCCCCCCCTCTTGAGGCCACTGGTCGAGGTTAGCGAGGTCGGAAGGTTGAGCTGGTTCGGGGGGGATGTCACGGTCGGTGTTTTCGGCTGGGGCGACCGGAGGCGGTGGCGCCGGCCATTCGGGTTCTTCTGGGCGGTGGTTGGCACGGGCGGCCATGGACCGGGTGGTGACGCACGCCCAGTCCGGGACGCCTAACATCCCCAGGTGTTCTCTTCGCTCCACGGCTGCCCACGGAGAGCTTTCAAGGTCATTTCCCAGGAGGCAGTCTACGGGGGCATCGTCTCGGACCGTTACTTTCAACATGCCGGAGACCCCTCCCCATTCGAAAGGGACGCAGGCCATCCGACACAGACTTTCCGAGTTATCGGCTGATCGTACAGGGCAGAGAATGTTCGGTAGATACTGTTCTGGGGTCACCAGGTGACAGCGGACGGCTGTTACACTGGCCCCGGTGTCACGAAGGGCTTCGGCCCGGCGTCCATTGATGCTCACCCACTGGCTGTACTTCTGGGTGTTAGCGGGTAGGGGGACCCGCGGGACCATGTCTTTCCCCCCTAAGCATGCCAGAGCCATGGCGGCTGGCTCCCACTCTTGTTGCTCTTGTTCGTATTCTTCCTGCTCCTCGGAGATCTGTTCTTCCCCTAGGGCTGCAGCGGCCACTTGGCGGGGTCTTGGGCTCTGGTACTGCGGGCAGTTTGGGTCGTTGGCATAGTGGCCGACTCGTTGACATCGGTGACACGTGACATTGGCTCTGTACCCCGGTCGCGCCGGGGTGCTGCCCCGGTTGGCCGGGGGGGTGGTGCTGGTAGCGGGGGTGACCGGAGCGTTGTCTCTTCCTCGTCCTTGGCCCCCTCCTCCTCCTCTGGGTCGGTGCTGACCATTGTTGTTCCGGTTCTGTTCGTAGGACCCATTCCGGCCCACTCTGGTGATCTCCCACCGGTCAGCTTCGGCTGCGAGCTGCCGGGGATCCGTTAACTTGCTGTCGAGGAGGTGCTGGCGGAGTTCAATAAAGCAATTGTTCGACAGGTGCTCCCATACTATCAGATTGAACAGTTGTTCGTAGGTCGTGACGTTGCTTCCTCTGATCCAGCCCTCGAAGGCTCGGCTAAAGTATGTTACATAGTCCACCCAAGTTGTACCCGGGATGCGGGTGCAGTCTCGGAACCTCTGACGGTACATCTCGGGTGTGAGGCCATAGCGGGTGAGGAGTGCCGCTTTCATATGGTCATAGGAGGTCATCTGGTGGTCCGGGAGCTGTAGCAGGGTGTCGCGGCCCTCATTGAGGAATCTCCCCCATAGACCGGCTCCCCAGTCGCTTCTATCGATCCGGTGTGCAGTCATAGCGATTTCATAGGCCTTAAACCATTGCTGGATGTCGTCCTCTCGGAAATATTCTCGGACCACATCCTTGGGGATGTGTACCTTTTTCTCTGTGGTCCCTGAGGTGTGGGGTCGCTCGGGCACCCCTGCTTCTTTATTCTGCTTGCGCAGGTTGATCTCGGCTAGGTTCCGTTCGTGTTCGTACGCCAGTTTTTTTTCCTCGAGCTCCCTTTGTCTTTGTTTCTCCTCTCTTTCTTCTCGGAGACGCAGGTGCTCTAAGTTGATTTTTTGTTCGGCCAACTTAAGTTCAACGTCCATTTTGAGTCGGGCCATTTCCAGCTCGTGTAGTCGGGTTCTTTCTCTTTCCTGGATCTCGTCTTGCGAGAGACCCGTTCCTTGCCCTTCAGGGGCCGTGGTGGTTTTTTCTGCGGTGCTTTGATCGGGGGTTCCGGCAGCCCCAGTCTCTGCCCAAGATTCTAGGGCATGCTTAAAATCGTCCTTGGTGCTTAGTCCGGTGGTAGCGATACCTAGTTCGATGCAGAATTGTTTTAGTTCACGATGGCTGTACTCCTCCAATTTCTCCATTTGGAATTTCTCGGTTGATCCGCCTTCTTTAGTTGTCATTGTGATTTCGTCGTGGGGTGAGCTACTCTCTGTACGTTTACGCGGTGATTCGGATCGCGCCGCTGGCCACCAATGTTAGACGGACCGGGAGGGTCGGCCGAGACTACGGGGAGAGGTCTCCGGGGAGAGCCGTCTCCAACGACTGTACAGACGAGTAACTTCCCCCCCACAGACGGACACCACACAAGGTTGAAGGTTAACGAGACTTTATATGCAATTCTTAGGTTACGATGATATGATACAAGGAGGTCTGGACTCAGGGGTCCCCTCGATTCTAGTCTCTGGTTTGGGGAAAGGGTAGCGGGACAGTCTTGTTACCAATGAGTGACAAATAGCTCTCAATCCTCGAGCTCGGCGTTCTAGATGATCGGGCCGCGGCGGAGCCAGGCAGGTCCCGAGATGGACGAAGGAAAACGACGGTCCGCGGCGGAGCCTGCAGGTCCCGGTGAAGATGACGGTTACAACGGTCCGCGGCCACGCCAGCAGGTCCCGACGACGATGAAGGTGATGAAGGTTGCGAAGGTTGTGGCAGCGCCAACAGGCAGGACGATGGTGCACAGGACAGAGCTATGGCAGCGCCAGTAGTCTGTCTAGGATGAGTTCCTCTTTACGTCTCTCGACTCCAAGATACAACTGCCTTCCTGCTCTGGAGCTGCCCCAGTTATAGGGCTGGAGTGCTTTGATGTCCGGACCTTCGCACTTGGAGGTCGGGAGGTCCGGGATGAGGGGGTCCAGACACCCAGCAGGGGGGTGGAGCCAGTGCCCGGGGAGGTGATGGGCGAGCGGCACTTGGCGGGGGAGAGCCATCGACACCTCTTTCTCCCATTGACTTGCCAAGTAGCCCGCTCACCTCCTGGGTGGATGGTGGTGCCGGGATGTCTGAGGCCTGGCCAGGCCCAGGGTTGAGGTCGGCCGGGGGCCAGGTGGCCACGTGGTGGAGTGTCCAAGATGGCGCCCCAGGATGGGCGCGTAGGCTGGCAGTGGATCGGACCCACGAGGTTGACATGCTCGAGGGCAGGGGTCCCTGAGGGGACGGAGGGCGTGCAAGGGTGGTGTGTGGTACCTGCGGGACCGGGCTCAGGCCGGGTCGGGCCGGGGGAGAGCGGCCTTTCATGTGGCCTGTCCAACATAAGCCTTTTATGTCTTTACTTAAATCATAATTTCTCTTCGAAAAGTTTGGTGATTGACATGTATTAGTATTTGACTCACAAAATAATTGCATAGATAACGGTTTGAAAACTCTCCCGAGTCTGTGGTCATTCAAATAAGGTAAATGTCATTTATGCCTTTTATGCTAACAACCTGATCTATCGACCTGAGGGAACTGAGAACTAAGGTAATAAAGTATTGGTAAGAAATGGAGCTCAGGTATATTTCACTATAAGGTCAAATTAAGCCCTGACCAGCGCAGGATTGCCAGCTTATTGTATGAACGTTTTATGGGCCCAGGGGAGTGTGGTGTTTTAGAGATTAACCCCCGGCTGGTAATCCCGCGGCGTCAGTAGTTTCTTGGTAGCAGAGCTGTCCGGGACTGACTCACATCTGTCTCCTGGCTGGACTTCCCAGGGTGCACCTGGGCCCTTGAGAGCAGGGCCCCATGAAGCAGTCTGTTTCCTCTCTGGCAACATAAGCCTCAATCCGGGGCCCTTCGGACTCCCGGGGGGCCACAATGTCATCTAAAGGGCACAGGGCCCTGAGAATGTGCCCTGTGGAGCCACAGAGGGTCCTTAGACCCGATGATGCAGAAAAACAGGAGTGCCTCCCCCCAGCTCCCCCACCCCCTCTCCCTCCCCCCAGCTTACTACAAAATCCAGAGCATTGACGAGAAAGGGTTTGATTGGACCATTCAAACGACCCAGGACAGCCACTTTCCTCAGAAAACGTATTTATTCTATTGGAATACACGTATTTTCTCCTGGCGCAGAGTGCTGAAATACTTGTTTTTAAAGCGCCGACTTTTACAAATAAACTCCCCGTGGAACAGTCCTTTTGGGGTGGTGCCACGGTAGCCCGGGGCTCTCTCCCTCCTTGCCTGCGACCCTCTGCCCCAGCGCCCGTGCTTCAGGTCGCGCTCCAGGCCGCGCTCACAGCGCTTTCTTCCAAAGACACTTGCAGTTAGGCGCTCGTCTCCGGATTCTTCCCAAGCTTCCCCTTCATCTGCCCCCCCCCCCCCCCCCCCTTCATCTCCAGCGCCTTGAGGCGCTCTGCTCACCGCGGCTCATCTTAGCTGAGGGTGTATCCCACCTCTCAGGCGCTTTACATGCCACATTCGCTGGGCGCTATATCACATAAATAAATAAACAAACAAAGAGCAGAGGCCGCGGCCACGGGGATCAGCTCGAGCTTCGAAAGGAGAAGCGCTGACATATTGCACCGATGACGTGTTTATGGGGCCCCATGGGGAGAGTTAACAGCACAGCTCCTGTGAGACAGCGCCGCTCTGTCATCACCTGTGAGGAGCGGCTGGACTCGAGTGACCCTCCTCCCTCCCTCCTCTCTCTCTGTCTCCTCTCTCCCTCCCTCTTCTCTCTCTCTCTCCCGCTATCTCTCTTCTCTCTCCTCCTCTCTCTTCTGTCTCAGACCCTGCCTTCTCTCTCTCTCTCTTTTCTCTCTCTCTCTCTTTCTTTCTCCTCTCTCTCTCCTCTCTCTCTCTTCTGTCTCAGACCCTCTTCTCTCTCTCTGTCTCTCTCCTGTCCAAGACCCTTCTCTCTCTCTCTCGCTCTTCTGTCTCAGACCCTCCGCGCTCTCTCTCTTTTCTGTCTCAGACCCTCTCTCTCTCTTTCTCTCTCTCTTTATCTCTCTTCTGTCAGACCCCCTCCTCTCTCTCTCTCTCTTTCTCACTCAAGTCACCACCTCTTCTTTTTGCTCTTCCTCCCTCTCTCTTTCTCTCTCCTCTCTCTCTCCTCTCTCCCTCCTCTCTCTCTCTCCCTCTCTCCTGTCTCAGACCCTCCTTCTTTCTCTCTCTCCTTCTCTCTCTTCTGTCTTAGACCCCCCTCCGCCTCTCTTTTCTGTCTCAGACCCTCCCCTCTATCTCTCACACTCTCATCTCTCTCTATTTCTCTCTCTTTCTCTCCTGTCTCAGACCCCCTTCTCTCTCTCTCTCTCTCTCCTGTCTCAGACCCTCCTCCTCTCTCTCCTTCTCTTCTATCTCAGACCCTCCTTCTCTCTCTCTGTCTCTCTTTCTCTCTCCTGTCCAAGACCCTTCTCTCTCTCTCTCTCTCGCTCTTCTGTCTCAGACCCTCCGCGCTCTCTCTCTTTTCTCTCTCAGACCCTCTCTCTCTCTTTCTCTCTCTCTCTCTCTCTCTCTTCTGTCAGACCCCCTTCTCTCTCTCTCTCTCTCTCTCTCTTTCTCACTCAAGTCACCACCTCTGCTGTTTGCTCTTCCTCCCTCTCTTGCACTCTTTCCCCTCTCTCATATCTCCCACTTTCTCTCACACACACCTCCCTGTCCCTGCTTCTTGCTCCCTCCCAGTGGTCGAAGTGGAGGCAAAAAGTAGGGGAACTGTGGACGGAGAATCGGAGGGCGGAAATAACCTGCGGATTGGGGCAGTGGGCGGAGTCAGGGGTGTGGCCAGAAGGAGCAAAAAATAACAATTTTTAGTATTTGTTTTGCATTTCACTGACCAGTTACAGCTCATTATGTTATTTACTTCAAATTGACATTAAAATACATTCACAAATTGGGATACGTACCAATCACAGAATGCCGCAAATACGCTTCAAAGTGCTATCACAAGCCACTCGTCTCTCAGCCGTGCACTTTAGGTCATCAGCGCTTTTCCCCCCTTTTCCACAAAACCAGTTCAAACACGAATGGCAAAACATCCTATTTTTCAAATGTTTTCCACATTATGATGGCTCTGCCATATTTGCCACATAATACATCATCTGCTGCATTATCTGACGCTTTTAAGTAATACATTTTTTGGAGCTCAAATTGGTCAAAAGTTACTAAAAGTGTGACTTGTGTTGCTGCGAAGTGGAGGGCCCTCTGCAAAGGTTGAGTGGTCACCCACTGCTACATTTTGTACGTTGAACTGGTACTAAGGAGTTAAAATATGATTGTTATTATGTTTAAAACTGCCAAAATAATAAAGTATTAGGAAATACACTGCATTACGCTGCAGCCTTTTTCTTGCTGCATAATTTAGTCCACACTACAGCATCATTTTGTCCTCAATTGCTGGATAATTCCAGCGACTTCAAAGCAGGCAGCACATGTTAAAAGTGCTTGTGCATGAAGCAGAGAGACTTAAGTTTGTGAACTTAGTTTGGTGTGAGTGCAAATCCTGCATTGTCGATCCCTGGTGAGTTGCAGCTACTACTGTTGAAACAAGGCCAATGGAGGAACCAATGGGTGAGGCGGACTGGCCTCAAGGGTCCTGGGACCTCAGAGACTGAGTCACTGTCGCTCTAGGGTGTGCTTCGTCGTACGCCTGCCGACAAGATTGAAGGTGAACTTCAGTATGGATTGCCTTGGATATCTACCCGCACTTGCCACCCCTGGGGTCCACCTGCTGGTGCTAAGACACCAGGGCTTCTAAGGTCTAGCGGGGCCTTCTAACGTCGAGCAGGGGAATGTGCTCCCTCAGGAGAGTGGTCCGGGGGACTGGTCATAAAGGCTGATCCCAGTCCCCCACTTCCAAATTAAGCAGCTCTGACCACAGTGCCACATCCTCTCCCCTACTGAACATTATACTGCCCCAGTTAGAGAAACTCGCACTGCCTTCAACTTTAACGCAATTGTGCCCCGCTATAAATGCCTACATGAGTTTCAGCTCACATTATACACTAATTAAGAGTACTACGCTGGCGGCAAAAAGTAACAACGTTCTGGAAAAAGCAAACACTCATAGGGAATACAACTTAACACTTTTACACACATTATTCATAAATCAATCAGCGTTTTTGCCTGGCCAACGCTGTAAAGTGCCGCTAATGTGTTTGGGGGGTGAATAAAATCAATCAGGCCAATTTGCGACCACTCTCTCTTGCTTTTTTTAGTTATGTATTTATTGTTCACATTTTAAACCTGTTTTTCTCTCCTCCCGAGGCTGCATAGAAACATTTCAAAAAAAGACATTTGCAGCAAAAGTGTTTCCTCTTTTTTGGATCCATTTCGAGGGGGAAGGAATGAAGGAAAGCAACAAGTGACCTGGAGCAGGACAAAATGGAAGAGAATAAGAAAAAGAGGGGGGGGGGGGGCTGCTAGCGGTGGAGCAGGAGGAGTGGACACTGTCCGGGACTTCTCTGGGCAAGAAGGAAGCGACGCCCCTTTCCTTCTGTGCCCGCCCGTCAGCCACGAGCGGGGGCTCTTTCGGCCGTCCTGGGACGCATCTCTAAAATAAGAAAGATGGGGAATGCAATCAAAGGACTGGATTAAACTAAAGAGGCAGGGGAAGGCCGTGCCCTGCCGATCCCACCCACTTCGACCACTGCTCCCTCCCTCTCTCTCGCACTCTGCCCCCCTCGCGTGTCTCCCTCTTGCTCTCTCTCCCTCCTCCCTCTCCCTGCTTCTCCATCTCCCCCTCTCGCCTTCTCCCTCCTCCCTCTCTCATGCCCCCCCCCCCCCTCCCCTGGGTCACATTCCCGCGGGCCGTGTGGCCCTTGGACGCGCTGATGTCAATCCGCGAATGCTCCGCGGAGCCGAGAACTGCTTGTCACGTCCGCGGGTTTATCCTGGACCCTCGCACCCAGGCCCCCTCCACCCCCCCGGTATCCAGGGGCCTTAAGCACGCCGTGATTAATGGGCGCGTAAAGGAGCTAAACTGAGCCTGGCAGCGGCGGGGGGCTTCTGGGCCGAGCGGGGCATAGGTGGCATAGACGGCATGGCTGGCATAGCGGGCAGCGGGACAGGAAAAAGAGGGCACGGGCTATTTGTAGCCGGGGCCGCAGGCGCAGGTGGCAGTGCCAGTCACCCTGGGATCAG
The DNA here is from genome assembly GCF_964263255.1 of Lissotriton vulgaris. Taxonomy (NCBI): domain Eukaryota; kingdom Metazoa; phylum Chordata; class Amphibia; order Caudata; family Salamandridae; genus Lissotriton; species Lissotriton vulgaris. The sequence goes on from NC_141696.1 coordinate 1,567,397,441, forward strand.
TGGAGTGGGAGGGGGTCCCAGGGGCACTCTATGACCCCCCATCACCCACCGGTGCCCGCTGCGCCCCCCTCTGTGCCACTCCCAGCTCCCTCCTCCGCCTCCTGCCCTCGCCCGGGTCCTCTCCCCAGGGTGGCTTCACCTTCGGTGCCCACATCCAACCTCTCCTCAGTGTCTCCTCTCTCTGACTCCTGCCCGCCGCTGCTGTCTCCCCGGTGGCTTCTCTCGTGGTCTCTTTATGACACTCTCACTGTCTGTGTCTCATGAAGGAGCAGGGGCGGGTCAAAGAGAGGAATGGGTGAGAAAGACAAACCCAGCACAGGGCTGTGGAAAGCCTGCAGTTTACCAAAACGCTCAAAGATAGTGGACGGAATGCTGAACTTTGTCAAACTATCACCCCCGGTACAGATCTGGCTTGAATCCATCGCTCTTTACTCGCCACTCCACCCCAATCAGGACCCACCATATGCAAATCAGTGGGATCAGTGTGGCAAAACGGCAATGAATTGAACCCAGAGAATGTTTGCATTGTTCACCATTCCGTCCATCAATTGTGTTTCTTTTGCTCTCTCGCCCTACGTGTGCCAGGTATGCCCAGATGCGGGTCCCTGGATCACTGTGCCACCTGGATCAAGCTATCCTGGCTGAAGAGGGGTCATGCCCCTAAACCTGTCCCAGGATGCTTGTTTCCGGTCCAGAGAGGGCCTGGCTTAGCAGTTCACAGGGTCAAGACTGATTTGCATATGGCTGGGTCTAAACTGGGGTGGCATGGTGAGCACAAGAAGGATGGATTGAACCCAGATCTGTGACTGGGGCTGAATCTTTGTTTTGCTCTCCATCCATCATCTGTGTGTCCTTTGCTTCCTCCCACTAGATTCAAGCTAGCCTGGCTGATGAGTGCTGATAGCCCTAAAGGTTATGGGTTGCTTGTTGCTTGTGCTTCCGGTCCAGGGAGGGCCTGGCCTGCCAAACTCTGACATCTGTCCTCTTCTGACATGTCTAAGAAGCAAAGGTTACATGTCTTTCATGAAGCTGGGTCCAATGGATGAGAGCACTGGGTGCGCCCTGTATTCAGTGCCCAGCGTCTATGCTGTGCAGGGGGCTGTTTAGTGGGCAGCGATACAGACCCTGCTCCTTGCTAAGTGCTGAACGGTAACACCTGTAGGCCGTGCCCATGTGTACTGACAGAGAAGGACCTTTGCTTGGTGCCTGCTAGGCACAGTCAATGACCAGCGATGACCACGGGGAGCAGTCTCTTGGACACAGGGCAGGTCTGAAATTCATTCAATGTAACGTTGGATGATGCTTTGGTGGCGTAACATTGGACGATGCTTTGGTGGCGTAACATTGGATGATGCTTTGGTGGCGTAACATTGGACGATGCTTTGGTGGCGTAACATTGGACGATGCTTTGGTGGCATAACATTGGACGATGCTTTGGTGGCGTAACATTGGATGATGCTTTGGTGGCGTAACATTGGACGATGCTTTGGTGGCGTAACATTGGACGATGCTTTGGTGGCGTAACATTGGACGATGCTTTGGTGGCGTAACATTGGACGATGCTTTGGTGGCGTAACATTGGACGATGCTTTGGTGGCGTAACATTGGACGATGCTTTGGTGGCATAACATTGGGCGATGCTTTGGTGGCGTAACATTGGATGATGCTTTAGTGGCGTAACATTGGACGATGCTTTGGTGGCGTAGCATTGGACGATGCTTTGGTGGCGTAACATTGGACGATGCTTTGGTGGCATAACATTGGACGATGCTTTGGTGGCGTAACATTGGACGATGCTTTGGTGGCGTAACATTGGACGATGCTTTGGTGGCGTAACATTGGACGATGCTTTGGTGGCGTAACATTGGACAATGCTTTGGTGGCGTAACATTGGACGATGCTTTGGTGGCGTAGCATTGGATGATGCTTTGGTGGCGTAACATTGGACGATGCTTTGGTGGCGTAACATTGGACGATGCTTTGGTGGCGTAACATTGGACGATGCTTTGGTGGCGTAACATTGGACGATGCTTTGGTGGCGTAACATTGGATGATGCTTTGGTGGCGTAACATTAAACGATGCTTTGGTGGCGTAACATTGGACGATGCTTTAGTGGCGTAACATTGGACGATGCTTTGGTGGCGTAGCATTGGACGATGCTTTGGTGGCGTAACATTGGACGATGCTTTGGTGGCATAACATTGGACGATGCTTTGGTGGCGTAACATTGGACGATGCTTTGGTGGCGTAACATTGGACGATGCTTTGGTGGCGTAACATTGGACGATGCTTTGGTGGCGTAACATTGGACAATGCTTTGGTGGCGTAACATTGGACGATGCTTTGGTGGCGTAGCATTGGATGATGCTTTGGTGGCGTAACATTGGACGATGCTTTGGTGGCGTAACATTGGACGATGCTTTGGTGGCGTAACATTGGACGATGCTTTGGTGGCGTAACATTGGACGATGCTTTGGTGGCGTAACATTGGACGATGCTTTGGTGGCATAGCGGCCATAAATAAAAGTCAAAGGTAAACTGAGACAAAAGTCTAACATTACGGCTTTCGGTATTCACAAAGGGCATTTCCAAGTAGTAACATTAGACTTTTGTCTCAGTTAAACTTAAGTTTTGATCTTAAGTTTTACCGAGACCAAAACAGAAACAAAAGTCTACCTTTACCACTCGTAAATGCCCTTTGTGAATACTGAAAGTCGTAAAGTTAGACTTTCGTCTCAGTTTACCAGTGAATTGGGCTCAATGTTTTTAAGCTCTGAATCATAATTGTAATCACCTTTTGACAGGCATAATATCACACCTCAGGGTTTTTAAGTATTTTTTAAATTACTTTAAATTTTTTAATTTTTTACATTTGTTTAATTGCATTATCTTTATGAATTATGGATTTCAAGATACGAGAGGGCTGAACAGTAGGATATTAAAATGTATTTTATGTTGTTCTGTTTTCACTACACATTTTCCCGATTTGCAAATGTGCTATGCCAAACATGCAAAACAGATAACAAGTTCTGAAGTTATGGGGACCCTTATCAATCCCTCTGACATGTGTGATGTTTGATTAACTTGTCACCAGAACCCCACATTGGCAATAGAGAACTATGGCTGCGCCAATCATAATCTCCACCCACTGACGCGTGCATCAGCCCTGTTCCATTTCCCACAGATGCAAGGTCCCCCATACTTCCAGTTGCAGAGATATTGATTTCCCTGCTGCCTCTCAGTGCCTTAAACAGTGTTTAATTTGAGCCAGTCTTTTCCAGTGCTTGGCACCAGCACATAGTTGTCAGCGCTAGCACTTATGACAGTCGGCCACATGGCAGTGCTGTCTATTTAAATTTTAGAATTAAGACAACAACAGTTATTTAGCAATTCAATTTATGTAACAAATTACTAATATCTGCTGTCCAAGTCATCCTTATAGTTGTGGGTGGTCAGAAATAGTATTGTCCTACTTGTAGTAGTGTGATGGTTAGTGTAGGAAGGGGGAGGCTCTAGTTGGCGCAGTGCAGCACTAGCGACAAGCAGGGACTCTCTCTTCCTCGTCAGGGCTGAGGGTTACCTTCCAGACAACCTCTGCTTACCCTCTAGGTAGTGTGGCTTAAGCAGTCGTAGGCTAATCTTTGGGGCACATAGAGTTAAACATTTGCAATATTACACCATCACAACCAACCCACCACACAATGACACCAAACTGTATTTGTAAAAATATATATTCTTTATATAAATTTCAAGCAGGCTTGTAAATACAGTTGTCAAACTTTCAATAGCGGTTCCAGTTTACTTAGTTTCAAGTTGCCACAGTTCTTTTTTAGCAATAAGCAATCTTTTGGGCCTTCTGCCCAGGTTCAACAAGGTTCAGGGTCTTGTAGCGCCTCAGTGCGCGTTCCGCTGTCTCCGCTCGCTTCAGAGAGGAGATCGGGCCCGGCCGGCCAAAGCTCACGCTTCCCGCGTGGGGCCTCGAGGACCAGGAGCAGTGCGAGCCTCGGTTTCAGAGGCGGCTCGCGTTGGGGAGCGGACAGCGCGGTGCGAGCTCGGTTGCAGGACGCTCGCACCGTGAGGACAAAAGCACAGTAGCTTTCAAATTCTTGTGAAGCGGGCGGCTTCCAGGGGAGCTGTCCCACGTCGCGTTGCTTCTCCGGGGTCGATGCGCGCTGCGGCTCTCAGCCGGGCAGGTCACGGGTCACCCGGGGCGGCGGTGCTTGGTGGCGGCAGGGTCCTTCCTTTGGCGTTCGCTCCGACTCTGGAGGCGGCGGCTGTGTGGTGGCGGCAAGTGGCAGTACGGTCCCCAAGTGCGGGACGTACCCAGCCAAAGTGCCGGTTGCAGCTGTGCGCTCACAGCTGAGCTGTCGGGCAGGATGCCGACCAGAGGGGGGTTATCACAGGGCGGCTGTCCGTCTTTACAGGTGGATTGACGGCGCGAGGCACAGTCAATTCGGGCGCTTGGACCGGACGGGTCCTCCTTCACGTTGCTCTCGGGGTTCCCGGTGCAGAGGCAGTCACGGTGCTCGGGCCAGCGGCGGCTGGGCCTCACGTTGCTCTTGCTGTTGCTTTGGGCCCCGGTCACGGTGCTTGTGAGGATATCGATGCTCTGGATTACGGGGAGCGTGGCAGGGATGCCCAGCGCTCCCAGACTCCTCAGTCAGCGCTGCAGCGATAAGCAGCACACACAGACGCTTTCTTCAGGGTGTAGCGCCCACTGGTCCTGGGGCGCTGGCCAGGGGGCAAGTTCAGCAGCAAGCCCTTGGAGATCTTTCAGCAGAGTTTGGCACAAAGTTCAATAAAAGCAAAAGTCTCTTGGTAGTCTTTTCTTTCCTCTCCTTCGGCAGCAAGGCACCAGACACAGGCCAGAGACAGCACTCCTCCTTGTCCTTCCAGGTCCTTCTCTTCGGGCAGAGTTTCTTCTGTAGCACAAACAGGATCTAATTTACAAGGAGCAGGGCTCCTACTTTTATACCCAGTTTCTTTTGTTCTTACAGGCCAGGGGGGCCTTTGCATAACGGTTCTCAGTCCCTGAGCACTTGTGGTGGGTACTTCTGCTTCTGCATTCAGTGTGAGGGCAGGCACATCAGCCGCTCCCCAGGGGGGCGGGGCCGGCATTGTGAAGACAGGGGCAGCCTGAGCACTTTGTTGATAGGCTTCGGTCCTTCCTGGTCCAGGTGCAGGCTGAGTCATCAGTCGCTCCCCAGGAGGGTGGAGCCAGCATTGTGGTGGCAGAGCACAGCCTGATGCATCGTTCAGGGGAAACTCCCACCACCCACTAAGGTGTCATCCTGCCATTCACCACCTGTCGACACCCAGCCCTGTCACTCACACAACCCAGACAGTCAGATACACACAAGAGCAGAGGCGGGCTGAAATGGTTAGACACGCAAATGCTATCTTTCTAAAAGTAGCATTTGCAAACCCAGGATACTAAAATAAACTTTACTAAAAGAAGTATTTTATTATTCTGAGTTCAGGCATACTAAACATGACTCTCTACCATGTTCCCTGAGCCTGCTGGGATTATAGAGTGTAATAATTCCAGCAGCCCATTCTGGCCTATAGGAAGCAGGTAGCCTTACAATAGTGAAAAACGAATTTGGTTGTAATTCACTATTAGGACATGCCACGCACATCAGGGCTTGTCCTACCTTACACTTACAATGCACCCTGCCCGCAGGCATACCATAGGGGTGACTAATATGAAGTTAAGGGAAGGTTTAGAGGCTGGCAAGTGGGTGCACTTGCCCAGCCAGCATAACAGTACCAGACTGCACACAGGTTCTGCAATGGCAGACCCTAGACACATTTTACGGCTGCTTCTGTGGGTGGCGCAACCAGCGCTGCAGGCCCACTAGCAGTATTGGCATTTACCAGCCCTGGCACTCCTGGTGCACTTTACTAGGGACTAACAGTAAATCCAATGAAGCAATCATGGACACCAATCACATGTACAATTTTCAGTAGGGAGCACTTGCACTGCGGCACGGGTTGGCCGTGGCGCAGTTGCCTGAGTAGCGGAAAACCAGCAAAACATCGGAGGCACACCAGCAAAAAGTGGAAGGGAAACTCACGCCAAGGTGCCAGGTCTAACAGTTAGTAGCTGTGTTGGTGCTATCATTGACTTTGATGCCAGGGGCACTGGGTGGTGCAAGCTGCAGAGGCCTCCTCCCAAGAGCCCTGGCACTTATGTATTTTGACAAATTAATCACTGACCTTAAGCCCTGAGTGACAGTGGGGACACACAATAGCGCTGTCAGATTAGCCTGCTTCCTCACTTTCCAAGGAGCTGGAAGTTCACTCATGCGACTTCAAACAACAGGTAGCGGACATATTTGGACTACTAGCATTGTCAACCCCCGCCTTAGCAGCTAGAGCGGGGGTAAAGGTATTGATGGGTCTCTTCTGTCTACAACCTGGCAGACTAAGGTGAGTGAATGAAACAGTATGGATGGATGTGTGAGTGAAAGGGTGGATGGATGGATGTGAGTGAAAGTATGGATGAGTAGCTGGGTGGATGATTCAAAGGATGGAAGGGTGAGTGAAAGGGAGTGTGGATGAAAGGGTGGATGCATGGATGTGTGAGTGAAAGGATGGATAAGTGTGTGGAAGGATGGATGAGTAGATTGATGAGTGAGTGAAATGATGCATGCATGAATAAATGAGTGAAAGAATGGATGAACAATTTAAAGGGAAGGTAGATGAAAAGGTAGATGAACAATGTGAATGAATGTATTCCTGAGTGAAAGAATGAATGGGTGGGATGAGTGAATGGGGGGATGGATGGATGAATGTAGCAAAAGGATGGATGAGCAAAAGGATGGATGAGTGAAAAGATGGCTGAGTGAAAGGGATGGTGGATGGATGAAAACATGAGTGAAAGAATGGATGGATGAGTGAAAGGAAGGGCGGATGAAAGGGGGATGAATGAGTGAAAGAATGGATGGATGAGTGAAAAGGATGGTGGATGATTGAATGAGTGAAAGGGTGGAGGGATGGATGGATGATGAGAGAAAGTATGGATTGATGGATGAGTGACTTAAAGGGTGTGTGGCTGAGTGAAAGGAAGGATGAACAAATGGGTGGATTGAACGGGTGGATGGATGAGTGATAGGGTGGAAGAATGGATTGAAATGGTGGATGGATGGATGAGCAAAAGTATGGATGAGTGAAAGGATGGATGAGAAAAAGGATTGATAAGTAAAAAAATGGATGTATGAGTGAAAAGGTGGATGGATGGATTTAAGGGTGGATGGATGGATGAATGAAAGGGTGAATGGATGGATGCAAGAAAGAATGGACATATGAGTGAAAGGGTGGGTGAATGGCTGGACAACTGAGTGTAAGCATGGGTGGATGAGTGAGTGCAAGGATGGATGGATGACTGATAGGGTGGATGTATGAGTGAAAAGGTAGATGGATGGATGTAAGGGTGGATGGATGGATGAAAGGGTGAATGGATGATTTCATGAAAGAATGGATGTTTGAGTAAATGGGTGGGTGAACGGCTGGACAATTGAGTGTAAGTGTGGATGGATGAGTGAGTGAAAGGATGGATGGATGACTGAAAGTGTAAATGTATGGATGTGTGAGTGTATGGATGGGTGACTGAAAGAGTAAAAGGAGGGATGGATGGATGGACAAAAGGATGTTTGAATGAATGGGTGAAAGGAAGGATGGATGGATGAGTGAAAGGGTGTATGGAAGGATGGATGAGTTAAAGGGTGGTTGGATAGATGGACGCATAGGTTTGATGGATAGGTATGAAGATGGTTGGCTAGGTTAGGACATTGATGGGTGGATGGACGGAATGGTGAAATATTGAATGATGTGTGAATGCATGGATGGCAAAATGTAATGGTGAAAGTGTGGATATCAGCAGGTGGATAGAAGGATCAATGACTGAAAAGATGGGTGAATGGATGAGTGAAAGGATGGAGAGATGGTCACGTGAATGGTGGATGGATGAATGATAGGTTTAGAAATGGATTGATAGGTTTGGAAATGGATGAGCGGACAAATGGAATGGTGAAAGACTGAATGATGGATGAAAGAATGAATGGATGACAGAATGTAATGGTGAAGTGGTAGACATCAGCTGGTGGACTTAAGGATGAATTGATAGATGCTTTGATGGAAGAGACAAGCGATCTCTTCAGTGGAAGGTCGTGATGGCTTGTTTCATTTTCTTGGTGCCATGGGAGCTTTGGTTCGAAGTGAGGGGTATTTTAATTTTCTGGCTGCTCCCTTGGCTGCCAGCCAGTTAGCCGTGGCTTGCACACTGCATGCGTGAGGGGGAATCTGCACCGCAACGAAGCAGCTGCAATAGAATCTTCTTTTTGCTTTTGTTTTTCAAAACTTCACTAAGTGAGCACTTTTCAAAGTGCGTTCAAAAAATATATGAAAAGGGATCTGAAAAATAAAGATGGATGGAATACATGTTCTGATTTATGGTACATTTATGGATAGATATTCATTGGATCTGCTCAACAAATGTACATATTACTGATAGTTACATTATTCTCTGTTTTTAACATGTATGTAAGTTACTGCATTAATTAGTAGATCTTTTTATCATAACTATTTATCTACAATTGCTTCACTATTGATCTACAAAAACAAACAAACAAAAAAATATATATATATAAATAATCTGAAGTACAATACTTGAAAGCCAGAGTTTATTTAGTGAATCTTTTTTCTACATATACTAATTTCCTTTATGCATCTATATACCTTCCATATACTTATGGATCTATAGATTTATTACTTTTAGATCTATATATTTGTTACTTTTACTTATCTATTACTTTTCTTCTAATTCGGCATATCCAAAGCACTACCCTATTTCTCACCCTATACCTCTATCAATATATCCTCTAGCCTAACTCTCTCATTCATGCCAAACCCATACCACTACTATAATCCCCCATCCCAAATAACCCTTTCGAGACCCTTCCCATCTCTTGTGGCAAGTGGGCAGTGATTTTTATAAGTGAAACGTGGAGTATGTTTATTGGTAATCTTGAACCAGGTGGGCAGTGATTTCCTGATGTGCAATGTTGAGCTTGTATTTATTAGTAAACCTTGCAGGTGGGTGGATATTTCCATTTCCAGCGGATCTGGGCGCGTCCACCCCGGTTACCTGTGCAGATTCCTAGGGGGGGTGGGTAGAAGCTCCACTCTGCAGCTGTCTGGAGGATGTAACATTCCAAGAGCCTTATAAACGGCAAGATGGAACACTGGTTGTAGTTACTCACAGGAGTAGTAAAGCACTTGAGTGGTGTTGTACAGGTGACAAACATATCTGACTCCAGCTTTCAAACAGGGGGTCCTCGTAGTATCCCCTCTTCCCTCCAGGAGTATCTCGGGTGCGGCCTGGGAGACCTTCCTGCTCGGACCTCTATGCTTTTTGTAACTGTTCTTTCTGTTCATCTATCTCCATCCTCCTGGTGTGCCCCGGTATCTCTTCTCCATCCTCCTGGTGTACCCCGGTATCTCTTCTCCATCCTCGTGGTTCACCCCGGTATCTCTTCTCCATCCTCGTGGTTCACCCCGGTATCTCTTCTCTATCCTCGTGGTGCACCCCGGTATCTCTTCTCTATCCTTGTGGTGCACCCCGGTATCTCTTCTCTATCCTCGTGGTGCACCCCGGTATCTCTTCTCCATCCTCGTGGTGCACCCCGGTATCTCTTCTCCATCCTCGTGGTGTACCCCGGTATCTCTTCTCCATCCTCGTGGTTTACCCCGGTATCTCTTCTCTATCCTCGTGGTGCACCCCGGTATCTCTTCTCCATCCCCGTGGTGTACCCCGGTATCTCTTCTCCATCCTCCTGGTGTACCCCGGTATCTCTTCTCCATCCTCCTGGTGCACCCCGGTATCTCTTCTCCATCCTCCTAGTGTACCCCGGTATCTCTTCTCCATCCCCGTGGTGTACCCCGGTATCTCTTCTCTATCCCCGTGGTGTACCCCAGTATCTCTTCTCCGTCCCGTGGTGTACCCCGGTATCTTTTCTCCATCCTTGTGGTGCACCCCGGTATCTCTTCTCCATCCCCGTGGTGTACCCCGGTATCTCTTCTCCATCCTCCTGGTGTACCCCGGTATCTCTTCTCCATCCCCGTGGTATACCCCGGTATCTCTTCTCCATCCTCCTGGTGCACCCCGGTATCTCTTCTCCATCCTCCTGGTGTACCCCGGTATCTCTTCTCCATCCTCGTGGTGCACCCCGGTATCTCTTCTCTATCCTTGTGGTGCACCCCGGTATCTCTTCTCTATCCTTGTGGTGCACCCCGGTATCTCTTCTCTATCCTTGTGGTGCACCCCGGTATCTCTTCTCTATCCTCGTGGTGCACCCCGGTATCTCTTCTCTATCCTTGTGGTGCACCCCGGTATCTCTTCTCTATCCTCGTGGTGCACCCCGGTATCTCTTCTCCATCCTCGTGGTGCACACCGGTATCTCTTCTCCATCCTCGTGGTGTACCCCGGTATCTCTTCTCCATCCTCGTGGTGTACCCCGGTATCTCTTCTCCATCCCCGTGGTGTACCCCGGTATCTTTTCTCCATCCTCGTGGTGCACCCCGGTATCTCTTCTCCATCCCCTCTTTTCTCCATCCTCGTGGTGCACCCCGGTATCTCTTCTCCATCCCCGTGGTGTACCCCGGTATCTCTTCTCCATCCTCCTGGTGTACCCCGGTATCTCTTCTCCATCCTCCTGGTGCACCCCGGTATCTCTTCTCCATCCTCCTAGTGTACCCCGGTATCTCTTCTCCATCCCCGTGGTGTACCCCGGTATCTCTTCTCTATCCCCGTGGTGTACCCCAGTATCTCTTCTCCGTCCCGTGGTGTACCCCGGTATCTCTTCTCCATCCTCTTGGTGCACCCCGGTATCTCTTCTCCATCCTCCTGGTGTACCCCGGTATCTCTTCTCCATCCCCGTGGTGTACCCCGGTATCTCTTCTCTATCCTCGTGGTGTACCCCGGTATCTCTTCTCCATCCTCGTGGTGCACCCCGGTATCTATTTTCCATCCCCGTGGTGCACCCCGGTATCTCTTCTCTATCCTTGTGGTGCACCCCGGTATCTCTTCTCTATCCTTGTGGTGCACCCCGGTATCTCTTCTCTATCCTCGTGGTGCACCCCGGTATCTCTTCTCCATCCTCGTGGTGCACCCCGGTATCTCTTCTCCATCCTCGTAGTGTACCCCGGTATCTCTTCTCCATCCTCGTGGTGTACCCCGGTATCTCTTCTCCATCCCCGTGGTGTACCCCGGTATCTCTTCTCCATCCTCGTGGTGCACCCCGGTATCTCTTCTCCATCCCCGTGGTGTACCCCGGTATCTCTTCTCCATCCTCCTGGTGTACCCCGGTATCTCTTCTCCATCCTCCTGGTGCACCCCGGTATCTCTTCTCCATCCTCCTAGTGTACCCCGGTATCTCTTCTCCATCCCCGTGGTGTACCCCAGTATCTCTTCTCTTTCCCCGTGGTGTACCCCAGTATCTCTTCTCCGTCCCGTGGTGTACCCCGGTATCTTTTCTCCATCCTTGTGGTGCACCCCGGTATCTCTTCTCCATCCCCGTGGTGTACCCCGGTATCTCTTCTCCATCCTCCTGGTGTACCCCGGTATCTCTTCTCCATCCTCCTGGTATACCCCGGTATCTCTTCTCCATCCTCCTGGTGCACCCCGGTATCTCTTCTCCATCCTCCTGGTGTACCCCGGTATCTCTTCTCCATCCTCGTGGTGCACCCCGGTATCTCTTCTCCATCCTCGTGGTGTACCCGGTATCTCTTCTCCATCCTCGTGGTGTACCGGGTATCTCTTCTCCATCCTCGTGGTGTACCCCGGTATCTCTTCTCCATCCTCCTGGTGTACCCCGGTATCTCTTCTCCATCCTCCTGGTGCACCCCGGTATCTCTTCTCTATCCTCGTGGTGCACCCCGGTATCTCTTCTCCATCCTCCTGGTGTACCCCGGTATCTCTTCTCCATCCTCCTGGTGCACCCCGGTATCTCTTCTCTATCCTCGTGGTGCACCCCGGTATCTCTTCTCCATCCTCCTGGTGTACCCCGGTATCTCTTCTCCATCCTCCTGGTGTACCCCGGTATCTCTTCTCTATCCTCGTGGTGCACCCCGGTATCTCTTCTCCATCCTCCTGGTGTACCCCGGTATCTCTTCTCCATCCTCCTGGTGTACCCCGGTTCTTGAGCCTCGCCCCTCTGCTCAGTGTCCACCCTACAAATAGACAGGCCTGTGGAGTAAAATGCTTTTCCATAAACATATTGTCACTGTAGAGAAACCCCCCAAAAATGTGCAAAACCACATTTCCAATGAATTTACAATTACGTATTTGTACACCTTTTACTGTTTCGTATGTGTAAAATACGTATGCATACATTTATGCAAGGATAGCTATAACATAGATTTCTTTAACTTCTGCAGGAATTCCCGAAAAGTTAAAAAGTTGCTCCAAACCTCGGGGCAAGTCAACAAAAGTAAATGAATCGAGGTATTTAAACGTTTATTTTGGTCTTGTATACTTCTGTTGGGTTACTTGCCTTTACTTCCGGCTCCATTTCAGGGGGGCCTGGGCACACTAACTGTGCCTGTATCTTGGGTGGCATGTGCCCTGATGCACTCAGGTCCTACCCCCTTCCTTCCACTGCCTGGCAGCGCTGACAGTGACAGGCAGCACATGCTGCCCCCCCTCGCCCCCCCGCCTGGGGCTCTCCTGCCCCCCCCAGGCCCCTTTCCCAGGCCGGGCAGGATTTATGTCTGCCCAGGGAGGGCTCTGGCTGCTGGGGTTGGAGCAGCGAGTGATTGAGGGCGCGCTCTGTCACATTTACTGTTTGCTGTCCAATCCGGCATTACCGGAGATTTGTCAGAAGCCCTTTTAAAGCTCTTTCTTGTAAAAGCTGAAATAAACCCAGCCAGGCCTGGAAAATGATAATGTTCCACTGTAATAAGTGTGCGTTTTGCCCCTGGCTGCAGCATGTCTGTCATTTCCTCCTGGCTGAGCCTTGTTCTGCACACATCATAAATCCAGCCCTATGAGAATGTGTGACTGGCCCTGCCTGGCTGCCCTGATGGCATTATTTCTGTCATTCTGAGGGGTCCCTGGTGATGCCCAGCTGGCACAGTTTGGGCAGCACTGCTGATGGATGAGAAACCCCCCCCCCCCCCACCCCCGCATCCTTCGGATAATGACCATCCCAGGGACTGGAGACTGACCAGCAGTGCAGGGCCCTTGAGTCAGCTGCGCCTCAGCACGGCGGCCATGATGGGTTGGGAAAGCCTCCCTCTCAGCCTGTGGCTTGCACAAGCACACAGCTGATCATCACAATGGATTGCTGGGCCTCAGCACGGCGGCCATGATGGGTTGTAAAAGCCTCCACCTCAGCCTGTGGCTTTCACAAGCACTCTGCTGACCATCACAATGGATTGCTGCACCTCAGCGAGGCGGCCATGATGGTTTGGGAAAGCCTCCATCTCAGCCTGTGGCTTTCACAAGCACTCTACTGACCATCACAATGGATTGCTGGGCCTCAGCACGGCGGCCATGATGGGTTGGGAAAGCCTCCACCTCAGCCTGTGGCTTTCACAAGCACTCTGCTGACCATCACAATGGATTGCTGCACCTCAGCGAGGCGGCCATGATGGTTTGGGAAAGCCTCCATCTCAGCCTGTGGCTTTCACAAGCACTCTACTGACCATCACAATGGATTGCTGGGCCTCAGCACGGCGGCCATGATGGGTTGGGAAAGCCTCCACCTCAGCCTGTGGCTTTCACAAGCACTCTGCTGACCATCACAATGGATTGCTGCACCTCAGCGAGGCGGCCATGATGGTTTGGGAAAGCCTCCATCTCAGCCTGTGGCTTTCACAAGCACTCTACTGACCATCACAATGGATTGCTGGGCCTCAGCACGGCGGCCATGATGGGTTGGGAAAGCCTCCACCTCAGGCTGCTTATTTATTTATTTTATGCGTGTTTATATAGCGAGGACTTTACCCGAAGGTGTCAGAGCGCTTCACAAAAGGGACAGTAATGATACATGAGGAGAACATTACAAGTAAGCATGTTACAAAAGCAACCGTTACGTTACACGAGGCAATGGTGGCAATTGTGCATGTATCAAAAGCAAACAAAATACAAGAGGTAGAAAACGATACGTTACAAGAGGGAAAGTGACGTCTGCATGTTACAAAAGAGTACCAAACACAGGTAGAAGGATAATACTGCAATATATGGCAGACACTCAAACCACAAGAACACACTGGAAAGGCACTTCCATAGTCATGGGGAATATAATTTCCTATAATGGAAGGACTTCCTTCAGATAATAGAGAGTGTGTGAATTACATTTGGAAGTGTCTTTGAAGGAGGAGAACTTTGAGGTCAGTTTTGAAGGCCTGGGAGGAGGTGGCGGTCCGGAGCTGAGGCAGAAGTGAGCTCCATATTCTCACCGCGTTGCCTGAAAAGGATTGGGCCAGCGATCTTTCCTTCTTGAAAGTGGGAGGTTCCAGCAGTAAATGTTCCGCATTTCGTGATGGTTTAGAGCCTCCAGAGAGTTTCAGTTTATTTGCCAGGTAGCGAGGAGAGGAGAAGTGCAAGGCTTTGTGGGTAATACAGGCAGTCTTGTAGATAGATCTTGCCTCGATGGGAAGTCAGCAGAGGGTGGATAAAATGGGTGTGATGTGGTCACTTCTTTTGGCCCCAAATATGAAACGAGCTGCTGAATGGAGAACAGATTTGAGGGGGGACAGGTGGGATTTGGGGAGGCCAGTAAGAAGAGAGTTGCAGTAGTCCAGCCTGGAGAGAACCAGCAATTGGACCAGGGTTTTAATGTCGTGCTCCGGGAAGAAGCGACAAATCCCCCAAAGAAGGCACAGTTGGTATCGAGCAGACTTTGCAATAGAATTAATGTGGGAGAGTAGATTGAGTTTTATTTCGAGTATGACACCAAGGGATTTTGTGCTGTCGACAATCACAATGGATTGCTGGGGCTCAGCACGGCAGCCATGATGGGTTGGGAAAGCCTCCACCTCACCTCAGAGCCTGAAGACCTGGCTTTTTAATCTTTAGGCTGTTCTTATTGTTTTAGTTTCAGTTCTCTCTCTCATTTTTTGCTGTGTTGTGTTATTTTTATTCTGAGATGCAGGTGGAAAGCGCCGGGACACTCTTTTCGAGTAGCCGTGCGCTATACAAGAACGCTGTAACATAACATACCATAACATAACCCTGTGGCTTTCACAAGCATTCAGCTGACGATCACAATGGACTGCGTGAACTGATGTATTTTACAAAATCGAGTAACACACTATCATCTTGCAAACATATTTAATGCAGGATTTCAGCTCCCGCTGTCTCGCCCAGTTAAGTATTAATAGTTGCAGTGGTGGCTCCTCGTGGGAGTGCTGCGGGATGGTGGGGCGGGGCGGGGGAGGGCTAGGGCGGGGGATAGTAAGCTCCTGCTGATGGCCGAATTGAGTTACATAAATAAATAAATAAAACAAATTACATTGGGCGGGCTGCATCGCCTTTAGCGATGCAACGCGCAATGTAATTTGTTGTATCTCGTTTTATATTTTTATTTATTTACTTCACTCCATTCGGCTGGAAGTCGAAGTTTACTAAGCCCTACCCTACCCCTACCCATCCCCCACTCCACCGCCCACAGCACTCCCACGAGGAGCCACCACTGAATAGTTGAGTGTAGATTTAGTACTTTTATCTCCCAAAGTACATACCAAAATATATATATGTACTTTAAAAACAAAGCTCAGAGGGAATTTATAGTTAGGTAGAAATGTCAGTGGGAAGGTCCATGTACCACCCGTGGGAAGGTCCATGTACCACCTGTGGGAAGGCTCATGTACCACCCGTGGGAAGGTGCATGTACCACCCGTGGGAAGGCTCATGTACCACCCATGGGAAGGTGCATGTACCACCCGTGGGAAGGTCCATGTACCACCTGTGGGAAGGCTCATGTACCACCTGTGGGAAGGCTCATGTACCACCCGTGGGAAGGCTCATGTACCACCTGTGGGAAGGCTCATGTACCACCTGTGGGAAGGCTCATGTACCACCCGTGGGAAGGTCCATGTACCACCTGTGGGAAGGCTCATGTACCACCCGTGGGAAGGCTCATGTACCACCCGTGGGAAGGCTCATGTACCACCTGTGGGAAGGCTCATGTACCACCTGTGGGAAGGTCCATGTACCACCTGTGGGAAGGTCCATGCACCACCCGTGGGAAGGTCCATGTACCACCTGTGGGAAGGCTCATGTACCACCCGTGGGAAGGTCCATGTACCACCCGTGGGAAGGTCCATGTACCACCTGTGGGAAGGCTCATGTACCACCCGTGGGAAGGTCCATGTACCACCTGTGGGAAGGTCCATGCACCACCCGTGGGAAGGTCCATGTACCACCTGTGGGAAGGCTCATGCACCACCCGTGGGAAGGTCCATGTACCACCTGTGGGAAGGCTCATGTACCACCCGTGGGAAGGTCCATGTACCACCCGTGGGAAGGCTCATGTACCACCCGTGGGAAGGCTCATGTACCACCCGTGGGAAGGCTCATGTACCACCTGTGGGAAGGCTCATGTACCACCTGTGGGAAGGCTCATGTACCACCCGTGGGAAGGCTCATGTACCACCTGTGGGAAGGCTCATGTACCACCCGTGGGAAGGCTCATGTACCACCCGTGGGAAGGCTCATGTACCACCTGTGGGAAGGCTCATGTACCACCTGTGGGAAGGCTCATGTACCACCCGTGGGAAGGTCCATGTACCACCTGTGGGAAGGCTCATGTACCACCCGTGGGAAGGCTCATGTACCACCTGTGGGAAGGCTCATGTACCACCCGTGGGAAGGCTCATGTACCACCTGTGGGAAGGCTCATGTACCACCTGTGGGAAGGCTCATGTACCACCTGTGGGAAGGCTCATGTACCACCCGTGGGAAGGTCCATGTACCACCTGTGGGAAGGCTCATGTACCACCCGTGGGAAGGCTCATGTACCACCCGTGGGAAGGCTCATGTACCACCTGTGGGAAGGCTCATGTACCACCTGTGGGAAGGTCCATGTACCACCTGTGGGAAGGTCCATGCACCACCCGTGGGAAGGTCCATGTACCACCTGTGGGAAGGCTCATGTACCACCCGTGGGAAGGTCCATGTACCACCCGTGGGAAGGTCCATGTACCACCTGTGGGAAGGCTCATGTACCACCCGTGGGAAGGTCCATGTACCACCTGTGGGAAGGTCCATGCACCACCCGTGGGAAGGTCCATGTACCACCTGTGGGAAGGCTCATGCACCACCCGTGGGAAGGTCCATGTACCACCTGTGGGAAGGCTCATGTACCACCCGTGGGAAGGTCCATGTACCACCCGTGGGAAGGCTCATGTACCACCCGTGGGAAGGCTCATGTACCACCTGTGGGAAGGCTCATGTACCACCTGTGGGAAGGCTCATGTACCACCCGTGGGAAGGTCCATGTACCACCTGTGGGAAGGCTCATGTACCACCCGTGGGAAGGTCCATGTTCACATTTCTGCTTTGCGTCTCTGCTACAAACTAGTTTTAATTTCAAAATTCTATTTGTCTCTTGTTGATCTAGGGCCTTCGGGGCGGGGAAGCGCTGGTTTACTGGTATCCTTTCTCCCTCCTAGCTCCTTGGGGCGGTGAGGCGCTTGTTTACTTGTTTTTTTTCCCCTCCTAGTGCCTTGGGGGAGGAGAAGCGCTTGTTTATTTGATTTCTTTCCCCCTCCTAGCGCCTTAGGGCGGTGAGGCGCTTGTTTACTGGTTTCATTTCTCCCTCCAAGTGCCTTGGGGGCGGCGAGGCGCTTGTTTATTTGATTTCTTTCCCCCTCCTAGCGCCTTAGGGCGGTGAGGCGCTTGTTTACTGTTTTCATTCTTCCTCTAAGCGCCTTGGGGCGGTGAGGTGCTTTTTTACTGGTTTCTTTTCTCCCTCCTAGTGCTTTGGGGAGGTGAAGCGCTTGTTTACTGGTCTCTTTTCTCCCTCCTAGCTCCTTGGGGCGGTGAGGCGCTTGTTTCCTGTTTTCATTCTTCCTCTAAGCGCCTTGGGGCAGTGAGGCGCTTTTTTATTGGTTTCTTTTCTCCCTCCTAGCGCCTTTGGGCGGTGAGGCGCTTGTTTACTGGTTTTAGTTCTCCCACTTAGTGCTTTGAGGTGGTGAAGCGCTTGTCTACTGGTCTATTTTCTCCCTCCTAGCGCCTTGTGCGGTGAAGCGCTTGTTTACTGGTTTTAGTTCTCCCACTTACTGCCCTGGGGTGGTGAAGCGCTTGTTTACTGTTTCTTTTCACCCTCCTAGCGCCTTGGGGGAGGTGAGGCGCTTGTTTACTTGTTTCCTTTCTCCCTGATAGCGCCTTGTGGCGGTGCAGCGCTTGTTTATTGTATTCCAGTATACAGGGGCCCTTGAGAGCCCTCCGAGGCCATCAATCAGGCAGGTTTCAGAATCTGATGACAAACCTAATTCCTGTCCGAGAGGGCCATAGCCCCACCACTCCAGGACCCTCCCCGCTGTCATCGAAGCCGGCCCATAAACATGGCAGCTGTCACCGAGGCGCATGCCAGCGGGGGGCCCTGGGGGCACATGCCGCATTCCCTCACGGCCCGGCCAGGGCATCTGTTCGAAGGTCCTGCCTCCGGGGAGGGGCGCGCAGGGCAGGAGAGACGGGCAGAGCAGGGTGTGTGGAAGCAGGGCAGGAGAGACGGGCAGAGCAGGGTGTGTGGAAGCAGGGCGGGTGAGACGGGCAGAGCAGGGGGGGGGTGGAAGCCGGGCAGGAGAGACGGGCAGAGCAGGGGGGGGGGGTGGAAGAAGGGCAGGAGAGACGGGCAGAGCAGGGGGCGTGGAAGCAGGGCAGGAGAGACGGGCAGAGCAGGGTGTATGGAAGCAGGGCAGGAGAGACGGGAGAGTAGGGTGTGTGTGGAAGCAGGGCAGGAGAGACGGGCAGAGCAGGGTGTGTGGAAGCAGGGCAGGAGAGACGGGAGCGTAGGGTGTGTGTGGAAACAGGGCAGGAGAGACGGGCAGAGCAGGGTGTGTGGAAGCAGGGCAGGAGAGACGGGCAGAGCAGGGTGTGTGGAAGCAGGGCAGGAGAGACGGGAGAGTAGGGTGTGTGTGGATGCAGGGCCGGAGAGACGGGCAGAGTATGAGGGAGGAGTGCACAAGGCAGGAGAGACGGGCAGGGTAGGGTGAGTGGAATTAGGGGAGGAGAGACTGGCAGAGCAGGGTGTGTGGAAGCAGCCAGGGCAGGAGAGACGGGTAGAGTAGAGTGTGTGTGGAAGCAGGACAGGGGAGATGGGCAGAGTAGGGTGTGTGGAAGCAGCCAGGGCAGGAGAGACGGGCAGAGTATGAGGGAGGAGTGCACAGGGCAGGAGAGACGGGCAGAGTAGAGTGTGTGTGGAAGCAGGGTAGGAGAGACGGGCAGAGTAGAGTGTGTGGAAGCAGGACAGGAGAGACGGGCAGAGTGGAGTGTGTGTGGAAGCCGGGCAGGAGAGACAGGCAGAGCAGGGTGTGTGGAAGCAGGGCAGGAGAGACGGGCAGAGTATGAGGGAGGAGTGCACAGGGCAGGAGAGACGGGCAGAATAGAGTGTGTGTGGAAGCAGGGTAGGAGAGACGGGCAGAGTAGAGTGTGTGGAAGCAGGACAGGAGAGACGGGCAGAGTGGAGTGTGTGTGGAAGCCGGGCAGGAGAGACGGGTAGAGCAGGGTGTGTGGAAGCAGGGCAGGAGAGACGGGCAGAGTAGAGTGTGTGTGGAAGCAGGGCAGTAGAGACGGGCAGAGACGGGCAGAGCAGGGTGTGTGTGCAAGCAGGGCAGGTGAGAGGGGCAGAGCAGGGTGTGTGGGAGCAGGGCAGGAGAGACGGGCACAGTAGAGTGTGTGTGGAAGTAGCGCTGGAGAGACGGGCAGAGTAGGGTGAGTGGAATTAGGGCAAGAGAGACTGGCAGAGCAGGGTTTGTGGAAGCAGCCAGGGCAGGAGAGACGGGCACAGTAGAGTGTGTGTGGAAGTAGGGCAGGAGAGATGGGCAGAGCAGGGTGTGTGGAAGCAGGGCAGGAGAGACAGGAGAGTAGGGTGTTTGTGGAAACAGGGCAGGAGAGACGGGCAGAGCAGGGTGTGTGGAAGCAGGGCAGGAGAGACGGGCAGAGCAGGGTGTATGGAAGCAGGGCAGGAGAGATGGGAGAGTAGGGTGTGTGTGGAAGCAGGGCAGGAGAGACGGGCAAAGCAGGGTGTGTGGGAGCAGGGCAGGAGAGACGGGAGAGTAGGGTGTGCTAGATCAGGGCAGGAGAGACGGGAGAGTAGGGTCTGTGTGGAAGCAGGACAGGAGAGACGGGCAGAGTATGAAGAAGGAGAGCACAGGGCAGGAGAGACGGGCAGAGTAGGGTGAGTGGAATTAGGGCAAGAGAGACTGGCAGAGCAGGGTGTGTGGAAGCAGCCAGGGCAGGAGAGACGGGTAGAGTAGAGTGTGTGTGGAAGCAGGACAGGGGAGATGGGCAGAGTAGGGTGTGTGGAAGCAGCCAGGGCAGGAGAGACGGGCAGAGTATGAGGGAGGAGTGCACAGGGCAGGAGAGACGGGCAGAGTAGAGTGTGTGTGGAAGCAGGGTAGGAGAGACGGGCAGAGTAGAGTGTGTGGAAGCAGGACAGGAGAGACGGGCAGAGTGGAGTGTGTGTGGAAGCCGGGCAGGAGAGACAGGCAGAGCAGGGTGTGTGGAAGCAGGGCAGGAGAGACGGGCAGAGTATGAGGGAGGAGTGCACAGGGCAGGAGAGACGGGCAGAATAGAGTGTGTGTGGAAGCAGGGTAGGAGAGACGGGCAGAGTAGAGTGTGTGGAAGCAGGACAGGAGAGACGGGCAGAGTGGAGTGTGTGTGGAAGCCGGGCAGGAGAGACGGGTAGAGCAGGGTGTGTGGAAGCAGGGCAGGAGAGACGGGCAGAGTAGAGTGTGTGTGGAAGCAGGGCAGTAGAGACGGGCAGAGACGGGCAGAGCAGGGTGTGTGTGCAAGCAGGGCAGGTGAGAGGGGCAGAGCAGGGTGTGTGGGAGCAGGGCAGGAGAGACGGGCACAGTAGAGTGTGTGTGGAAGTAGCGCTGGAGAGACGGGCAGAGTAGGGTGAGTGGAATTAGGGCAAGAGAGACTGGCAGAGCAGGGTTTGTGGAAGCAGCCAGGGCAGGAGAGACGGGCACAGTAGAGTGTGTGTGGAAGTAGGGCAGGAGAGATGGGCAGAGCAGGGTGTGTGGAAGCAGGGCAGGAGAGACAGGAGAGTAGGGTGTTTGTGGAAACAGGGCAGGAGAGACGGGCAGAGCAGGGTGTGTGGAAGCAGGGCAGGAGAGACGGGCAGAGCAGGGTGTATGGAAGCAGGGCAGGAGAGATGGGAGAGTAGGGTGTGTGTGGAAGCAGGGCAGGAGAGACGGGCAAAGCAGGGTGTGTGGGAGCAGGGCAGGAGAGACGGGAGAGTAGGGTGTGCTAGATCAGGGCAGGAGAGACGGGAGAGTAGGGTCTGTGTGGAAGCAGGACAGGAGAGACGGGCAGAGTATGAAGAAGGAGAGCACAGGGCAGGAGAGACGGGCAGAGTAGGGTGAGTGGAATTAGGGCAAGAGAGACTGGCAGAGCAGGGTGTGTGGAAGCAGCCAGGGCAGGAGAGACGGGTAGAGTAGAGTGTGTGTGGAAGCAGGACAGGGGAGATGGGCAGAGTAGGGTGTGTGGAAGCAGCCAGGGCAGGAGAGACGGGCAGAGTATGAGGGAGGAGTGCACAGGGCAGGAGAGACGGGCAGAGTAGAGTGTGTGTGGAAGCAGGGTAGGAGAGACGGGCAGAGTAGAGTGTGTGGAAGCAGGACAGGAGAGACGGGCAGAGTGGAGTGTGTGTGGAAGCCGGGCAGGAAAGACAGGCAGAGCAGGGTGTGTGGAAGCAGGGCAGGAGAGACGGGCAGAGTATGAGGGAGGAGTGCACAGGGCAGGAGAGACGGGCAGAGTAGAGTGTGTGGAAGCAGGACAGGAGAGACGGGCAGAGTGGAGTGTGTGTGGAAGCCGGGCAGGAGAGACGGGTAGAGCAGGGTGTGTGGAAGCAGGGCAGGAGAGACGGGCAGAGTAGAGTGTGTGTGGAAGCAGGGCAGTAGAGACGGGCAGAGCAGGGTGTGTGTGCAAGCAGGGCAGGTGAGAGGGGCAAAGCAGGGTGTGTGGGAGCAGGGCAGGAGAGACGGGCACAGTAGCGTGTGTGTGGAAGTAGCGCTGGAGAGACGGGCAGAGTAGGGTGAGTGGAATTAGGGCAAGAGAGACTGGCAGAGCAGGGTTTGTGGAAGCAGCCAGGGCAGGAGAGACGGGCACAGTAGAGTGTGTGTGGAAGTAGGGCAGGAGAGACGGGCAGAGCAGGGTGTGTGGAAGCAGGGCAGGAGAGACAGGAGAGTAGGGTGTTTGTGGAAACAGGGCAGGAGAGACGGGCAGAGCAGGGTGTGTGGAAGCAGGGCAGGAGAGACGGGCAGAGCAGGGTGTATGGAAGCAGGGCAGGAGAGATGGGAGAGTAGGGTGTGTGTGGAAGCAGGGCAGGAGAGACGGGCAGAGCAGGGTGTATGGAAGCAGGGCAGGAGAGATGGGAGAGTAGGGTGTGTGTGGAAGCAGGGCAGGAGAGACGGGCAGAGCAGGGTGTGTGGGAGCAGGGCAGGAGAGACGGGAGAGTAGGGTGTGCTAGATCAGGGCATGAGAGACGGGAGAGTAGGGTCTGTGTGGAAGCAGGACAGGAGAGATGGGCAGAGTATGAAGAAGGAGAGCACAGGGCAGGAGAGACGGGCAGAGTAGGGTGAGTGGAATTAGGGCAAGAGAGACTGGCAGAGCAGGGTTTGTGGAAGCAGCCAGGGCAGGAGAGACGGGCAGAGTAGAGTGTGTGTGGAAGCAGGGCAGGAGAGACGGGCAGAGCAGGGTTTGTGGAAGCAGGGCAGTAGAGACGGGCACAGTAGGGTGTGTGGAAGCAGGGCAGGAAAGACGGGCACAGTAGGGTGTCTGGAAGCAGGGCAGGAGAGACGGGCACAGTAGGGTGTGTGGAAGCAGGGCAGGAGAGACAGGCACAGTAGGGTGTGTGGAAGCTGGGCAGGAAAGACGGGCACAGTAGGGTGTCTGGAAGCAGGGCAGGAGAGACGGGCACAGTAGGGTGTGTAGAAGCAGGGCAGTAGAGACGGGCACAGTAGGGTGTGTGGAAGCAGGGCAGGAGCGATGGGCACAGTACGGTGTCTGGAAGCAGGGTAGGCTGACTGCACTCCCTAGGGAGCCTCGAATGAGGGCAGACTGGGAGGTGGTGAAGGCCGCTGGAATTATGCGGCACAGACAGACCAAACTATGCGGCAGGTTTCACTAATGCATGTGGCAACAAAAACTAAATTATGAGGCACGATGTAGCAGAATATGTGATACGTCAATATTCTGTCCTTTTGACACGTCAACACTGTCCGAGCACAGGGGTCTCTTCGTTAGAACCAGTTTGACACCAAACACAGCTACAGGCAACTGGAAGGCGCCCAGTCCAGTCAACCTTTGTGAACCGCCCCCCCTCCCCCCCCCCCCCAACCCTCCCTGGCAGCGCGTGCGGCCACATTTGAGTAACTTTTGAGCCCTTTGATCTTGGAACAATTTGTTGTTAATATCTGTGGACTGTGCTGCACATCAGGCCTATGTTATTATATCTTATTTCCTAAAAACACGTTTTTTCTTCATTATCGCCTATAAAAGCACTTCCAGATATGTGAGTTCAGACTACCAGTTGTACAAAAAAAAATTAAATAAGTACTTGTCAATGCAGTGCTATACTGTGCCTATAAGTGCCACATTTCCTTTGCTGAATAAGTACACTTTTTGAATTTTGAAGAGACTTTACCGTATTTTTCAACCATCCTCAACTTCAGAAGACTACTCAAGAATCGGCTCTTCTCCACATAACCTCCATAAGCAAACAGAAAAAGACAGTATTTACCTCTGTTTCTAAGCATTTATTTGCACCATAGATATGCACCTATATGTGTGTTTTGCTCTGTATAAACATGTAGAATAGTTGTGTTTTAAAATATATAGATATCTGTTAGTTCTGCTTAACAAATGTGCATATTACAGAAAGTTACATTATTCTATGTTGGTAACATGTATATATGTCACTGCATGTATAAGTAAATCTTTATCATAATTATTTATCTACAATTGATCCACTATTGAATTACAAAAAAAGAAATACAAATAATTTAAAGTACATCACCACTTGAAAGCCGGAGTTTATAAATGCATCTTTAATCTAAATATACGACCTTCCTTATGCATACATCCTATATATACGTTCCATATACTTATGCATCTATATATTTATTACTTTTCTTCTAATTCAGGATATCCAATGCATTACCCTATCTGTCACCCTATACGGCTCCCAATATATCCTCTACCTCCACTCTCTCGTTCATCCCAACCCCATACCACTATTATTATCCCCAAAATAACCCTTAAAAGACTCTCCCCTCCTCTCCCCCTCCTTGCATCATCTCACACCTCTTTCACTATTCAGAACTCCCTAACAAGCCTTTCTAAGCCTTCCCTCTGACTCTGCCCCCTCCACCTCCCTTTACTCATCCCAAACCCTCTTCTACTGCGATGTGCTAAAAATAGAGTTATACATCCTTCCCTCTGCTCTCCCTCCATTATCCTTTTCAATCCAAATAACAGACTAACATGCCCAACTCTCAAAATGATTTCATATTTCACTATACTAATTCACATCGGATCCTTTATAGGTACCAGAGTAGCCTGCTACTCACCGAAAAAATATCGCAACTCCTCATCAAGGGTAGCAAGCGCTATATAAATGCAAACCTTTTCCCTCTTCTACCCCTCCATTTCACTATACTAATTCACCACTAAATCTTTATGGGTTCCGGAGTAGCATGTTACACTCCGAAAAAGCGCTTCAACGCCCCATCAGCGGTAGCAAGCACTATATAACTGCAAACCTTTTTTCCATCTTCTATCCCTCCATTATCCTTCTCAATCCAAATAACTGACTAACATATCTACAACTTAAATTAGTTTCATATTTCACTATTCTAATTCACCACTAATCCTTTATGGGTTCCGGAGTAGCGTGCTACTCACCGAAAAAGAGCTTTGACGCCTAATCAGAGGTAGTAAGCGCTATATAAATGCAATTACAATACAATACAATATTTTCATTAAATAGCACTGAAGCCAATCCTTGTTTAGATTTGATAGTGGGTCGCCTGGAGTTGCAGTAGGGGCCTATTTTTGCATTCACTTTTTTATTTTTTATAAGGGAAAAGGCTGTACCATCAAGTACTTTTACTTCATGTCTGTGAAATGTGCACTATTCTTTTGGCCATGCTGCCTACTCAACCCACGGGCCATCCAGCCCGTACTAGGCATTGGGAATATAAAACAATGGTTTATGTTGTTTTAAAACATATATAATTTATGGTTGGCCTTGGATTAAATGCAAAATGTGTTTTTTGAATTTGACATTTTTCTGCAAAGTGTTAAAGTGTATTTTGGTGGGGTAATTTATTTTAATGCCTTAGGAAGGTGTGTGTTATTTGGAAGTTTTTATAGCTGACTTTGTTTTCTTTTTTGGTACTGCTGAATTAATGGTATTGTTTTCTTCTTTGTTTACCTTGCCTGCTTTCTTTGATGACCAAGTGGCCATTTTTTGGTCTGTGCGTGTAGGTGTGTGTGTGCATGTGTGTCTGTGTGTGTTTGTGTGTGTTTTTCCTGTAGATGATTATTATTTCTTCGTTATCCATGCTGTGTGGTTGGCGGCCATTTTATGTAGTCAGTGTCCATAGGCCTGAAGGTGTTCTTCGTTGTGTATGCCTCCTTGTTTTTTATTTGAATAGGTGTCCGGCGGCCATGTTCTGTAGTAGTCAGTGTGTTTTTTCCATAGGCCTGCGTGTGTTCTTTGTTGTCCATGCCCCCTTGCTTGTTGGTGTTTTTGAGTGGTGCCCTTTTTATGTAGCAGTCAGTGTGCATTTTCTATAGGTCCCTGCACGTGTTTTTTGTTGTTCAGGCCTTCTTGCTTGCTGTTGTTTGAACATGTGGCCGGCGGCCATTTTGTTTAGGAGGCCAGTGTATTAAATCCCTTTCTGCCAGTTTTCAAAGCCATTTTCTAGGTACATTGATAGAAAACGGCTATGCCTGGTTGTTTTTTGTTCAAATGTTTCTTATTTACCTTATATTTGAATGTGCTTGAGGATGATTGTAGTCTGTATGCACAGTATTCATATGTCATAGGCATGTATTTCATTTTCTCTTGCACCTCCTTGCCCCCATAACATTTCTAATAATCCCTAGTGAGGCAATTTTTTTTGCATTATTTGATTTTTACGTGCACCCCCTGCCTGCTGTTTGTCTCTTAGGCCAGAACATGCACACCAGCATTATTTTTTTTAACGATAATTCCATTTTACCCTGCACCCCCTGCTTGCTATAGGCACCATTCATTTTTTCAAGGTTTATTCCATTTTCCCGTGCACCCCCCGCCTGCCATAGGTGCACACCAGCATCAACATTTTAAAGGATTATTCTATTTTCACCTGCTCCCCCTGCATGTCATATGTCAAATCAGCATTACAATTTAAGGACAATTCCAATTTCCTCTGCACCCTCTGCCTGCCATAGGTGCACACCAGCATTAATTTTTTAAAGAATTATTCCAATTTCCGCTGCCCCCTCTGCCTGGCACGGGTATCCTGTAGGCCCTACAGGCACATACATTAAAATTTTAAATATGTACGTTGTTGAAATATTTTGTTATGGTTTGGAATGGAATGGATACAGTATTGTTAATTATTTGTGATGACCTCACTAAATTATATCCAAACTGCACTGCAACTTTTCACTGAATATTTTTTTTTTGTGTTTGCTTTTAAGTGCACAAGCAACATCACAAGAGGTCTGCCAGACATAAGGCCGAGTGACATCACCCGAGTCCTCCTCGTCTGGTCTGCGTACACGTTGAGCAGCTAAGTACCAGCTGCCAGAGCTAAGACCTTGAAGACGGCCCCCAAAGAAGGGTGTTTCTTCCAAGAATGTGGCCAGTGAGGAGGAGAAAAAGGAGATTGCCGCCACTGGCGTGCCGTCTGCCACCTTTTTGAGAAAATGTGGAGTGCCCGCTGCACCGTTCTCGGGCAGGAAGCAGGGAGCAGCACTCCTGCGTCAGCAGCACCACCCCAACCTAAGCCCAAGTCTCTCAGCGAGGCTGTCACTGCACTCATGGTGAAGAGCAGTGAGTCTGAAGTGGATTTGTCTTTGTCACAAAATACCCAATCATCAAAGGAAATTGAGCAAAGTGGTCAAGAGGAGCCACAGCCAGCAAGAGTTCTTCCTGAAGTAGGAGCAGAACAGGAGGTTTAGATTCCTGCTGAGTAAGATGTAGCTCTGGAACCATTGGCTTCACCATCTCCAGCAAGAAAAAATGAAGGTCGCTCCTTACACAAACCTCACATCTGTAGATCTGAACTTTGGCTGGACCCCGGATGAGTCTGAGACCCACCACAAGGAACAAGGGAAAAGGAAAGTTCCTGAAAGCCTTAATAGTATGGAAAGTCACAGTGAGAATCAGCCAGTGATTGTTGTCAGTATGGAGGGTGGCTCAGAGGACACTGAGCGGACCCATGCTATTCATACTACTCAGAGGGATGTGGTTCCACCACCGCCTTCCACATTTGTAAGACCCCTGGCGAGACCTGCATGTACCGCTACCAAAGTTGAAATACACACAGCAGAGAGGCAAACACACACGCACCTACCTCCAGTTCTTGTTCATGCATTGGCAGTGGCACACTAAAAAAGTTCTCCTCCCCAGTTTGGAGTTCTTTATTATTATTAAGCAGACGGATAACATTGCAAGGTGCTCCATTTGCCATGGGAGCGTTTGTTGAGGTACGCCCGGTTAACACCATGGTGCTGGAGGCCAAACATCCCATACGAAAAAACACCACACAATCTGGTGGAAAGAGCACCTGAAAGGATAGGAGATCATTTTAATCCACTCACACCTGTCAACATTCAGACAGTCTCCCTCCTGGTGGAGGTTTTGTTCTCATTTGTAGAACGGGACACTCAAGAGACAAGACTCGATGCACCGAACCACACTAAGCGGTGATCACGTGTGGGTGAGGGTCTCTGAGACAAAAAGGTATGAGACTCTGGCACTGAGACTTATGCGGTTCCAGGCCAATAGATCTCCACTATGCGAGAGCTATTTTCTTTGGCAATGAGTTTTAGACGTCCACTGCACCAGTGCAGCTGCTGCACAGCATGGCTAAATGATAGTGGCGTGAACTGTCATGGAGTGGAGCAGCGTACAGTGGAGTGAAAGAGAGTGTTGTTGAGTGTAGTGGTGTAGAGTGTAGTTGAGTAGCGTAGAGTAGAGCTGAGTCATAGAGCAGAGTGTCCTAGAGTGGATTGCCATATAGTGAAGTGTCCGATAGTGGAGTGTCATAGAGTGATGTAGAGTTGAGTGGTATAGAGTTGAGTGGCATAGAGTTGAGTGGTATAGAGTTGAGTGGTATAGAGTTGAGTGGCATAGAGTTGAGTGGCATAGAGTTGAGTGGCATAGAGTTGAGTGGTATAGAGTTGAGTGGTATAGAGTTGAGTGGTATAGAGTTGAGTGGCATAGAGTTGAGTGGCATAGAGTTGAGTGGCATAGAGTTGAGTGGCATAGAGGTGAGTGGCATAGAGTTGAGTGGCATAGAGTTGAGTGGTATAGAGTTGAGTGGCATAGAGTTGAGTGGCATAGAGTTGAGTGGCATAGAGTTGAGTGGCATAGAGTTGAGTGGTATAGAGTTGAGTGGCATAGAGTTGAGTGGCATAGAGTTGAGTGGTATAGAGTTGAGTGGTATAGAGTTGAGTGGCATAGAGTTGAGTGGCATAGAGTTGAGTGGCATAGAGTTGAGTGGCATAGAGTTGAGTGGCATAGAGTTGAGTGGCATAGAGTTGAGTGGTATAGAGTTGAGTGGCATAGAGTTGAGTGGCATAGAGTTGAGTGGTATAGAGTTGAGTGGTATAGAGTTGAGTGGCATAGAGTTGAGTGGTATAGAGTTGAGTGGTATAGAGTTGAGTGGTATAGAGTTGAGTGGCATAGAGTTGAGTGGCATAGAGTTGAGTGGTATAGAGTTGAGTGGTATAGAGTTGAGTGGTATAGAGTTGAGTGGCATAGAGTTGAGTGGTATAGAGTTGAGTGGTATAGAGTTGAGTGGCATAGAGTTGAGTGGCATAGAGTTGAGTGGTATAGAGTTGAGTGGCATAGAGTTGAGTGGCATAGAGTTGAGTGGTATAGAGTTGAGTGGCATAGAGTTGAGTGGCATAGAGTTGAGTGGTATAGAGTTGAGTGGCCTAGAGTTGAGTGGCATAGAGTTGAGTGGTATAGAGTTGAGTGGCATAGAGTTGAGTGGCATAGAGTTGAGTGGTATAGAGTTGAGTGGCATAGAGTTGAGTGGTGTGGACCGGAGTGGATCTGAGTGTAGTGGTTTAGAGTGGGGTGGATTAGGGTGGGGTGGATTAGAGTGGAGTGGAGTTTATTAGAGTGGTTTAGCATGGATTAGCTTGGATACTGCCACCATTTCCCCAGTTGCTCTTTGAAGGGAGGGGAAGTGTCATAATGTGCACTTGTTTGATCTTCTGAGCTCTGCGCAGCTCAGTCCCTGGCTGATGGATTGATGCTCTTATTACATCATGGGGTTCTGCGTGCTTGGAATCTTGTCAGGGCAGATGCTGATTGAGCCTGGCTTGGGATGCTGCGCAGGGGTTTTTTCCCTGATGGAATAAAATAACTTGACGATAACTCCATTGTGTCTAGCGATCTTACTACACAAATTCTTCATGCCCAATCTGCAGTCATAAGAATTACTTGAGCCTGCTCATTCCTGATCTTCTTGAGAACTCTGGACAGGAGTGGTATCGGTGGAAAGGCATACTGGGGGCCTCAGCTCCACTCGAGACTAAAAGTGCCTCAGAGCGAGAACCACCTAGGAATCTCCAGCATCCAAATCTGCTGACACTGCGCATTCTCAGCAGTGGCGAACATATCTATCTATTATTATTATTATTATTATTATGTTTGCACTTGTAAAGCACGCTGCTACCCGGAGGTTTCCTGGTGCTGTGCAACGCTGGGGAACCCGTCCTGGCTTTCCCTGTGGGATGGTCCCTGCTGGGAGTCCCCAGGGTGGAGCCAGGCATCCCCGGTGTTGGGGGGGGGGGGGCGTTGTGGAGATTAGGCAAGCTAATGCCCAGAGTTGCCGAGTGTGACCCCATATTAGAGTAGGAACCGAAGCGAGAATTATCGAGTGCGCTGACCCAAGTCCACGACCCTGCCGCGTCGGGAATTGAACCCTGGTCCCGGGCGACTTCTGCTCCCGGGTCTGCCGCCTCTAACTGGCGAGCCACACCACTCCACACAATCTAACCAAGATTCTCTCCACTCTTGAAAGAAACATTGCACCACCCCTGGGTGGAGATGCCATTTGTGTTCCGATAGGCATCGGCAGCTTTGTTTGTTTCTCCTAGCTTTCAAAAGAATTTCAGGTTTTGAACAGCTAGGGAAATGCCCTGACATTTCAACAGTATCCAGAGGCACAGGTCCTCTTCACAAAGAGCCCCGGACCCCACTCCGGACTGTTTGTTGCAGTACTATGTGGCATGGTGTTGACCATGAACACCTGCACTAGCCTTTCCTTGATCGAAGGAAGAAAGGCTTTCAATGCCAAGCAGATCGCTCGGAGCGCCAGCAGGTGGATGTGAAGCCCGGACTTCACCAGAGACCAGAGGCCTCTGATCTCCACCGCTCCTAAATGGCCGCCCAGGAGTAATGAATCTGTCACTTCCGCCAGCTCTGGGTGAGGAAGAGGGGTCTGCCACTGACCCAATCACTGTTCTTCAGGCACCACTGCAGGTCTTTTGCAGTTTTCTCCAAGTTCAGGACCACGTCACTGTGCCCACTGGAACTTCATAACCGACTGCAGAGGCCTCATATGCCAACCGGCATGTGTCAAAAGAAGGATGCAGGAGGCCATGAGAAAGAACAGCTTTCGTGTCAGTCTCACTGTAATCAAGGATGGAGGCGGAGGAGGAGCTACGCTGTGAATCAAGATGGCCGCATAAGCTCCCGGCTCCGCCGACCTCCGCCGGCGGCTCGTCTATCCTGTTGTCTATCCTCTACTCACGCCCTATGCCTGGATGTACGAAGGTTACCTGATGCCACCGGTGCCGTCCCGGACTTCCTACCTTATTCAGCAACGGAGTTATGTCGTGTCCTATCTTCGGCCTACTCCAGGGCTGCCGCCGGGACCTCGATTCCTGAACTGTCCGAGTGGGAACTGATCAACATCGGCCGTGGGACCAAGATTGTGGCCGGTCTTCCGGATTTGAATAAATCTTTGCACTTTCGACTTCTGACCTCGTTGATGGAGATTGCCGGCAAAGAGACATCGTGACGTGCTGTGATCCTCCTTACCCGTGGCTGAGGGCTATGTGCCTGACCCTCGTTTCCCGGTCCGGGGGCTGACGGGCTGTACCCACGGCCGGTGACTGTATTGAGCGAGCCAGTACGAGGCGCCCCTGTTATTGAGATCGCCTGAATCTGTGCCCGAAGCCCGACGATGTGGACTGGAGATTGTGTCCCCCTCCGTCCTCTGGGCCCCGGGAGGGAGGGGACGGATAGCGCACATTCATTGAGTTCCGTAATGGCAGCGATTGGGGCGCTCCGCTCACAATTCACCATCACGTATGTCTCCCTGGCGGCAAAGCTGGACGATGTTTGCTTACGACCGGCCACTGACGCTGCGACACTTGAACAACATTTTGTGGTCCCGTCGAGCGATTTGGTCCGCCATCTTAAGGTGCCCGAGTGGCAGCCCGACTTCACTCATTTGGGAGTCGGCCTCACTTCTCCTTCACCCGTTACAGTGCCTGGTCTTCCCTTCGCGTCTCCTATCCGATGGAGTATCGTCGCTGGAGGTTCCGATCGTCAATGCCGAGTCTCAGGGTCCTGTCGAGGGAGATTGCCATTCTTCTTTGTCCTGGCCCGTCTGCATAACGGAGGCCGCCATTTTGTGTCCGGACTTTGTTCCATCTTCAGTGCCTCGGACTGCCGTGGACGCTTTGTCTGCCTCTGGTTGGCTGTGGCTTGGTTGGCGCGTGATTCGGGAAGGATTCGCACTGGTCAGGGCTGAATCCGGCTTTGAGTTGTTTTTGCTCCTCGCCACTGCTTTGGACTACCTGAGACGCTCTCCTTGATCGCATTTGCTGTGACTTTGGCGATAGGTCTCCCCGTGATACTTGCTGGGTTGACTTTTACTTTCCTGGGATTGCTCAGTTCATTTTTTGCCGGGATTGCACCGAATATCTCACCGGGCCTTGGGTGGGGTGGGGGGGTTTCTTATTGGTGACTGTCCTCCCTGTGATATTGCCGAATGTTTGCTTGATTGACGATGATTGTGCCTTGGGGAGGTCGCAGCCGGCGGGGAGTACCGGGTGTCCGGGAGTGTGTCTGTTTCTCTCCTCCTCCACTTCTTTTACTTTTTCCCTTCTGTGGGGCAGTTCCGGGGCGACAGGCACGCTGTTAGTGGGTTAGGCCGTAGCCATTACAGGGGTGCAGGGTGGCGGGTGTGGGGGGGATTTGTTATTTTAGTTTGTTTTGTTCTATGGTCCCTATCACTCTTTTCCGGCTTTGGGAGGGCTCTTCCTCTTTAGTAGGGTTGGCTGTCTCTTGGTCTTGCACCTTTTTTCTTTTTCTGGCATCTCAACAAGCCTCCGTTTCTCTGCTTTTGGGGGGTGGGTTTTCTGGGATGATACTTTGTAATGTTGCTTTCTGTAGTATTGCTTACTGCCCAGTTCTACCGCCGCGGCTGCTAGATTCATAATTGCTGTATGCATAGCCTATCTCCGACTCTAAATGGGGTACGTCCCCCTTGTCTCTTTTGTGTATTTCTCATGTAAGGTGTGATGTCCTTGTTGTTGCAGCCCCTACTTTTCTCCTAAAATTTAAAAATGAAAACCTCCTATCCTGTGTTGCGAACCTCACAGCCACGTCTAGAATAACTTGAAATGTCCTGATTGTTGATTGGCCTACGTTTCTCCTGTTCCTATTTACTTTCTTTGCGGCCGGCCATGGTGGTTGTGGGCCTGCGCATGTATCTCCTTACTGTTTGAATAAAGGTTTTCAAAAAAAAAAAAAAAAGATGGAGGCGGATACATCGGAATCATAGAAAAATATCCTGGACTCATCGATCAGGAGGGTAAGTCCAAAACTATGCCCAGATGAAATGGAGTATCTGAGAGGAAGTCAGGTGTGACTTTGGTACGTTGATAGTGAATCCCAGTGAGTGAAAGTTCGCCTTAGTCTGGAGGCGGGAGAGGACTGCCTGGGGTGAGCCCGCCATCAACTGCCAATCATTGAGGGAGAAGGAAGATGGGAACCCCTGACCTCCGCATATGAGCTGCAACAACCACCATCATTTTGACGGTGAGGCCAAAGGAGAGCACAGCAAACTGAAAATGCTCTTGGTCCACCATGAACCAGAGGTAGCGACTGCGGGCCGGCAGGACAGAGATGTGTAAATATGTCTCCTCAAGTCCATTGACAACATCCAGTCTCCAGGGTCCAGAGCAGAGATCATGGGAACTAAGGTCACCATTTTAAACTTCTCCTTTTTCCGTAAGAATTTGAGAAGGCGCAGGTCTAGGATAGAACGCAGGCCTCTGTCCTTTTTGGGCACCAGGAGGTAGTGATAATAGCAACCATGACGACCTACTTCTGATGCTGACACCCTCTCGATGGCCGCTTTAGCCAAAACAGCCAGCCCATCCTGACGGAGCCAAGAGAGATGGTCCTCCCTCGACCGGTGGTGTTATGTGGGTGGCATGTGTGCAGGGGTTTACAGGAAAGGAATGGAGTAGCCCCTTTGGATGATTTGCAAAGCCCCCCTATCAGATGTTATTAACTTCCAGAGGGGCAGGTGTTGATGGACCCTGCCTCTCACTGGGTGCCCATGCTTGTATAAGGGAAAACTAAAGAACTTTGGAGGCTCTGGCTGCCTGGGCGGTGGTGACTGACCCAACCTCTGGCTGGTCATCCTATGTTATCTTTCAGAATCCCATCCATGGCCACAGAAGTGCTGGGGACTCTGTTGGCCATGGTGGCTGGGCAGGAAGGGATGCAATTGCTAGCCCCTACTGTAGCCATGGAAGGGGCTAAAGGCCGACTGGAGTTGGCAATGGGCCATAGATAGGCCCAAAGACCTGGCCGTAGCTCTGCTATCCATAAAGCACTCCAGCGCTGAGTCTGTTGTCTCACCAAAGAGGGGAGAGCCATCAAAGGGCACATCTGTGAACAAAGCTTGTACATCCCCCAAGAAGCCCGCGGTTCTGAGCCGGGTGTGGGGTCTCAGTGCCACTGACAATGAAGTTGCTCTGCCCAACAAGTCTGTTGTGTCAATCCCGCATCTGAGGGTGAACTTTGCTGCATCTCTCCCATCAATAATTATTTGTTTGAACTTTATTTATGAATTTTGCACCAAACATGTGATAGAATGTGACACATAGTCATAGGCATGGCTGCAAGTGCAGTAATACAGTGTGTGGAGCAAGCAACAACAGCTTCATTTCCAGTCAGGTTTAGGATCTTGTTCTTCAATGACATTTCTATGTTAAGTGACACAGCTCCAGTGGCAGCAGTACTGCGTCCCAACCCTCCCGAGCTACCCACAGAGACCCACTTACATTCCAACAGGTTCAGAGGTACAAATTACACATGCACCGGTATATAGGGGCAATTGGTCAGTAACTGCTTCCAAGAGTATGACTTGGGCCTCCTCCGAGACCATGGGCAGCATTTCTGCAACTGAATCCCACACTATGTGTTGGCATCGGCCCAAAAAGGCATGCAGTGTTTACCGACCACAGAGCTAGGCTGGTGGAATAGACAATCCTCCTACAGAATGTATCCAGGCTTTTGGATCCCCTCCAGTGGAGTGAACCTAAAAGTAGAGGCTTGGAACACCAAGCGCTCTGGGGTGGGGTGCTGGGGGGAAAACTGGGATCCCCATTAGCAGGGAAATTGGAACAGGCAATTGTTCTGTGCACAGGAGTCCCTGTCTAGGGCTTGGCCCAGGCCCCAAAGAGGACATTTGCAAGGGCTTCTTTGAATGAGATTAAGGATTCTAAAGGGGCGACTCCCAGCTGAAGCACCTCTGTCAAGACATTTGCCTTGACTGCCACTGAAGCTCCAAGACCTCTACTGCCTTCTGCAACACTATTGCAAATGAGGTGCCCTCCTTCGTAGCCAGTAGGGGAGGAGATCATGACAGCATCTGCTGAGGTGTCCAAAACGCTGGCATCTGCCAGCTCCTCATGCCAGTTGTCCTCTGTATCATCCAGTGGGTGTTGGTAACCATAAGGGCCACCCTATCTAGGCCTGTCCAAAGAAAAAGGCAGAGTATTTGACTCGGAAGGCATGGTACTAGTCGGCACACAAGGCTGTATCAAGCAACGCCCATCCGGCTCTGTGTCACAGTCTTGTATAATGATGGGACCTGCGACACTACAGGGTATCGGTGGCATCTGGAGTGAAGGCACTGGGGCGGGTGCTAGGAAAGGTTGTGGTCTCGCAGGCGGTGCCTCTCTGGATCAACCACCGCATCCAAGGGACTCGACTGCCGCCGAACCTACCGGCGGAGAACCAGTAGGGTCCCCTTCCTGTACACCTGTGGGACCCGAAGGTGCACCAGAAGGGTCGGCCACCCAAATATGAGGTGCATAGCTTCATAAAATTCCTGGCCCTGGGTGGGGATCGCTTGAGTTCCGGGAAACTCGAGGAGGCGTGGACTCGACCCTGGCGCAGGCTCCACCGCGGAGCGAGGCCTAGAGCACCACCACTTCCACGGCAGGTCTGATGACTTGGAGCAGCACGGAAAAATCAAAGAGCACTTCAGCTTCTTAGACTTTTTCTTTTTATGTGACTTACCCAACAACCAGAATCGAGACGACGATCATCGGGAGCAGCTCTGCAAGCGGTCCTAGGACCTTCTCAGCGACCAGGATTGACAGCATTGCGGGTCGTCCAATGGTGAGGAGCTGGAGACAGTTCCCTCAGCGCTTTGGGTTTCATGGAGTGGCATTTCTCGCAGGTCTTAGAGTCACGGTCCTGCTCCAAATACAAGAGGCAAACCAGATGTGGACCTGTCAGACACCTGCCTGCGACAGGCACCACAAGGCTTGAAGTCTGTGGGCTTCTTGGGAGACATCCCTGGCACCCCAGGAGATGAAATCTCGAAAAAGGACTTGACAAAAAAGAAAGTCCATCAAAAATGACTGGGTGGAGTTCTCTCTGGAACTGTGATGACTGGCACGGAAAGAAAGGAGTTGACGTCAGTGCACTGGGGTGGCCCCTATATCGACAGAAAGCACCTCGCATCCGGCCTGGAGGACGCCCACGCAGAGCCACGTGACACCACCAGCCAGTGCGCAGGGGTTATTGTTTGTAAATTTCTGGATCCCGTTTAATGCCTGGGGAAGATTCCAATGTGCAACATTTGGGCGCGAAGTCTCTTTTGGATATTGCCAATGTAGTTCCTCTACCCCAGGCCTCAAGTACCTTAGAAAGGCTTTCTGGACGGACACGTTCAGGTCTATTGATGTTAGAAAAAGGAATAGAGTGTTCCCTGGGTTTTTGCTTCAAATGGGGAACCAAGTCATTCACTCATCTCACTATATTGTCACTTAGCCTATTCATCAAATCTGTGCTATAGTAGAACCACAAAGACATACATTTTGTGTACAAACACTTCAGAATCTTAATTATAAAAAATTATTGTTTTAAAAAAAGTATTCGATACATTATAAGACATGAATTCATGACAATGGTTAAAAACAATATACGTCTATTCAGTGGTGCCTAGATTGCAGCGTTTTTTTGGTCAAATTCATAGGCTAAAAGATACACAGATCAACACACTTTCCAAGACATCAATTGCGATAAAAATGATAGTAAAATATACACAATTAATACATCCCCAGCAGGGTAGTCGAGGCGCTTCGGTGGTTGTGGCAATAAGCCCCACCTTCCTCAGGACAATTCTGATGTACACATATATCTGTAAACAGAAGATACCAATGTAAGAGTACATTCACAATATAATGAACAACCTGTGGGTGTGACCAAAAGGGTACTCTCTTTCTTCTTTTAACTATTGATGTTAGAAACATCCCTTGACACCAGTGGAATCACTTGTTGCAACTGCTCTGAGGAGCACGTTCAAGTCTTTTAAATCTATAACCAGTCTGTACTGGCCTGAGGCTTCAATCACCTTCAATCGTCTTCCACTTTCTCCATCCCTGTCAGTGCTGTGTGTTTCCCATGTGTTTTACTGTGTTCAGGTGTCTGACAGGCCCTGTTCTTTGCATGTGGGTGGGTGTCTCTCCATGTTCCTGTCACAGATGCAGTCCCCTTCTGTATATACACTGCTGATTAGAAGCCAGAGAATGAGTTGTACTACACCTGTACTTCTGTGCGTGACCAGCGGGTGTCCATAGCAGCACAGCAGTTATCTCTTCATTCGACGGAGGTTGAGATATTCTTGAACTGCACTTCCATCCCTCTGCAGAAGGTGTCTTGACTATCTCAGTGCTGCACTTCTGTCTGCATCCATTGGAGACTGAGATTCTTTTAGCATGTGCTTCCTTTCGCAACCAGCAGGTGTCACCATAAACAAAGGCTGAGAAATTCATGAACTGCACTCCCACCGCCAGCCACTAGGTGTCTCTACCAGAGGAGCCCTTCAGTCTTCATCTGTCAAGTTCTAAGTACTTCCCAAGTATCACTCTCTTACCTCTCCTGCAGCTGTCACTTTTGCACTCTACTTGAGTCTTCCACCACCAGGCACCGAAGTGCCCTTTGGCTGCACTCTCATCTCATACCAGCAGGTGTCGCTGACAGAACTGCGCTCACTTCTCCCTCCATCTGGCTCAGGACTGCACGCTCATTCCTTCCCAGTAGGTGTCGCTGCAGAGCTGCACTCAGTTCTCCCTCCATCAGGTGCTGGCTTGTTCTTTGGCTGCCCTCTGCTCTGATCCCTTCATATTAAGTGTCGCTGGCAGAGCTGCACTCAGTTTCACTCCATCAGGCACTGAGTTATACTTTGGCTGCACTCTCATCTCATACCAGTAGGTGTCGCTGACAGAGCTGCACTTTTGTTGACAGCACTCAGTTCTCGCTCTTTCAGGTACTGAGTCGCCCTTTAACTGCAGTTTCATTTGACCCCAGTAGGTGTCGCTAGCACAGACGCATGGCCTACTTCCACTGCCTGCAGCGGAGCATGTCTTCAGCTGCACTCCCATCTCATGACAGCAGGAGTCACTGTTGGAAAGCACTTTGAAGCAGTGAGTTATTTTTAGGTCTTGCTTGAACGCACAGAGGACCTTCGACCTATTGTTACCAACTCTTAAAATATACTTAGAATGGGGTGTGGCCACATCCAGAGGTGCATTACTCTCTCATCTGATGTTATTGCCTGTTCAGTGAATCACTCCACCTCCCAGGAAGTGCCGGGGGCATAGCTTTGGTGGGGGGGAGGGTTTTGAATGTTACACACTCCTAATAAATGCATTTTGTGGTAAATAGTTGGGTACAGGTGCTTTAAGTTGGGTACGGTGAAGTCTCTGTCCGATTTAACCAGGAATTAATGCACACAGACTGAAACTGCACACACACTCCCTCTCTCTGTTTCAAAAGAGATTGAAATAATGGTTATTTCACAAAATATTGTGTTTTCTGAATTTTTGCCCCTACTGATCCGGATTACTCTCTATTTCCACTGCACGTTAAGTCCCTCTCATACCCCTGTTTGTCATATAATGTATTTTAACATAAGGGGTATATTTATTATAATCTTTTTTTCCTAATTTACTGTCTAGCACAAAACTTGTTTTGCGCTGGAAGTTCACTTGAAAGTAATGCAGAGCGTCAGATAGAGCTACTTTGCATTACGTAGCGCCAAGCGGGTGTTCCATAAGTGGTGCACGGGTGTTACCAAGCAACCACCCACGGTTTTTGTTGCAAAACCCTATTTACTAAATAAAAAGTAGACAGTTATGCGTCAAAAAATAATGCCCGTTTCAAATAGACGTTATCACAGCAAAATGATTGTATTTCTCTTTTCTGTGCATGTTTTCTGCACTGCTCAGCACAAGGCACAGTGCAGCATTTTAGGCTGCTGCGTTTCCTGAGAATTTGGTAAATAGACCCCTATGCGCCACCGTGATTGTTGGGAAATCTGAAGCTCACACCCCTCGCCCCAACCCTACTGACCAAGCCACGCCCCCGAGGAAGGACCCTCATTGGAATACATAATGGACTATTTTACAACTGAAAAGTACCTGAAATGATCATGCTCTTTGACACATTCAGGGCCCGATTCACAGAACTAACTTAAGACAAATTCCTAAACTAACTCATTTTGGTATTCACAGAAGGCACTTACTCATTTTGGTATTCACAGAAGGCACTTAGTCATTTTTGGTATTCACAGAAGGCACTTACCCATTTCGGTATTTACAGAAGGCACTTACCCATTTCGGTATTTACAGAAGGCACTTACCCATTTCGGTATTTACAGAAGGCACTTACTCATTTCGGTATTCACAGAAGGCACTTACTCATTTCGGTATTCACAGAAGTTAGGACTCCCAACTTTACTACTCCTAAACTGAGAAAAATCCTAACTTTAAGACTTTCAGTATTCACAGAAGGCATTTAAGAGTCCTAAAGTTAGGAGTCCTAACTTCTGTGAATACCGAAATGAGTAAGTGCCTTCTGTGAATACCGAAATGGTAGTAAGTTTAGGATTTTGTCTTAAGTTAGTTCTGTGAATCGGGCCTCAATTCTTTATTTCCTACATGCTGTCTATACGGAAAGCAATGCTTGTTTGCCGCTTTCTCCTCAACATTAGCAGAGCTAATAAGGCAGGCTTTATTTTAATAAACAGCATGTGTGCATGTATTTCCTTTGAGCAGCATTTGTGAAAGCCTGTGTTTACATGCGTTGGCACGTTAAAGCCAGACCTATTGTTTTTTCCAATGCTTGTTCATCTTTTCCACCCAGCCCTCCCAGCGAGAGGAGGCTGGTGAATGGATTCTCTGCAGCTCCTCTTCCACATTCCTCCAGGATGTGCCCCCTGGGTCGGATTTCATTCATTCTTAAACACCCTACAAATTGCCCCCATAAGCCCCTGAAATGAGTCCTGCTTGGAGCGGCCAATCTGAAAAACATTGAACGGCTGAAATCGCTTTTTTATTTCCCACGTGCGAGCCAAGGGCCGCTGCCAAGATTTCACAGCAATGTAACTTTTCCAATTTCCAGTCTATCCAATTAAATGGCTACAAAAATATAAAATAACTGTATTCATGAAAAGATGCGGTGTGAGTCGCGGGGTCAAGATTCAGGGCTGGGAGACAGCAGAGTGCACCAGTGACCTTTGCCCTCTGTGACCTTGAAACACCTCCCCACACACTGTCTGGAAAACACAAACATGTCTTTCACCCCCCCTCACTTCCTTCAATTAACCTATTCCTCATCTCGCTTCACAGCAGAGGATCGTGTTTCTAGGCGCTAACATTCAGTTAACGACTGTAACTTGTTTATAGGATTTGTGTGGGTTCGACTTTTAGTGGCCAGCCCTGGAGGAAAGTCCAGTTGCCCAGTTGTAAAAGGTTTCCACTGAAACCAATGTGTGCCGCGTAGGACTTCGATTGAACTGCTGAGAAGAAAATCACATTTTCCTGCAGTTACATTTCTAAATTGGCCATTGGCCTCTCTTGGCTCCAGATCCTATTCTTATTAAAACTATATTTTGCCTTTCCCTCTGGAGCTGTGGCCCGGATCACAAAAGCCGTCAGAGTTGGCGCCGAGATCCTGGCCTGCACAGAGGCAGTTACCCTCCAATTTGAGGTTCACAGACATTCCCCGGATGAGGCCTGGGCGCTGCACCCGGTGCAGGCGCCCTTGTCACCCCCACCAAGGTGCTTCCAGGTGGAGAGAGGCAGCGCTTCGAAGCTACTGCGAGGCGCCTCGGATGCTGGCTGCCCTCAGAGGAAGCCTTGTGAAGATGCTGGAATGAATTTCTCACTTCCAAGGGAAGCCGGGCCACAGGAACCAGGATGGTTCTTGCCGGAGGCAGCTGTCAATCAAACGCCGCATTAGGGGCCCTTGGTGGAGCCGGGCTTGCATTCAGAGGGGCGTTACTATCGTGTAATGGTGAGAGCACTAGTGACTCACAATAGTTGTGAACCTGTCTGTTGGGATAAGAGAGTACAATCCACAGAGGAGTTCAGGCCTCGATCAGAGGTTGGCAGACAGGTGACTCCGTCACAGGTGTGAGGGATGCCCCATCCCCTCGTTCCAAGTGCACTGTACCCTGTGGCACCTGTAATAAGGTGACGCAAACCAGTCGCGTCTATGACAGAGTAGCCGTCCGTCAAACCCTGCCTCAGGCCCCGTCTCAGAAGGGTCATTTGTTTGGAGCTGAAGACTGGACAATGTCCCCAGGAGGAGAGATTTTTGAATATTGATGAGTCTCATTAGCATATAGATAAAACAAGGCAGTAGATTCTCTGTGGAGGTAGCTTAGGCCTCTGTTGAGTCCTAGGTCTGGCTGCGCAGCACATCTAGCCGTGGCGCGTAATTAAGGACTCAGGACACGCTATTGCTCTCCGCGTGGTCCGGACTAGTTCCGTGGCCACGCCTTTCTTTATTTATAGCCTGCGCGGCCGTGACGTATAACGGTCGCGCTAACGCACTGCTGCGTACGTGACAATTAGACCGCATGCATGCGGCCTCCAAAACATTACATCCCTTTCAACCTTCATTAAGTTCAAAATCCAAAGAGGAACAAACGAAACCAAAACAAGGTCTCTGGAAGTCATTCAGTTATACTGCACATCGTGGGCACAGAAACGAAAAAG
Source organism: Lissotriton vulgaris (assembly GCF_964263255.1). Lineage (NCBI taxonomy): Eukaryota > Metazoa > Chordata > Amphibia > Caudata > Salamandridae > Lissotriton > Lissotriton vulgaris. Next base: position 1,567,439,455 of record NC_141696.1, read on the forward strand.
TCAAAATGGCCGACAGGCCTGTTACCAGTTCAAGGCGCAGGTACCACCGCCTCAGCTCACAGCGGAGTCTGCCAGTTTCGAGGAGGGCGCAGGATTTCTTCTCAACCCATAGCCTGATGCCTCTCCTCTGAACAGGACTCTCCGGGGTGCACTCTGTCGGACCGGAATAGGTGACAGCCCTTCGCTGGGGGGTTGAGGGCTCTCGGCATCAGCTCTCCCGGAGCTCGGAGGGCTTGCCTCTGCTCTCTCTCCCGAGTCCCCTGGTACGGTCGCTAGTGCCGGGGTATCGGATGTCGTGGGGCTTGACCTGGCTGGGTCCCGGTCTTGGTCTGGGCGGTCCCCCGCCTGGGTGACTGCTCGCTTGAAGAATGATACATTCCGGGTGACACTCTCGCCACCACGCTGGGCGGTTACCATCGTGCCAGACCGGCGAGTGACAGTCCATGGATGGGGCTCGAAGGGAAGCCTGAACTTGCTCCCGGGAAAGCGGTCTCTCACATAGACCCAGTCTCGTTCTTCGATGTGTGAGTTTTTGCTCCGGCGCCTAAAGCTGGCACATTCATTGGATCGTCTTCGATTGCACTGGGTCTGCTGAGGGTTGGCTTTCTTGGGGGTCCATGTGCGATGGTGAGGAATGGTGTCTCGGACGATTCTGCCCATGGTGGATGGCCCCGGGGCGGCCGTGGTTGTGCGGTGGGCGTCAGCCTGTATTCTCGCAGGAATGTGTACAGGGCTCTCTCGACTGGTGTCTCTTCTGCCTGAGCAATTCTGATAACTTTGTTGAGGGTCCTCATGAATCGCTCAACTTCACCGTTGGCTTGGGGCCATCTGGGGGTGATTTTCCTGTGTTGAATCCCCCACTCCTGGAGGTAGTCGGCAAACTCCTGGCTTTGAAACAGAGGTCCGTTGTCTGTCTTCATTTGTTCAAAGATGCCGTGCGTGGCGATTATCTTTTCTAGCTTGGTAATCACCTCTCTGGCGGTCAACGATGATATAATTTCGACTTCAGGGTATCTTGTCAGGTCGTCAATGACGACGAGCATGTGGCGGCCGTCCGGAAGGTGTCCAAAATCAATGCTCACTCGCTCCCAGGGTTTCGTTGGATCGTCCTCAGTGATGACTGGGGCCGGAGGCTCGGGTGGACCTGCTGCTTGGCACCAGTGGCACGCCTTTACCCACTGTTCGACCTTTTCATCCATTCCAGGGAACCAGACTTTTGCCCTGAGTCTGCTCTTCGTCTTTACGATCCCTTGGTGGCCGCGATGGGCCAGCTCAACGGCCTGTTGCGATAGACTTGCTGGCATAACGATCCTGGGCCCACGAAGAAGGCATCCCTGGGCGTCCACTGACAGTTCGTCTTTCACTCTAAGGATCGCCACTATGGTTCTCCGTGCCTCGGGGGTTCTTTGACCTAGGGAGTTGTGTAGTGACTTCCAGTCACTGCTCCTGGATGCTTCTATTGCCAGTTGGAGGGCCTCGTCATTCCGGGTTTCTTCCACAATTTGCTCGATGCCTATGGGCAGGGGTCTTGAGCGTTCCAGAATGATCCTTACGTATTCTTCCGTTTCTTCGGCGTCTTCCCTCTCTTGTGTGGTGGCCGCTCGGGGGTGCCGGGAGAGATAGTCGGCCGGGTTGTTCGCCCCGGGCTTGAATTCTAACCTGTAGTCATATTCCTGGAGCTGCAAGATCCACTTTTCGATCCTCGGGGGAGGCTTGGAGACAGATCCCCTGAATAGGGGGAGCAGGGGTTTATGATCGGTGGATACGGTGAAGGGATGACCATACACGTATACGTGAAAGTGCCTGCATGCCCAATGTATTGCGATGGCCTCCCTTTCAATTTGAGAGTATCGCTGTTCGGTCTCTGTTAGGGAGCGGCTTGCGTAGGCTCTCGGCACCCAGACCTCTCCATTTCGGCTCTGCGTTAGTACTGCCCCCAGTCCATACGGGCTGGCGTCAACCGCGATGCTCGTTGTTTTTGTGGGGTCAAAGTACGACAGGGTGGTGTCGGCGGACAAGGCTGCCTTGGTGTTCTGGAATGCCATCTCTTGTTCTTCTCCCCAGTGCCATGGGGTGGTGGATTTCGTGAGTTCTCTTAGGGGTCTTGTGAGGTTGGAGATGTCCGGGATGAACCTCCCACAGAAATTCACCATTCCAAGAAAACTCCGCACTTCCGACATGTTGGTCGGGGCGGGTGCGGCTTGTAAGTCTTTCACTTTTTCAGGGTCCGGCACTACTCCCTTGTCTGAGAAGGTGTACCCGAAAAAGCTGATGGTGTTCCGCAAGAATTGGCATTTCTCCCTGTGTAGGGTGAGACCTGAGTCTCTGATCCTTTGCAGCACGCTCCTGAGCCTCCGGTGGTGTTCTTCTACGATGTCAGCGTAAATCAGCAGATCGTCGCTGACATTGAGGACGCCTGTTATTCCACTCAGTACTTCTCGAATGGTGTTTTGAAACACTTCTGCCGCGCTAGAGATTCCAAAATTGAGCCTCCGGTATCGTCGGAGCCCAACGTGAGTGGAGAACGTGGTGATGTATCTGGAGTCTGGGTGTAGGGGTAGCTGATGATATCCGGACCTCAGATCTACTTTGGAAAACCACTTCGCCTTATTCAGTTCTCCTAGAATGTCGTCTATTGTGGGCGTCAGATGTCTTTCTCGTTTGACTGCGGCGTTGGGTAGGCGCATGTCTACGCAGATGCGCACTTGGCCTTTTTGCTTGGGTTTTCGCGCCACCACGATCGGCGACACCCAGGGGGTGGGGCCACTGACCTTCTCGATTATTCCTTGCTTTTCGAGGTTCTCCAATTCCTGTTCCACTTTCTTCCTTAGGTGGAAGGCTATCCTTCGATGACGCAGGGCCACTGGCTGAATGGACCGGTCGATGTGTAGGGATACTTCCTTCCCACGGAGACATCCGATGCCTTTGAAGACATCTTCGAATTCCTCGATGATCGTTTCGAGTTCTTCCTCCAGTACTGCCATGGCGAAGGATATTAGATGAAGTTCTTCTGCCGTTTGGCCACTCAGTAACATTCCATTGCCCTCTCTGGTGACATAGATCGTGGAGGTTGCCTTTTTGTCCTGGTGGTGTATATCCGATTGGGTAAACAGTCATAATATCGATTCCAAAATATAGAATGGACATAATATCGAAGTCAAAATATAGAATGGACAAAATATCGAAAGGACACAATATAGTGGTTAAAAATATCGAATTTAAGGTAAGTAATATCGATTTTCAAAATATAGAAGTCAAAATATCGAAGTATACAATATAGGCATTAAATATATCGATTTTTTGATAATATAAATTTTTTTAAAGTGTTTTGTATGTTAGTATATGTGTAAAAAGTTTATATTAATTTTTGTAATGTATGTTTAATGTATTTTAAGTAATGAATTTATGTTATTTAATTTTTGCGTGATTTAATTCTGTAGCGGGTTGTGGGAATAGGGTGGGAAGTAATTTAATTATATTAAATTAAATATTAATTTTTAGCAATTATTATTAATTTTTAATTACATTTTGCTTTTTAGTTCTGTAGCGGGTTGTGGGTTTATAGGGGAATAGGGTGGGAAGTAATTTAATTGTAATTAATTAAATATTTGTATTTATTTATTGGTATTCATTTTGAATTTATTGTTATTTTTTAATTGATAATTAATTTTTATTAATTGCCAATTAATTTGTATTAATTGATTAATTGTTAATTATGTTAATTTTCTACATTTATTTTCTGTAGTGGGTTGTGGGTTTTTAGGGGAATAGGGTGGGAAGTAATTTAATTGTAATTAAGTAAATATTTTTTTTCATTCATTGGTATTGATTTTAAATTTATTGTTAATACATTTTTAATTGGTAATTCATTTCTATTAATTGGCAATTAATTTTTAATAATTGGTAATTATTTTGTATTAATTAAATATTTGATAATTATGATAATTGTATTAATGTATTTTCTGTAGTGGGATGTGGGTTTATAGGGGAATAGGGTGGGAAGTAATGTAATTGTGATTAATTACATGTTAAAAATACTTTTTGTGTATTGATAATTAATTTACTGTTAATTTTTAATTGGTATTCATTTGTATTATTAATTAGTTTTTGTTATTGAAAATGAATTAGTTGTTAAATAATTATGAATAGGTTATTAATTTTTAATAACTAACATGTAGTTGTATTTCTAATAAATTATTACATACTATTAAATTGGTTATTAATTTCAATTAATGTTTTATTGGGATTGATATTTAATTTATTTTTAATAATATATTAAATCATTACTTTCCCTACTGTTAAACTCACTGGAGTGGGAATAGTAATTTTCACACTCCCGCTATCCAACGCTTTCCCTACTGCTGCACTCTCTGGAGTGGGAATAGTATTTTTTACCCCTACGCTATCCAACGCTTTCCCTACTGTTGCACTGTCTGGAGTGGGAATAGTAATTTTTACCCCTTCGCTATCCAATGCTTTCCCTACTGTTGTACTCTCTGGAGTGGAAATAGTAATTTTTACCCTTTGAATATCCAACGCTTTCCCTACTGTTGCACTCTCTGGAGTGGGAATAGCAATTTTTACCCCTACGCTATCCAACGCTTTCCCTACTGTTGCACGCTCTGGAGTTGGAATAGTAATTTTTACCCTCCCGCTATCCAACGCTTTCCCTACTGTTGCACTCTCTGGAGTGGGAATAGTAATTTTTACCCTTATGCTATCCAACGCTTTCCCTACTGTTGCACTCACTGGAGTGGGAATAGTATTTTTTACCCCCCACGCTATCCAACGCTTTCCCTACTGTTGCACTCGCTGGAGTGGGAATATTCATTTTTACCCCTACGATATCCAACGCATTCCCTACTGTTGTACTTTCTGGAGTGGGAATAGTATTTTTTACCCCTACGCTATCCAACGCTTTCCCTACTGTTGCACTCACTGGAGTGGGAATAGTATTTTTTACCCTCCCGCTATCCAACGCTTTCCCTACTGTTGCACTCTCTGGAGTGGGAATAGTAATTTTTACCCTTACGCTATCCAACGCTTTCCCTACTGTTGCACTCACTGGAGTGGGAATAGTATTTTTTACCCCTACGCTATCCAACGCTTTCCCTACTGTTGCACTCACTGGAGTGGTAATATTAAATGTTACCCTCCTGCTATCCTACGGTAAAATATTGTACATTTTGTATTAATAACTTAAATTAATTATATCTTAATTTTAAGATTATTTGAGTATTTTTAAGTATGTTTTAGTTAATTATATTTATTATTTCATTAATTTAAAATTACTTTTAAGACATTTAAAAAAATTCGATATTTTGACTGACTATATTTTTTACAGACTATATTTTGGATTCGATATTTTTGTACTTACCTGTTTGTAGATAGGAATTCGATATTTTGGCATTCTATATTTTGGTGACTATATTTTGGTAAGTCTATATTTTGTCATTCTATATTATGTCAGTGATCCATCCGATTGGAAACACCCAATCAGTGGTATGGGCGTTTTTTGGCCGTAGGCGAAAACTCTGATTTTCGCAGGTTTTAGACTCGGTTTTTCTTGCAGTTGTGCGTAAACGTTTGCTGCCATGAGTTCGATGGATGCGCCGGTGTCGATGGTCGCTCTCACCTCTTGGTTCTGTATTGTTATCCTGCACTTCGGTAGTCGTCGTTTCTTCCTCAGTGGCTGATTTATGGCAAATACATAGTGTACCGGGTAGCTGGGAGCATCGTCATGCATGTCTTCGCTTTCGGGGTCTTCCAGCACTGCGTGAGCTGCTTCAGGTTTGGGTTTGGACGAAAGTGGTTCATGCGCCCGCATGACCCGCATTTCTTTCCTCGGGCTGGGCAATCTTGTGCTCTGTGTGGTATGCCACCGCAGTACCCGCAATCCTTACGACGTTCTTGCGGCCTACCTCTCCCCGCCGGGCGTTGCTTGGGCCGCACCACGTTGACGTGTTCCGCCACGTGCACCTGTTCAGTTTTCGCAGGTCTGTGTAGTGCTGCCTCCATATGGGATGCCCTCGCTTGAGATAGTTCTTTTGAGCGCCCCAGTTTGAGGATCTCCACTAGCGGTTTGCCATCCTCTTGGAGGATCTTCACCCTCAATTCGGAGGAGTAACAGCCCTGGATGATTTGCCCGCGGATTTCTTCTTGCTCGTCGCGGAATCCGCACGTGCTTGCGAGCTCTTTTAGGCGGCCATGGAAGGCGTCGAGGGATTCTTCCGCTTCCTGTCTTGCCTGCCGGAATATAAACCGCTCATAATCCTTGCTCTGCATTGGCTCAAAATGGGCGTTGAGCGCGTTGAGGAGAGTGACATACGTATGAGGGGTGGCCTCCGTCAGGGTCTTGTAGATCCGATAGATATCCTTCCCGCCAAGATGTAGGAGAAGCGCCCTGCGTCTCTCCCTCGCCGTACCAGCACCTTCGAAGTAAAATTGTAGCCTCTCAACCCAGTCCTTCCATCTCCGGGCAAGGGCCGCCGGCGCGCCATCTACAGAGAAGGGTTCGATGGGTGGAATGGACGCCATGGTGGGCGGAGGCAAAGATTCTCACCGCAGAAGGTGCACTGGGTGAAGGGTCACAGGACCGGGATGTTCCCCTGACAGAGCAGTATCAGTGCCAAGGCACCTCGTGGGTTCTTCAGACTCTCGTCGCCATTGTTGAGTCCTAGGTCTGGCTGCACAGCGCATCTAGCCGCGGCGCGTAATTAAGGACTCAGGACACGCTGTTGCTCTCCGCGTGGTCCGGACTAGTTCCGTGGCCACGCCTTTCTTTATTTATACCCTGCGCGGCCGTGACGTATCACGGTCGCGCTAACGCACTGCTGCGTACGTGACAATTAGACCGCACGCATGCGGCCTCCAAAACATTACAGCCTCCACAGGCAGAAGGACGAGAGTAGGAATACCACAGGGACTATTTTTTGGGACTTCCGCCGGTTATAAACGTGGGATCACTTTACTTGCTGAAAGCGATTTATCAAATAAGATTCAATCTACTTCTGGGCTGTGTCTCGAGTGTGGGTCAGAGTTCGGCAGATGGATGGACTAGTGACTTATATCCCGCCTGCTGCATTACAAGTGCATTATATCCCATGACACATGTAACATGGCGGATGAGAAATCCCTCACATTTGTGAGGGGTTAACCAGTGCACCGAACGCGAAATCCCTCTCTCGGAGTCTTATCTCCAGGTCCAGAATTGCCGCCATGAGGCATGGTTGCCCCCCCAGAAGGATGAGACATCATGATTCACCTGTGTCTGATGCACACAAAGCGTCACCCACGGTGTGAAGTGCTGGCGTCTGTCTGTCTGCTGGAGCCAGAGCATAAGCCTGACTGGAGGCTGCAAAGAGCTGTTGTCTTCATCGAAGGATGTCACCACTTTCTGATGCAGCTCTCGAGGGCTTTGGCCAGGAAAGGGTGCTTTGAAATTTGTTGAAAACAAAGGGTCACCCTTGTTTTCTGAGTGGAAGGATCACGTGACCCATATTTAATCCATCAAGGCAACACCTTATGTCAGCAAACAATTGAAAATATCACTTGGTAAGGAGTGAGTGGTGCACTAAAGTCTTTAACCATGTTGGCTGGGGTTAGGTCTGTGGACTGAAATGAAGTTCATAAACCAGCTTTGGTGTTTGTTACCTCTGAACCAGACAAGATGACCATGGGCCATATGTATGAAGCCTAATTGTGATCGCAAATGCTGAAATTCGCAGAATTTCAACATTTACAATCGCAATTTGGGCAGTGTGCTATGTAGCACACAAAAACCCACACGCAAAATAATTAATCGCAAAATTTGCGATTCCTTATTTTGCGAATGCATTTAAGGAATTGCAAACTTCGATTCCTTAAATGCAATTTAGGAAGCACCCAAGTTGTGCGATTTTAGTTTAAGGAATCGCAAATTACCACCAGCTTCAGTTTGGTGGTAATTTGTGATATCTTTGAAAAATTCCCTTTTTTGCATTTTTCAAAGTGCCATGTGGGTCACATACAAGGCCTTAGAACATGTACGTGCGCCACATGTGCACACATGTTAATTTCAGGGGTGCAACAGGGTGTCCTATTGACACCCTTGCAACCTTGAAATTGCATTCTCAATTTGCAATTCTCTAATTGAGAATCACAAATTGAGAATGTCTTCCCATTCCTTCCTATGGGTCTTCTAGCCCATAGGAATGAATGAGGAGGTATTCCTTATTTACGAATCTCAATTTGTGATTCGCAAATAAGGAATAAGTGGTATTCGCAAAATATTCTGCTAATCCTACCTACAATGGGTTTTTCGATTCTCTAATTGTGATTACTTAAAAATCGCAATTTGGGAATCGCAAAAAAACAAATTACCTACATATGGCTCTAAGTCTTAGGGAGTCTGTAGGTTAAGGCCTGAGCAGTTATTGCACACATAAACACTACAGAGCAAATGATATCTTTTTCTTTTTGGCTTCAAAAAAGTAGGAGATAATTTTGCACTTCTACATACAGACCTTGATGCCAAGAAAGTTTGGGGGTTTGCAGACTTGTTGAGAGTTTTCATGCGCTTTTACAGAATTTTCCAAGCTGATCTCCATGTCAACGGAGGCTAGTTAGAAGTCTTCTATCTGTGTGTTCTACTTTTGAGAACATTTTTATACATTTATTGTTAATCTCTCTTTTTAGTTTAAGCTGCTTTGGTCATGCCTGATGAGTGCTCTTACATTACATGAGGCACAACCTCCATGCTGGTGTTTATACACTCAACAGAGATGTTATTCCTCATTACAGGCATGTAGGTGTATTTGAAGTCTCTGGTCCAAACCGTTGGTGTCTTCATTTGACCATGACTTAAAGTTGTAAAAGTGAAGAAGGCATAAGGAAGTGAAGCGACCCGCCCACTGGTAACCTTCCAGTGCTTAATTTGAGCCGGTGACTGCCAGTGGGGCCCACTGATACACAAAGTGAGAGGACGTTGTAAAGTGAACTGTGTGATAATCTTAACGGGGTACAAGGGAGTCTGAAAGGGAAGCCTGGAGGACACTACATGTTTCTAACACACAACAACATTGTAATACCTATCACTGAACTGTAAAAATATTTAAGAATATATTAGCAGTAGGGAGCACAGTGCAGAACAAGTGTGATGGAAACAAAGACTTTAACAGGATCAAAATGAACCAAGACTCTTTACTTCTTGATGCTCACGATACACATCGTGCGCTGTTCAGTTTCATCAGTAAATCTGGACGTCTTTGCAAATTTAGTGGCCAATGCAATGGGAAGTGTGCTGTGTGTGAATGATGGTTGCGACCCCACCATGCCGTAGTACTTTATTTGCGGGATTGTGCTCCAGAAGACACCACCAGCGACATACTGGGGCATTATTTATGAGAAGTGTTGCATCACTGCGACAAAGCAGCAACGCCACACTTCTCACAGCGGCCTCCATGCCTAGATGCGTCACTTCATAAATATGGAGCAGCGCGGCGTATTATTTACGCTGCCACTGCGTCACAAAAAGTGATGCAACAGAGGTGTAAATGTAACGCAGGACTTCATAAATAAGACCCAGGAACTTTATTGCGCTCATGGTGAATGGGCCTGGCTCATGGCTACGCTACACACTGCACCCTTAGAGCTCTCCTAGTGAATGGGCGTGGCTCATTTGCTATGCTACATACTGGACCTTTACCCCTCTCCTGCCGAATAGGTGTGTCTCATTTGTGATGTTACATACTGCACCCTTAACGTTCTCCTGGTGAATTGGGGTGGCTGTGTTGCTGCACTGCATACTACACCCATACAACTCTCCTGCTGAATGGGTGTGGCTCATTTGCTACGCTACATACTGTACCCTTACTGCTCTCCTGCTCAATGGATGTGACTCATTTGCTACGTTTAATACTTCACCCTTACCGCTCTCCTACTGAATGGATGTGACACATTTGCTACGTTTAATACTTCACCCTTACCGCTCTCCTGCTGAATGGGTGTGGCTCATATGCTACGTTTAATACTGCACCCTTACCGCTCTCCTGCTGAATGGGTGTGGCTCATATGCTACGTTTAATACTGCACCCTTACCGCTCTCCTGCTGAATGGATGTGACTCATTTGCTACGTTTAATACTGCACCCTTACCGCTCTTCTGCTGAATGGGTGTGGCTCATATGCTACGTTTAATACTGCACCCTTATCGCTTTCCTGCTGAATTGGTGTGGCTCATATGCTACGTTTAATACTGCACCCTTACCGCTCTCCTGCTGAATGGGTGTGGCTCATATGCTACGTTTAATACTGCACCCTTACTGCTCTCCTGCTGAATGGGTGTGGCTCATATGCTACGTTTAATACTGCACCCTTACCGCCCTCCTGCTGAATGGGTGTGGCTCATATGCTACGTTTAATACTGCACCCTTACCGCTCTTCTGCTGAATGGGTGTGGCTCATATGCTACATTTAATACTGCACCCTTATCGCTTTCCTGCTGAATTGTTGTGGCTCATATGCTACGTTTAATACTGCACCCTTACCGCTCTCCTGCTGAATGGGTGTGGCTCACATGCTACGTTTAATACTGCACCCTTACTGCTCTCCTGCTGAATGGGTGTGGCTCATATGCTACGTTTAATACTGCACCCTTACCGCCCTCCTGCTGAATGGGTGTGGCTCATATGCTACGTTTAATACTGCACCCATACTGCTCTCCTGCTGAATGGGTGTGGCTCATATGCTACGTTTAATACTGCACCCTTACCGCCCTCCTGCTGAATGGGTGTGGCTCATATGCTACGTTTAATACTGCACCCTTACTGCTCTCCTGCTGAATGGGTGTGGCTCATATGCTACGTTTATTACTGCACCCTTACCGCTCTCCTGCTGAATGGGTGTGGCTCATATGCTACGTTTAATACTGCACCCTTACTGCTCTCCTGCTGAATGGGTGTGGCTCATATGCTACGTTTAATACTGCACCCTTACCGCCCTCCTTCTGAATGGGTGTGGCTCATATGCTACGTTTAATACTGCACCCTTACTGCTCTCCTGCTGAATGGGCGTGGCTCATTTGCGATGTCACATACTGCACCCTACCGCCCTCCTGCAGAATGGGTGTGACTCTTTTGCCACGCTACATACTAGACCTTTACTGCTCTCCTACTGAATGGGCGTTGCTCATTGACTACTCTACATGCTGCACCCTTACCACTCTCCAGTTAAATGGGCGTGGCTCATTTACTATGCTACATACAGAGCCCTTGACGCTCTCCTGCTGAATGGTAGTGGCTCATTTGCTGCGCTACATACTGCACCCTTAACGCTCTCCTGATAAATGGGCGTTGCTCATTTAGTACGCTACATACTGCACCCTTACCGCTCTCCTGCTGAATGGGTGTGGCTCATTTGCTGAGCTACATACTGCACCCTTACCGCTCTCCAGTTAAATGGGCGTGGCTCCTTTGCCACACCTGTTCCTTGTGTGAGGCTTGGGCTTTTCACACTCCCTTTGACTTCTGCAATGCTCAATTCATGGCAGCACCCCCACTTTGAAAATGGTTCCATTAGCACTGCTTGGGTATGTTGCTTACACCAGGCCCGTTTACATAGACAGTGATGTACAAGAAAAAGAAATTCTAGAAGACTTTTTGCCATGAGTGCAAGTTACCAATATAGCGAGCTGAGAGCCGGTAACACGACCGAGCCGAGAGCGGGTCCTTACGTGATCTCAAGTTTACATGACCTCAAGTGACCACTCAAATGAACTGAAAGCTGAGCGTAACATGATCTCATGTGACCAATGGAGCGAGCTGAGAGCCTCTCGTAAAATAACTTCAAGTGACCACTCTAATGAACTGAAAGCTGAGCGTACCATGATCCCAAGTGACCAATGGCGCGAGCTGAGAGCCTGTCGTAAAATGACCTCAAGTGACCAACGTTGTGAGCTGAGAGAATGTCATAAGATTACTCTGATTGACCAACGTATTGAGCCCAGAGCTGGTACTTACATGACCTCAAGTGACCAAAAGAGTGTGCTGAGAGCTGGTCATAACATGACCTCAAGGGATCAAAGTTCCTTTGGGCCTCAAGGCCCATAGGAATCAATGGCAATTACCGAATCGGTAAATACTGATTCGGTAATTACCGAATATTACCGATTCGGTAATATTTAAAGAATTATTACCTACATGTCAATTACCGAATTGTAAATACCGAATCGGTAAAATTCTGTATTTACGATTCGGTAAATGCCATTTACTACATATGGCCCTCAATATATGCCATTATTGTTTCCACAGCTCTCATAAATTTTACAAATATACAATTCAATTCCATATCAGATGGTTTAAGACGTGCTATCACCGCTTGTCTGCATGAGCGATTGTCCCGCTGGTTGAATGGTATCCTTAGCAGCCCACGTCTTAGGTCTAATAGAGCCGGGCATATATAAATTAAACGGGTGATGTTCTCTACACCATCTTTGCACAATGTACAGGTAGTTGGTGTTGTTTGTCTCAACTACAGCGTTGCATGTTTGATGCCTGGGAGAATTCCAAATCATGCTCTTATGAACCTTCTTTTTTGTCGCGATGACCAACCAGACTCTACATAAGACTGAGGTGGAGTCTGTATCTGCTCCGCAGACGGCAGAGGGGCCGACCATCAAACTTAGCATTTGACCGAATGTCTGCTGTCCTCCGACACAGACAACTCCAGTCACATCCCACAGTAATGCTGGAAACTTTCAGGGTTAACTGACTGCACAAGGAAGGGATGTGCCCTGCACAGCAAGCGGTCACTCCAGGAATACATTCTAACCATAGGATTCCATTCGTGGGTACACCAATGAGAAATGTTAACCTGGCATTGGCGTTGTGTCAATGCCAACCATGTGCCATGATTCTAGGAGTACAGAGCATGGTGTTTCCGATTGTAAACCATCTGCTTTTTCATGTCTGTTTCCAAATGACATTCTTTGATTACCACCCATCCGCCCTACGCTGCCTCCCCCAAACATACTCCACCAGTTCCATACTCCCGAGCACCACTCTACCACCCTTTGCTGCCTCCCACAAACATACACCACTGGTTCCATACTCCCTGGGCACCACCCATTCGCCCTACGCAGCCTCCCACAAACATACACCATCAGTTCCATACTCCCCGAGCACCACTCTACCACCCTTTGCTGCCTCCCACAAACATACGCCACTGGTTCCATACTCCCTGAGCCCCACTCTACCGCCCTACGCAGCCTCCCACAAACATACGCCACTGGTTCCATACTCCCTGAGCCCCAATCTACCGCCCTACGCAGCCTCCCACAAACATACGCCACCGGTTCCATACTCCCTGAGCCCCACTCTACCGCCCTACGCAGCCTCCCACAAACATACGCCACCGGTTCCATACTCCCTGAGCCCCACTCTACCGCCCTATGCTGCCTCCCACAAACATACACTACTGGTTCCATACTCCCCGAGCACCACTCTACCACCCTTTGCTGCCTCCCACAAACATACGCCACCGGTTCCATACTCCCTGAGCACCACTCTACCGCCCTTCACTGCCCTCCACAAGCATACATCATCAGTGTGATACTCACTGAGTATCACCCTACTGCCCTACGCTGCCCCTTACAAACATACACCACTGGTTCCAAACTCCTTGAGTACCACTCTACTGCCCTCCACTGCCCAATGCAAACCTAAATCACCAGTGTTACACATCCTATGTACCACCCTAGTGCCCTTCCCTTATTCATCCTATTCCTGCATCCTTATTCTGAGAAGCCTCGAGTACTCCCACCACCTTTCTCTACCTCTCCTCCCCGTGCCTTAAGAGTGGCTCTCCGTCAGTCCCAACCAACTGCTCTAGGGTACCACTCCTAGGGTGGCATCTTGGGCCTGCACTCCATGAGTACCAGAGTTCCACATTATTGCCCCCCGCTGGCTGCCAGCTGCCGCTGCCTTGAAACTGAATGCGAGCATTTCTGGCTGGAAGAAGCAGGGAGAGACTAGTGTCTCAATGTTCTGTATCCAGATCCCGCCTCAGGCTTCACTTTGAAATGTTTCTTGACCGACCGCAAATGCCACATGGTCCACAGCGTACATGCTACATTGACCAGATACTTACAAATGTAATCAGGATAATATATCCAATGGAAGTGGAATGAAAGGTGTACTGGAGTATTGGCTATCCTTTTCAAAAATGAATGTCTATTAAAGAAATTTGCCTTGAAAAAGTTCCTGCCTAACCGAAACGTGTATCGCTGGGCTGAGATTAAATGTTCGTGAAAATCTGGCTCACATAAGTAAACCGAATGTTGCAAAGATAATGAATGTGATAGAGTATATGGTGTTATAAATGTTTTACGATGATGGTAAGGTGTGTGCTACCTAAACATTGATTCAAAAGTATTGGCTTACCCTACCATTGTGGTCAAAATATTGCGACTACAAAAATATCATATATTGAACCAAAATATTGAAGGTAACCATATATATTTCTTTTTATGTTTTACTAGAAAATCGAAGTTTAAGTTAGAATTTACTTTAAAGTTCTTTCTAATCATGATATTTTATTGCATTGCATTATATTTTTATTATATATCTTACGGGTAAAAGTGATTTTTATTAAAAATGGTGGTGTGAAATATGTATTGTTTTAGGTTGTTGGGTTTTTGAGAGGATTGGGTGCGTAGTGTATTTATTATATAATAATTAATATGAATTGATTAATTTGTTTATTTTTAATTAATATTTTTTTAATTATTTATTGAGATGTGTAATTATGTTTTTTAATTATCTATTACATTATAATTTCAGATTGTTGGTGTGCAGATGGATTGGGTGGGGAGTGATTCTAGTTATGTTTTAATTATGTTACTTGATGAGTTTTTTATTGTTTTATACATGTTACTTTTTACTCATGTATTTCATTGTTTAATACATTTTTTATTATGTACTACATTTGAATTTTAGTCTGAGTGGTTTATCAGGGGATTGGGTGGGAAGTGTTTTTTAATATATATTAATGAATGTTAAATGATTTACATGCTAATATTTCATAATGTTGTAATTGTCATTATTTTTTTTAAAATATGTTGCTATTTTATAAATGATGTATCAAATTCTAAACTTGGGTTATGGGCTTTAATGGAAGATCTGGTGAGTAGTCTTTTAAATGAAATATAATAAATTGAGGTTAATTTAGTGTGTAAATTATTGTGTTTTTCAAATTGTCATTTAATTGTATATTTAATTCTGAAAATGTTTCTTTATGTTTGTATAAACATTTTATAAAAGCTATTTTATTTTGTTATAACAGTTTTAGTGGTATATTCTGGGATTTTGTTTACACAAGTTATTTTGTAATTAATAAAACTCATATGTTAAATTATAAATAAATAAAAAATATTCCATGTCATAAAGCTTTTTCGATTGCTTTGCTTTATGGGCAAGTTGTAAGTATAATCTTTATTACTATTTTAAAATGTTTACTTAAAATTACACAATATTTTAGTAAAGTTATAATCACTCTTAAAACTGTATTTTATTGGTTTTGATAAAGCAACAAAATAGAAACATACAGTGCAAGAGTTTCAATTTCACACATAATACCCCAAAGAGTATGAAGTAACGGCGGCCTCAGATATTGGTGCCTTCCACATGTCAGGTCTTACAGCATCATAGAGCTGCAAACAATGGTAAGTACAGTTTGTTAGGCGAACCAAGTCATCAAGGAAAACACCAGTAAAGAATTACACAGAAACTCGCTTGGTCGCCATATGCGCAGCCGTACAAAACTAAAGCAGCCTCAGAGCTATCATCAGCGCTCGAGCCCCCATCCTCATTGCACTTCTCAAGCGTCAGGCCAGGATCAATACACCCTCCGTCACCCCCTCATCAGTGCGTGAGCACCGCAGGTGGTGCTATTGTGCCGCCCCCTTTCCATTTGGTCTCTCAGCCACTTAATTTTATTAGGATATTTTAATTATTATTTTGTTTTTTTTTGTATTTTCAATGGGAAATATTCTTTTTGGGGGTAGTGAATTTTAGCCCCCAAATGTATGCACTTTCCACAATGTTTGCTGCACTGGAGTTAGAACACAGAATCTAAGTTCCCACCACAATTTCCCAAGTAAAATAGCAAATCTGCCTACCCCAAAACCACAAAGTCTTGGCCCAATGCCTTGCAATTTGGAGTTAGAATAGTAAGTTTGCCCCCCCCCCCACCCCCACTCTCCAATGTACGCATTGTTCCCAGTGTGTGCTAGCCTGGAGTTAGAATAGTAAATGTTATTGGCCCAATGTATGCATATGCCCTAATGTTTGCAAGACTGAAGTTAGATTAGTAAAACTGCCCCAACGTTTATTAGACTTGAGTTAGAATATTAAATTTGCGCCCTGCCGCCAAGTATATACACCTTCTCAATTTGTGTTTAAGAGGTGTTAGAATAGTAAATCTGTCCCTTCGATGTATGTATTTTCCTTAACATTTCTCTTTAACAATGTGAGTTTTTTTCACGTGTTCACAATATTTTGGTTACAGTAGTATAGTTTGCTTGTTTCTTATTTGTTATGTATAAAATGGATTTAGGTACTATTTTTTATTTTGTTTAGTATTTCTAAAAAATTAGGCTGCTTAGTTTTAGTTTTAAATTTTTAAATGTTATTTTTAATTATTTAATAAATATGTCTTTAACAAATGCATAATAATTTTCGTTTTTTTAAATAATTATTCATTATTATACATGTTTAAAATATGTTTCATCATTTACTATAAAATATTTGCATTATACCAATCCAAAAAACTTTATTCGACAGATATGTCATCAAAGCACAGTACATAAATAAAATATTTCATAAATCACATGTATTAACACAGTTAAGACCTTTTTTTAAAACATTTCAAATCTATCCTCTAAAATGGTAAAATACAATTGATACAAATGGAACCAACTGGAAATATTGATACTTGTAAAACCTTTCACGCAATTACAGTTCATTGTGTTATATGATACAGGGGGACACAATTCAAATCACTAGCAGTTAGCACACGAATTCAAGAATTTTGATGCCAATTTAGGAAACATTAAAGGAGACTTATGAGCCTCTGAAGGACACAGCAAAGCCCTTAAAATACACGTTTTCAATATTTTGCTATTTACAAAGACTTGTGAGCACTTTTCGTAAGTGTTACAATTGTCTTTAGAATTGCCCGGAACTTGCACAGTGTTGATTAACTTAAACCACCTCAAAGTTTTAAAAATAGATTAAAATTATAAATATTTTGTAATGCCTGTTTCATGTCTGTATTGCAATAGATTTGTAAGCTACTGCTAAGTGCTTCTATTTGTTGGCTATCACTAGATATCACTAGACAGCTTACCCTTATATATTATTTCACAGCCAATATGAAACTTTGCCTTAGGATGGATGTTATCATCCATATTATAGATTACATTTATAAAAATAATTGCTGTTCCTTGAATTTTAATTATTTTAATTGTGATTATTTAAATGATGATGTTTTCATAACACATGCATATTTTATCCCTTTACATAGCTGGTAATGGCTTATCACGCACATGAATGTGTTAGTTAATTGTGCATGTGTAAGTTACTCTTCCATTAGTTATGCCAACAAACTTCATTGATAACTTCAAACATGCATCTTTTGAACCAATGTATACACCAACTATTCATGAGTAATGCTTGGCATAATAAGGCAAATGATAATGCGTTCATATTTTGTGATGTAAGATTTTTAGTTAATACTCCAACTATCTTAAAGTTCAGAAAATGTTGAAGGAACTTTGGGGAGAGGATCTAGCATTACAGCTAAAGCTACTAACTTTGGAATTAAAGACAACAAATGGAATTAGCACCCATCTTTTAGAAAATCACATGATAGTTCATTGAGGCATAGCATATTCATTACGGATAGTAGAAGAAGCAGGTCCAAAATTCACTTGTAGTCAAAATAACTGTTCTTTATTGATTTAATATATTCAGACTTTTAAAATCCAATGAACACGAAATGATTCTTTTAGCCAGCGCGTTTCGTCTCTGTCGAGACTTCTTCAGGGCTCAGAATTCAATATTTGTGGTTCAATTGTATCCCACTAGCAAAAAGAAAATTCAGCGACACGAATAAATATAGTGTCAATAGTAATCTGAATTGGATGTACGGGGAAGAAATAATAAGAGTAGGCAGGGTGGCCTGCAGCAATCTAAGACGTCTGTGCTAGAAAGTCGTAAGCTTACAATTATTTCGACTACAAGTGAATTTTGGACCTGCTTCTTCTACTATCCGTCATGGATATGCTATGCCTCAATGAACTATAATGTGATTTTGTAAAAGATGGGTGCGAATTCAATTTGTTGTCTTTGATTGTATTTGAGTTTACCCAATAGGAAGTGGAGAGGGGTGCACTTCCTGGTTTTTCAAGCACCATCGGAACACTATTAGGCCACTACAAGTAATAGGTGCAGGACTCTTGCCTCAACCCTCTGTGTGTTTTGCTGTTAACTTTAGAATTAGGGAACAAAGTTTGAGTGTTTGACTCGGCTCACAATCCCATGATTCATGCCAAATCACGTAATCCCCCAGCACATTAAAAATTTTAAACAATGTGTCCTTGTGTAATGTAACAAGTGCTCATGTAAAGTGCTCCAATACCTTCGGGTTGAGATTCCACTATATAAAACCGCAAAAAAAAGTAACTTCGGGTGATCAGGTGCAATCACTGCAAATTTCAGGCGGTGCATGAAGTTAAAGTAGGTGTGTCATGGAAAAATACTTTTGTATGATAAGAAAAAAGTATTCATTTTTTCATTAAACAAAAGTCTAAACTAGTAATTGCGCAAAAAATGTAAGGTAGTCTCTGCTTTGAATTTTCCACAGTTCTGCCGTACTTTAGGCATGAAGTATCCAGGGTAAAAGTCCCACCACCGGGGCCTCAGAACAAGTGAGTGAACAAAACGTGAACAGATGTTCATGTCAAGCATGAATTTACACAAAAAATAGCACAAAAGGCTGGACCAACATTTCACATAATAACACATCAGTTTGTGTAATACTTGGGCACTTTGCATAATTTCCCTTGACCCATCTCTCCACCTACCTGTCTGGTCTCTGAAGACCTACCTGATGCCTCCTGACAGCCGCCGCTGCCACCTCTTACTATTAAATGTTCTCTTTCTGTCCACACTTTCTGTGTGGAGAAGTGTGGCTCACCGGTTAGAGGAGGCAGACCCGGACGCAGAGGTCAGACCCAGGACCAGGGTTCAATTCCCGACGCGGCAGGGTCTTGGGCTCAATGTCCACGGACTCGATAATTCTCGCCTCGGTGCCTACTCAAATCATGGGTTCACACTCTGCAACTCTGGGCAATAGCTTGCTTAATCTCCACTACGGCGCCACCGCGTGGGATGCCTGGCTTTCACCTTGGGGATGCCCAGTAGGGGTTATCTCGCAGGGAAAAGCCAGGATGGGTTCCCAAAGCAAGCGCCTTGAGACCTTACGGTGAAAGGCGTTATATAAGAACGTATGATTTACGATTTGTATTTACTACTCCTCTGTTTGCCACTTATTATGCCTTTCTCTGTCCCCTACTCCGCTGTTTGCTTCATATGCCTATTTGCCTTTTTCTGTTCTTTACTCCTGTTTCCCGCTTGTTTCCACTGCAATCTCTCTTTTTCCCACCCTCGTGCTCCCCTGCTGCCACTCCCACCTTGCTTTTCCACTCCCCGACAGCCACACACACTGCCGCCCCTCACACCTCCCAGGACCTACTTAATGGAGGATGCAGTGCGGTCGCCACACCAACGGCAAGCCCATCTGCGCCTGTCTGTGCATAGACTTTACCCACATCAGGACCCCTTGCTCCTGGCCCACTCGCAGAATTGACACCGCCACCCTCCACACCCTGAACACCGAATGTCCCCCAAACACTGCTATCACACAGCACCACACTCTACGGTAGGACCATTCTCCTGTGCTAGATGCATCTTCTCCTGCACCAGCACGAGCATCGCCCTGTCTCAGAACTCCACAGCAATCCCTCACCACATCCCTCCAGTAGTGGCCCGCCCTCTTCACTGCATACTCCTCAACACACGCTCCATTTGCAAACACTCAACAGAGTAATAGAGCCTCATCATCGCTCTCACACCCAACATTGTCTTCCTCAATGAGACCTGGCTCAACGCTGCATCCACCCCAACATTGCCACAGTGATTCCCGACCAATATACAATCACTCACCAGGACCACACCAACAAACCAGGAGGAGGAATAGCCATCATCCTCGAAGAGACCACACAGTGCACCACTACCACCATCGACAATACCCCCACCCTCATGGAACCCCTCAACTTCAAGCTCCACACGGACAACAAAACAACCACCAGAGGCACCCTCGCATACGCACCCTTGGTTCCGTGGCCCAGCTTCTGCAACACCATCGCAGACTTCATTGTGCCTCACGCCCTGGACTCCAAGGGCTACATCTTCCTCTGCGACCTCACTTCCACCCCAATGACTCCAATGACAACAACTATGCCCACCTCTTTGACAGTATAAGCAGTCCAAACTGACCCATATACTCTGCGACCACATGCACATCGCAGGTTATAGGCAGGACCCCATCTTTAACTCTAGCGACAGCGTCATATACAGTCACAGAACTCACTTGGACTGCCACTCCATAGTCCACTTCAGCATCTCAAGCCCCTGTAACGCCATCACCAAGATGGCCAGCACCACATTCCGCAGCTGGAGCAAAATCTCAGAGACCAGTTGGATGGATGCTCTCAACACCACCAACCCAGCCACTGCCACCAACCTGGAACAGGGAATCAAGAACTTCAGGGCCTGTATCACCAACTATGCTATCAACAATGCCCCCAGCAGAAGCAACAATCGCAGAAGATCCTCCAACAAGGCCAGTGGGTACTCCCCAGAACTCAGAACAGCAAAACGTGAGAGCAAACAGCTGGAAAGCAGATGGTGCGCAAGCAAAAACACCAACAGGGCAGCCTTCAAGACCTCCCTCAGCCTCTAACACTGCCTTCTGAGGGCAACAAAGAAGAAAGCCCTAGCCGCATGCTTCAAAACCAGCGCCAACCACAGCAAGGAACTTTCCAACATCGTTAGGGAGTTCTCCAACCCAGCTGCCAGTGAAAACCACATCACACCCTCACAGGAGCTGTGCGACAATCTTGCTGACTATTTCCACGACAAGATCACAACATATACAGAAACTTCGAACCCCAACCGATACACCCTCACAGCAACTGACAGAAACCACAGACTGACCACCTGGAACAGCTCTCCACCCTGGACACCGCCTCCATCATGAAATCAATCCACTCGGGAGCTCACACAGGCCCATATGTGCACCATATCTGCAACCTCAGAAACCAAAGGATCGTCCAGGAACTCACCACCCTGCTCGACACCTCAATCACCCCGCAACTTTACCTGATACATGCCAAAGGCAAACCACCACTCAAAAAACCTTCTGCGACCTCCAGCAAACTCAAGAACTACAGGCCAAGCGTCACCCTGCATAGGTCCTGAGGAAGGTGGTGTTCAACCCACCGAAACGTGTGTCGACCTTGCGTGGAATCCATCTCCAACATCTGATGGCTTAAAATTTAGGCAGTAAAAATTTCTCTCTGTCATATCAACATCAAGATTTGTTCAGATGCTGCATTCGTATGGAATGCGTGGATGGTAATAGGTTAGAATGAATGATAGTGTGTGAGTGGAATTGTATTAATATTGTTGTGTTTTTATAGCCCAG
Organism: Lissotriton vulgaris; assembly: GCF_964263255.1. Taxonomy (NCBI): domain Eukaryota; kingdom Metazoa; phylum Chordata; class Amphibia; order Caudata; family Salamandridae; genus Lissotriton; species Lissotriton vulgaris. The sequence continues at coordinate 1,567,461,258 of NC_141696.1, forward strand.
GGACTATTTACTATAAAAGTGTTTGTATTTGTTGTAATATGTATTTTGAACAAAACAATATATATCAAAAAAGATAAAAATATTTTTAAGAAATGAAAATGAACAGAGAATGATGAAATAAAATATCAAAGAAATGTAATTCATTGGTCTTGAGGTTATTGTTGTGTATGAACAAAGTAATACATGCAAATCATGCTGATAATGAAAAGTATAGAGGTCGTGAGGGAATTTCTTCAGTACTTGTTACTTTTTCTCCCCTGACCTCAAAGTAGCGTTAGAGGGATCCCCTCCTTTATGTGTCTGCTAGACAGGCACTAGACAGGGACTACACAAGCACTATACAGGCACTAGCAGGCGCTACACACGCAGTAGCAGGCGCTAGACAGGTCCTTCAGCCTCACTCTGGAGCTGTCGAGTTCAATAAATCTCCCCCCGTCATCCTGCGATGCCAGATGTTCTCTTTGCAGATGTTTCTGTGGAATTTGGATATAGCCAATTAACCCTTGGCGCCCCGGGTGAAGTGCAGGCAGTAATGAAACCCGAGGAGGCTGCGCCTTGAAGCCCCGCGCTCCGAGGGGCGCTGAGCGGCTGAAAGCGGCCTCAGCAGAGCTCAGCAGGCGGGCACTAATGGCCCATTACAGCTCACATTTAATTAGAGCACTTGAGGAGATGGGGCTGCAGCCGGCGGATGGCGTCCCTGGACTCCCAGGAATCCCCCCGATTGGCTGATGGTCGCCCTCATCCTGACATCCATCCCTTCGCGCACAGAAGGCCATTAGTGAAAGATGGGGCTTTCACGGCTGTGTCTATGGGTGGGCCTCCCACTGGCACGGTGAGCCTCTCTGCGGCACAGATGGCCCTCCCTGCTGGCACAGGTGGGCCTCCCTTCTGGCACAGGTGAGCCTCCCTGCTGGCATGACTGGCCTCCCTGCTAGCATATGTGGGCCTCCCTGCTGGCACAGGTGGGCCTCCCTGCTGGCACGGGTGGGCCTCCCAATGGCACAGTGGGCCTCCCTGCGGCACAGAAGGCCCTCCCTGCTGGCACGGGTGGGCCTCCCTGCTGGCACGACTGGCCTCCCTGCTGGCATAGGTGGGCCTCCCTGCTGGCACGGGTGGGCCTCCCAATGGCACAGTGGGCCTCCCTGTGGCACAGAAGGCCCTCCCTTCTGGCACGGGTGAGCCTCCCTGCTGGCATGACTGGCCTCCCTGCTGGCATAGGTGGGCCTCCCTGCTGGCACGGGTGGGCCTTCCACTGGCACGGGTGAGCCTCCCTGCTGACATGACTGGGCCTCCCTGCTGGCACGGGTGAGCCTTCCTGCAGGCACGACTGGCCTCCCTGCTGGCACGGGTGAGCCTTCCTGCTGGCACGACTGGCCTCCCTGCTGGCACGGGTGGGCCTCCCTGCTGGCACGGGTGGGCCTTCCACTGGCACGGTGGGCCTCCCTGCGGCACAGATGGCCCTCCCTGCTGGCACAAGTGGGCCTCCCTGCTGGCACGACTGGCCTCCCTGCTGGCACGACTGGCCTCCCTGCTGGCACGGGTGAGCCTCCCTGCTGGCACGGGTGTGTTTAAGGGTGGGCCTCCCTACTGGCACGATTGGCCTCCCTGCTGGCATAGGTGGGCCTCCCTGCTGGCACGGATGGCCCTCCCTGCTGCCACGGGTGTGTTAAAGGGTGAGCCTCCCTGCTAACACAAGTGGGCCTCCCTGCAGGCATGGGTGAGCCTCCCTGCTGACATGACTGGGCCTCCCTGCTGGCACGGGTGAGCCTTCCTACTGGCACGACTGGCCTCCCTGCTGGCACGGGTGAGCCTTCCTGCTGGCACGACTGGCCTCCCTGCTGGCACGGGTGAGCCTTCCTGCTGGCACGACTGGCCTTCCTGCTGGCACAGGTGGGTCTCCCTGCTGACACGACTGGCCTCCCTGCTGGCACGGGTGAGCCTCCCTGCTGCCACAGGTGTGTTTAAGGGTGGGCCTGCCTACTGGCACGACTGGCCTCCCTGCTGGCACGGGTGAGCCTCCCTGCTGGCACGACTGGCCTCCCTGCTGGCACGGGTGAGCCTCCCTGCTGGCACGACTGGCCTCCCTGCTGGCACGTGTGGGCCTCCTTGCTGGCACGGGTGGGCCTCCCTGCTGGCACAACTGGCCTCCCTGCTGGCACGACTGGCTTCCCTGCTGGCACGGGTGGGCCTCCCTGCTGGCACGACTGGCCTCCCTGCTGGCACGGGTGGGCCTCCCTGCTGGCACGACTGGCCTCCCTGCTGGCACGACTGGCTTCCCTGCTGGCACGGGTGGGCCTCCCTGCTGGCACGGGTGTGTTTAAGGGTGAGCCTCCCTGCTGGCATAGGTGGGCCTCCCTGCTGGCATGACTGGCCTCCCTGCTGGCACGGGCGGGCCTCCCTGCTGGCACTCTGGGGGAAGTCTGGGGAAGCCCCAGGGCTGTCAGATGTCGCTGGGCCCTGGGGGCGGCTTCAGCCGGTTCTTAGCCAACAGCGCACAGCATGCTGGGACTTGGAGTTTACCGTTGTCTCATGATCGCTCCTGTGATGCAGGTACCTGAACTGCAGGACTGACAGAAGGTCGTGACAGCCATGCCGCTGAATACCCGAGTCTCGCGAGAGTCGTGACATATATAACTTATCACAAGTATCAAATGATACGAAGAGTTGTGTGTGTGTGGTGGGAGGGGGAATAACTATTACGTAAGAGACGTGCAGACGTCCCTTGAAGAGTTGAACTTAAAACAGCCATTTTGAAAGAACAGCATTCAGTGTTCTAGAGGAGAAACGCCTCTTGAAATATAAAACCCATTCCTTGTGGGTAAGCATGCAGTCACGAGTGCTATAAAACTTCATTTATTGATCTGTTACAGAACATTATTCAAACACCATTTCCATTCCAAATTTCCAAAGTCACAATCCCCTCACAAAAGTGTTATTTGGGAGTGTTTTCAGGGAAGCCCCGGTAGGAAAGTGCCTCTTTTGGACATGGTTAGTCCCTACTTTTAGCCTGGAAAATGATGCAATATCGATGGAAGTGCACAGGGTCGATGCCAGCCAGGTCCCGGTGCCCAATCTCCTTCCCTACCTTTTGTTTCCACACGTGGCACCACTTTGGGTCACATATAGGTCCCTTGTGAAGGGTTCCCCTGCCACCATGGGCCTAGTGAATCAAAGAGGGTCCCTAAGGGCTACAGCAAGCATTGTGCCACCTTGAGGGACCCCTCACCAAACAAACGCACACTGTTATTGCAGGCTGCGTGTCTTGGTGCAGACAAAAGAGTCGTCATGGCACACATACCTGGGAGCCATGCCCACGGACACGGCATGGGAGCTAAGACACCCCTACTGCAGGCCTTAGCCCTAAGGCTCGGGCACTATATCTCCTGTGAGGGCTTACCACATGAGCGGATCTGCCCCTGCAACATCCTTGTCGACTCCTGGATATTGTAAGTGACCAGGGAAGCCGTAGTAGGGACACAGGCTGGACACTCGTCTTTACGAGTTCCCCGGCTCCCTGATTGCTTCACAGGAGTATGAGATGGGCGGTCCCAAACATCCGGTCATAGTAAACTTGCACTGATTCCAGCATCAGATTTATTAAAAAGTGCACAGAGAGGACCCCTTCGGGGGGTCCCCTGAAACCTACCGACACTTAGTGTGATCACCGCCTGGCCCAAGCCAGCCTGCCGCCACCAGGCAGTGTTCCGACCTCCTGGGGTGAGCGCCTGCGCGCTCTGACGTTGAGAGCTTCAAAGGCCTTGCCACCTTTGTAACGGGACCCCCAGCCTCTGCTGTCAGAGGGAACAGGCCCCCTTCCTGTCCTCACCTCCTTTCTGGCAGGAGGACAGGCCGGAAAACTCAGAAAGAATAGGAGGTGTGCCCCCCTCTGCCACTTCAAACCCTCAGGGGCTGGAGGTGCCGTGAAGTGCACTATTCAGTGCCCACCATCTTGTAGATGGCGGGACTCCTCCAATCAGGATCAGGCCCCACATGGGGTTAGCATTTAGAGGGTGTAGTCACCCTTAAGGTAAGTAGTCCATTGGCTACCTGCCACTCCATTTAAATGCCCCAAAATGTAGGGCCCGATTCACAGAATGAATTTAAGACTCAATCCTAAACTTACTACTTTTGGCATTCACAGAATGAATTTACTACTTTTGGTATTCACAGATGTTAGGATTTTGTCTTAAGTCTGTCTTAAGTTTGTCTAACTTCTGTGAATACCAAATGTTGTAAATTCATTCTGTGAATACACTGAGCACTAAACTTCAGCTCTTGATGACCTAAGAAGAACTTGACACTACGGAGTCACACTAGCTGGGAAAAAAGCAGAGACCAACTGACTTGGCCCCAGCCCTACCAGCCTGGCTGCTGCCCTCGATGATCCTGCACCAAAAGATGACCCATTCTGCATCCCAGTGACCTCCAGAACCCTGGGCGGACTGACTGCCTTCAACAAAGATCAAGACCCCCTCCCCCCGAGTACAGCAAACCTATTCAGCAAGCAACAGCTTCAAAGTAAAGACTTCGTGACCTGAAGGACCGCAAAGCCTGCCCCCGGTTTCACCTTTGCACCTGATTCCAAGTGACCCACTGGTTCCAGGAAGCCTCCCCAGCGCTCCAGACCCTGAGTCCACCGTGAGATGACCTCTCCTGGACTCCTCGACGTCTCCTGCAGCCTCTGCATGGAGAACCCCCAACAGCAACCTGCCTGTTAAGCCGTTTCCGACGACAAAAGACACCCCTGGACCCGTCCACCCTGGGCCCAGGTGAAGAAGCCCCAAGGTGTCTCTACGTCGCGAGCATCTCTACTTACCTCTCCAGCTGGAAGTTTCCTTCAACCGGCCTCCTGATCTTAGCATGCATCCCTTATTCAAGTTGGCCGTACTCCACTGCTTTGCATTGGGCCCCAAAGGCTGAGTTGGCACACTGCACACAGCTGCCCCAGTGACACTGGTGGTGTAGTGTTGGTGTGGCTTTAGGCCCCGTGCAGTGCTCGCTTCAACCCCCAGAGACTGCCCCCCCAAGCCTCTGCTACTTAACTGAAGGTAGACCCTGTCCGATTGACCCAATACCCATTGATTTGTATTGGCCGCCTGACTTTGAAAGTGCACCCGGGACCCGCCGCCCCTGTGCCACTGGTGGTGCAGTGTTGATGCTGCCTTGAGTCCCATCCAGTGCTAGTTTCAACCCCTGGAGGGCGCCCGACCTTGAACGTGCACCCGGGACCCGCAGCCCCCGTGCCACTGGTGGTGCAGTGTTGATGCTGCCTTGGGTCCCATCCAGTGCTTGTTTCAACCCCTGGAGGGCGCCCGACCTTGAACGTGCACCCTGGACCCGCCGCCCCTGTGCCACTGGTGGTGCAGTGTTGATGCTGCCTTGAGTCCCATCCAGTGCTAGTTTCAACTCCTGGAGGGCGCCCGACCTTGAACGTGCACCCGGGACCCGCAGCCCCCGTGCCACTGGTGGTGCAGTGTTGATGCTGCCTTGAGTCCCATCCAGTGCTAGTTTCAACCCCTGGAGGGCGCCCGACCTTGAACGTGCACCCTGGACCCGCCGCCCCTGTGCGCTGGTGATGCAGTGTTGATGCTGCCTTGAGTCCCATCCAGTGCTAGTTTCAACTCCTGGAGGGCGCCCGACCTTGAACGTGCACCCTGGACCCGCCGCCCCTGTGCCACTGGTGGTGCAGTGTTGATGCTGCCTTGAGTCCCATCCAGTGCTAGTTTCAACTCCTGGAGGGCGCCCGACCTTGAACGTGCACCCTGGACCCGCCGCCCCTGTGCCACTGGTGGTGCAGTGTTGATGCTGCCTTGAGTCCCATCCAGTGCTAGTTTCAACCCCTGGAGGGCGCCCGACCTTGAACGTGCACCCTGGACCCGCCGCCCCTGTGCGCTGGTGATGCAGTGTTGATGCTGCCTTGAGTCCCATCCAGTGCTAGTTTCAACCCCTGGAGGGCGCCCGACCTTGATCGTGCACCCTGGACTCGCCGCCCCTGTGCCCTGGTGATGCACTGTTGGTGCTGAATGGAACCGTGCCCAGTACTGACCTTAACTTCCAAAGACTGGTCTTGTAAGGCAAAGGTTTCCCTATAAATGCTGAATGTTTTTTCCCTCCTTCGATTAACTCTGTAAAGTCTGAAAATTGCAACAAGTGCTCTTTTTTTAAACTGAAAAGTATTTCTTTTGAAAAGAATATTTGCCTCTGACAAAGTTCTGTAGTTCTGCAAAATAAATATAACCAAGTACAATTTTTATACATCGGTCTCGGATTTATTCATTGAGTATGTGTCTCGTTTATTGTCAATGTGTGTACAACTGCTTAGCACTGCCCTCTGATAAGCCTAACTGTCCCCCCCCCCCCCCGCCACTACCACAAATAGAGCATTAGCATGATCTACTTGAGCCTCTCCTATACCTCTGGGAATCCACTGGACTCTCCACACTCTATACCTCTTTTTGGTATATTGTATACAGAGCCCGCCTCCTACATCCCCTCGTTCACTTTAAAGCCCAGGTGCCGTATCCGTGCCGTTCATCCTCCCAGGGACGCCTGCGGGGCTGATCCTGACACCACCGGCCCACAGCACGTGACCCACAGGGGCTTCTACCAGGCGTGTGCACACGCGAGAACATGCGACTCACAATAGATCGAGCACCCGGACTCAGTGCTGCTCTTGTGTATTTTATGAAGAGTGCACACGTGTGCCCCCACTCTCAGGGGCGGGCAGGTGCACACCTCTTTCAGCACCTCACCCAGGTGTGCACACTGCAAGCACTAGTGATTCACCTGATCTTACACACCTCAGGGCCCTGCCGTCCTGTATCTTGTAGAGTGCACACGTGTGCTGCACTCTCAGGGGCGGGCAGGTGCACACCTCTTTCAGCACCTCACCCAGGTGTGCACACTGCAAGCACTAGTGATTCACCTGATCTTACACACCTCAGGGCACTGCCGTCCTGTATCTTGTAGAGTGCACACGTGTGCTGCACTCTCAGGGGCGGGCAGGTGCACACCTCTTTCAGCACCTCACCCAGGTGTGCACACTTCAAGCACTAGTGATTCACCTGATCTTACACACCTCAGGGCACTGCCGTCCTGTATCTTGTAGAGTGCACACGTGTGCTGCACTCTCAGGGGCGGGCAGGTGCACACCTCTTTCAGCACCTCACCCAGGTGTGCACACTTCAAGCACTAGTGATTCACCTGATCTTACACACCTCAGGGCACTGCCGTCCTGTATCTTGTAGAGTGCACACGTGTGCTGCACTCTCAGGGGCGGGCAGGTGCACACCTCTTGACGCATGAGGGTGGACACCTTCTTGATCTGGTTTGTTCTAACTTTCCCATTGAGAATGTGAAGGTGGAAAAAGTTACCTGGTCCGATCATGACTTGGTCAGGTTTGCCTGGGAGATCATGGAAGCTGGCCCAACCCCGCCCATGCCTCATACCCAAAAAATCAACCTGCCAGTGTTTAGTAAGGCACTATCCGGAGCTCACCCCCAACCCACGGTGATTCTGGATGAGGCGGTTTGTTGGTTTGATGAGTGGGTGCGGCAGGCAGCTGAGATATCCACTAAACACGCAACCGTTTCCAGACTCCAACACTCTCCTTCGCAACCCTGGTTTTCTCCCGAGTTGAGGGAGTTGAAGCTAGGCTGCAAAAAACTGGAACGAGCGTGGAGATGTGGGTACAGTGCGGAGGCCAAGTCTGTTTTACTCTTGGCCCAAAAAGATTATTATGCCGCCATTAAGGCTGCTAAAGGGAATTATTATGCAGGGCGTATTGCCAAAGCAGACAATAATAGTCGGGAGATTTTCTCCATTGTCAAAAGTTTTGTATCCCCTGTTGCTGATGCTGTCACTCTTCCCTCCTCTGCACAATGGTGCGAGGATTTGTCCACTTTTTTCATCAGCAAAATAGCTAGGATTCAGGAGGATCTACTGTCGGCGCTGCCCGAGGACCGTCTAGCGGCTGACCCCTGCCTGTCCCGTTGCCCGTGTTCCGGCCAACAGCTTACTAACTTTGTGCCAGTGCCCGACTGCGCTGTTCTACCTCTCCTTCAGTCCTTGAAATCTGGCTCCCCGGTGGACCCGTGTCCAGCCCGAGTGCTTTCGGAGGTGGCGGAAATTGTCTGTAGTGAGATCACCCAGATTGTGAATCTTTCCTTGGCTTCTGGTGTGGTCCCCCGCGGCTGGAAACAAGCTAAACTTCTGCCGCTCCTAAAAAAAACGGGACTGGATGCCACGGTCCCTGGTAACTACAGACCCATATCCCTCCTGCCAGCACTCGCCAAAATTTGCGAGAAAGTGGTTCTCCGACAATTGGAGAGCTTTGTGGAATCCTCCAATGCTCTTCACCCTGCCCAATCGGGCTTTAGGGCAGCGTATAGCACTGAGACCGCGCTGGTTGAGATGACGGAGTCCATCCGGGATTGTTTGGACGGAGGCAGCAGAGCGGTCCTGATATTACTGGACCTCTCTGCCGCGTTCGATACCGTCCCCTATGAGCTCCTCCTCGCCAGGCTGTCTGCTATTGGTATTGGGGGGGTTGTTCTTGCCTGGCTGTCCTCCTTTCTTTCTGACAGGACACAGCAGGTCTGGATGCCGCCCTACGCCTCAGAATCTAAACCACTCCTTACAGGTGTCCCCCAGGGATCCACTCTTAGCCCCTTACTGTTCAACATTTATATTACCCCTCTGGTTTATTTAGCGGAACGGTACGGGGCTAAAATCATAGGGTATGCTGATGATACTCAGCTGTTGTTCACCTGGCCTGACGATTCTTTGGATACTTCTGTAGTCCATCTGTGTTTGTCCTCAGTATTTCGCTGGCTGACTATGGCCCAGCTGAAGTGTAATGAGGACAAATCGGAGGTGCTTTTCTATGGTTCCTCCCCCCCCTCGTTTAGGAGTTCGCTGTGGCCTCCGAACATTCCCAGCCCTAAAGTGATGGGGGGCCCCGCAAAAAACCTTGGGATCTGGTTTGGGGAGGACCTTAGATTCGAGGACCACATAAAGAAGCTCACGGGAACCTGCTTTTCCACTCTGAGAATGCTACGCAAATTCTTCCCCTTGCTCCCTAGGGATGCCAAGGAGACGGTGGCGCGGGCTCTCATACTGGCAAGACTGGACTACGCGAATGCACTGTTCAGTGGCATTCCGGCTTACCTGGTTAAACGCCTGCAGGTTATCCAGAATGCTGCTGTGCGTTTGATATTCAATGTCCCTAGATGGAGGAGCGTGCGTTCCGAACTGCGCACCCTTCATTGGCTCCCAGTCTCACAGCGCATCTTGTTTATATCCCTGGTGCTGGCGTATAGAGCTACCCACAATCAAGGTCCAGCATATTTGAAACACAGATTTGCTTTCTATGTCCCCGCCCGCACCCTCAGATCATCCACTCTGTTCAAATTGTTTCTCCCCCGCTTTAAGCGAGCCAGACTCGGCGGTCAATCGATTGTCGTGGTCTCGGCTCGGGCCTGGAATGCCCTCCCTCTTCATTTACGCTCCTTGCAAACTGTGGCTCAATTCAAGAAACATTTGAAAACTCACCTGTTCAGAGTGTAACTTATGTGTAGCTTAAGTTGTTCTTTTTGCTGCTCTTCTTTCTGCCTTTCCCATTTCGCGCCAGGATACTCTCAAGTAATAGAGCGCGCTACAAAATAATTTATACATACATACATACCTTTTTCAGCACCTCACCCAGGTGTGCACACTGCAAGCACTAGTGATTCACCTGATCTTACACACCTCTGGGCACTGCCGTCCTGTATTTTGTAGAGTGCACTCGTGTGCTGCACTCTCAGGGGCGGGCAGGTGCACACCTCTTTCATCACCTCACCCAGGTGTGCACACTGCAAGCACTAGTGATCCACCTGATCTTACACACCTCAGGGCACTGCCGTCCTGTATTTTGTAGGGTGCACACGTGTGCTGCACTCTCAGGGGCGGGCAGGTGCACGCCTCTTTCAGCACCTCACCCAGGTGTGCACACTGCAAGCACTAGTGATCCACCTGATCTTACACACCTCAGGGCACTGCCGTCCTGTATTTTGTAGAGTGCACACGTGTGCCGCCGTTTCAGTACGCAGCACATTCAACTCCTTGACCTAGAGGGGGGTGCCCAGGTCCGTGCCTGGCAGTGCTGGAGAGGAATGCCCACTTCACCAGGGCATTCACTTGTTCCAAAGCCTGTGCCCTGCGACCGTGGCCGGTAGCTTCAGTGCCAGTCCTCTGCTGCCCTCCTTGGGACCCCCTGGCAGCGGCCTGGTAGCGCCTTACAACAGCACCGGCTCTGAAAGCGCAGCGCTGGCAGGGCACACGCGTGTGTTTGCTGCCAGCATTGCACACATTCACTGATGCCAGTAGTGAGCTGTGGTTCACACAATTACATGTTCTCTCCTAATTCAGGGTTTAAATAACATAAAAGTTACATAAATGTGCCCTCTCGGGTTCATGGGTGCAGAGGTCGAAGCTGCTGACTCTAGGGCCCCTCTGCCTGGCTCGAGGGGCCCCTGCACCAGTGACAGCCCCTCGCCGTGTGAATGTTCAGCCTTTCTTTTGTGAAGGCAGAGACTCAACCCAGTGTCAACCGTGGAGGCGCTGGATTGAAAGCGCCTCTCAGCACTTCTAATCCGGGCCAAAGTGGGAACACATGTTGTGTGAATGCCGCGTGCCCCCGAGGGCAGGGGCTCTGTCTCCACGCGGCGTCCGGGGCCAGTAACAGAGCAATCCGGAGGCGAAGCTGCAACCGCGTCCTGTCCTCTGAAGGCCACCGTAGTTGGCACAACGTTTACCAAACTGCCCCCACTGAACCAGGAGCCCCACAAGAACCCTCCCTCCTGTTTACATCACAAACACCTTCCACTGTTCTTCGTGCAGCGCTTTGAGCACGTATGTTCACACCAGTGTTTGTAAACTATTAATAGAAAACGCGTTAAAACGAAATTATCATTTTCTTAATCCAGGAGGATGGCTCAGTGAGCTGAACACTCGCTGGTGACAGATGCGCTCCCACTCTCTGATGGTACTGTCACGCACTCCCACTCACTGGTGCACCGCCACGCGCTCCAACTCAGCGGTGGTACTGCCACACACTCCCACTCACCGGTGCACCGCCACGAGCTCCCACTCACCGGTGGTACCGCCACGCGCTCCCAGTCACTGGTGGTACTATCATGCGCTCCCACTCACTGGTGGGACCGCCGCACACTCCCACTCACTGGTGCACCACCACGCACTCCCACTCACCGGTGGTACTGTCACGAGCTCCCACTCACTGGTGGTACCGTCACGTGCTCCCACTCACTGGTGGTACCGTCACGCGCTCCCACTCACTGGTGGTACCACCGCGCGTTCTCACTCACTGGTGGTACCGCCACACGCTCCCACTCACTGGTGGTACCGCCACGTGCTCCCACTCACTGATGGTACCACCACGCACTCTCAGTCACTGGTGGTACCACCACGCGTTCTCACTCACTGGTGCTACCGCCACACGCTCCCACTCATTGGTGGTACTGCCACGCGCTCCCACTCACTGGTGGTACCACCACGCACTCCCAGTCACTGGTGGTACCATGATGCGCTCCCACTCACTGGAGGTACCGCCACGCGCTCCCACTCACTGGTGGTACCACCACCCACTCCCAGTCACTGGTGGTACCATGATGCGCTCCCACTCACTGGAGGTACCGCCACACGCTCCCACTCACTGGTGGTACCGTCACACGCTCCCACTCACTGATGGTACTGTCACGCACTCCCACTCACTGGTGGTACCGCCACACACTCCCACTCACCGGTGCACCGCCACACGCTCCCACTCACCGGTGGTACTGCCACACACTCCCACTCACCGGTGCATCGCAACGCGTTCCCACTCACTGGTGGTACCGCCACACGCTCCCAGTCACTGGTGGTACCATCATGCGCTCCCACTCACTGGTGGGACCGCCGCACACTCCCACTCACTGGTGCACCACCACGTACTCCCACTCACCGGTGGTACCGTCACACGCTCCCACTCACTGATGGTACTGTCACACACTCCCACTCACTGGTGGTACCATCACGCACTCCCAGTCACTGGTGGTACCATGATGCGCTCCCACTCACTGGAGGTACCACCATACGCTCCCACTCACTGGTGGTACCGTCACACGCTCCCACTCACTGATGGTACTGTCACGCACTCCCACTCACTGGTGGTACCGCCACACACTCCCACTCACCGGTGCGCCGCCACGCGCTCCCACTCACCGGTGGTACTGCCACACACTCCCACTCATTGGTGCACCGCAACGCGTTCTCACTCACTAGTGGTACCGTCACAAGCTCCCACTCACTGGTGGTACTGCCACGCGCTCCCACTCACTGGTGGTACCACCACGCACTCCCAGTCACTGGTGGTACCATGATGCGCTCCCACTCACTGGAGGTACCACCACACGCTCCCACTCACTGGTGGTACCGTCACACACTCCCACTCACTGATGGTACTGTCACGCACTCCCACTCACTGGTGGTACCGCCACACACTCCCACTCACCGGTGCACCACCACGCGCTCCCACTCACCGGTGGTACTGCCACACACTCCCACTCACCGGTGCACCGCAACGCGTTCCCACTCACTGGTAGTACCGCCACTCGCTCCCAGTCACTGGTGGTACCATCATGCGCTCCCACTCACTGGTGGGACCGCCGCACACTCCCACTCACTGGTGCACCACCACGTACTCCCACTCACCGGTGGTACTGTCACACGCTCGCACTCACTGGTGGTACCGTCACACGCTCCCACTCACTGGTGGTACCACCACGCGTTCACACTCACTGGTGGTACCGCCACACGCTCCCACTCACTGGTGGTACCGCCACGCACTCCCACTCACTGGTGGTACCACCACGCACTCTCAGTCACTGGTGGTACCACCACGCGTTCTCACTCACTGGTGGTACCGCCACACGCTCCCACTCACTGGTGGTACTGCCAAACGCTCCCACTCACTGGTGGTACCACCACGCACTCCCAGTCACTGGTGGTACCATGATGCGCTCCCACTCACTGGAGGTACCGCCACACGCTCCCACTCACTGGTAGGACCGCCACGCGCTCCCACTCACTGGTGGTACCGCCAGACGCTCCCACTCACTGGTGGTACCGCCACGTGCTCCCACTCACTGGGGGTACCACCACGCACTCTCAGTCACTGGTGGTACCACCACGCGTTCCCACTCACTGGTGGTACCGCCACACGCTCCCACTCACTGGTGGTACCGCCACGTGCTCCCACTCACTGGGGGTACCACCACGCACTCTCAGTCACTGGTGGTACCACCACGCGTTCCCACTCACTGGTGGTACCGCCACAGGCTCCCACTCACTGGTGGTACCGCCACACGCTCCCACTCACTGGTGGTACCGCCACGTGCTCCCACTCACTGGGGGTACCACCACGCACTCTCAGTCACTGGTGGTACCACCACGCGTTCCCACTCACTGGTGGTACCGCCACAGGCTCCCACTCACTGGTGGTACCGACACATGCTCCCTCTCAATGGTGGTACCGCCACATGCTCCCACTCACTGGTGGGACCGCCACGCGCTCCCACACACTGGTGGTACCGCCACACGCTCCCACTCACTGGTGGTACCATCATGCGCTTCCACTCAGAGGAGGTACCGCCACACGCTCCCACTCACTGGTGGTACCGCCGTAAAAACATGTTGGTAAGGATAAAAGCGAGGATGAACAGCACATGTATGTTATACAGTCAGCTGTTCCTCTTCAATGCTTACATACTTGAAGCATGTTGTGGGAGGTAAGGGTCCCCGGAGTGTGGGTTGATTTTCAGTGACACCTGGTGGGGGCTGACCTCTGAATCCAGAGGTTTACTACAAAGACCCAACTGAGGACGTAGTATGAGAAAGGAGGGGTATTACCGTACTCCTGCATTCTGAGTACCAGTAGATGTTACTAACCATGCAATCCTACTGCTTTTCAATCCTCTCCCTCTACAAGGTTGGACAGGAGAGCAGGGAACACACAGAGTGCTGAATTCTTCCCTGAGTCCACAGATAAGGACGTATCTCAGGGCAATTGCTGTCCTGGTGAAGTGATTCACCATTTATTGCAAATGAGTATAGACTGAAACATGTTGACTGTCTTAGGCGATATCATTCATACTCGTGTTTAGTCTTGTGAGACAGTGAGTACCATTACATATGTGTGCACACTGACCAGTGCACGGTGCCCCTTTGGTCTAGCATAAGAATGACAGACCTGCTCCCAGCAGGAAGGGTAACAACGGAGCCCAAGGCAAACTCCACTCGGACTGATGTTCTGGAAGAGGCGCAACACTAAAACGAAGCATGTTACCTTGGGCGGTTGGTTTTAGGTCGAGCCTATAGACAGTAAAGCTGTATGGTTCTGAAGACCCACTGTCAGCTTACACACCCAGGGGCTGAAACCACATCCCATATCCATTAACAGTCCTACCCAACCAGCGACCCTATCCAGCCAATGGCCAAACCAAAAAAGAATGTTATGTTATGTTATATACTCTTATAACGCGCACAGCTACTCTGAGGAGTGTCCCGGCGCGAGTCCAAGAGGAGTCACCGAACTGTCACTAGGGGAAGAGATACATTTTAAAAAGTTTCTTGAAGGATAACGGGTCTTGGGTATTGCGCAATGGAAACAGAAGAGCATTCCATGCCTGGGCAGCCTTGACGGCCAGAGGGCAGCCGCCCATCTTGTGGCAAAAACAGGGCAGGACAGTAGCTAGGAGCAGAGCTGATGAGCGTAGTTGTCTCAGCGGGACATAGAAGGAAAACCGCTTCTGCAAGTAAATGTAAATGTAAATGTACATGTATTTATATAGCGCAAATCGCCCACATCGCAGGCATCTATAGTAGGCGGGACCATGAGCATGGAGGGTTCGATGGGCGATCACCAGGGATTTGAATATGACCCGATCAGCCACGGGAAGCCAGTGGAGTGAACAGAGACATTTGTGCACACTACTCCTCTTGGAAATTCCGAGAGGAAGCCTGGCGGCCGCATTCTGAATGTCCTGAAGTCTGTTCAAAGAGTATACTGGGATTCCCACATACAACGTGTTGGCGTAGTCCAGTCTGGAAAGGATCCAGGCACGGATGACCTTCTCTTTAGCAGGCCTAGGAAGGAGAGGAAGAAAGCTCCTTAATGTTTTAAGGAGGTCGAAGCAGCTGCCTGAGAGCCTCTTTACCTGGGTGGAAAAGGAAAGGTTATCCTCAAACCACACTCCCAGGTTCTTTGCAGATTTTCCTTTGGAAGTTGATAAGGGGAACCCAGGAGGACAGATCATGTCTCTGAAGCTAGGAGGGAAATTACCATAGAGGGGGATCTCTGACTTGTCTTCGTTACATTTGAGTTGAGCGGCCGCAATTCACTCAAGAACCGAAGACAAGCAGTGCTGAACAAAGGATACAGAATCCTCGACCTTTTCCCAGGTAAAGAGGAGCTGGGTGTCGTCTGAGTAGGCTATCACCTTAGCCCCCAACTCCTCGGCCAGATAGACCAGAGGAGCAACGTCGATGTTAAAAAGAAGGGGGCTAAGGGAAGACCTGTGGTGACTGGCTGCGGGACTGAAGCGGCCGGCGGCAGCCAGACCTGTTGAACCCGCCCTTCAAGGAAGAGCCGCAGCCTGACACCAATCTCAGTGAGCCGGGCGAGCCGCAGTGAGCGCGGTAGCATGTCAAATGCCGCCAATAGGTTGAGCATTACTAATGCTGCTCTCCCACCGGCATCTAGACACTCACGAATGGCCTCAGAAATCTCCACCAGTGCTGTCTCGGTGCTGTAAGAGGAACGAAACCCAGACTGTGCTGGATGCAGGATGTCTGACCCTTCAACAAACTCCGCAAGTTGTCTGGTTACCACCTTTTCAAAGACATTTGCTAGTCTGGGCAGGAGGGAGATAGGGCAATAATTCCCTGGGATCAGGGGTTCAAGGTGGGCTTCTGGTAGCAGGGGCCAGAAGGGCAGGCCAAGGCTACCTCCCAAGAGAAGTAGGTGAGATAGTGGTCTGACCAGGAGACTGGTGCCAATGGATAGAGTAGCTGGCCCTGGCGGCTTCCGGGACGCTGACGTACACAGACAGGCTTGCCTTAGGCGCACCTTGGCATGCCAGCGGCGCACCCGCTGCGTGCATCCGCGCAGCGTGCATCTTTATAAACCCAGCAGCCAAAAAAACTAGAGAGCGCACTAACTCAAAATGGCATCTCTCACTGGCTGACCGGAGAAGCAGGCAGTTAGGTAAACCCCATTCGTAATCGGACTCAAATTCCTTACAGTTACATAAAACACAACAATATTTTAAAAGTAAGGTTTTAAAAACAGGCCTAACATTTGTCCTTCAGAATTCTAAAATGTAAACGATTAAAGCAGCTGAAGGCCTATGCAAAGTACACATATACGGGAATAAAGGAGTGAGCGTGTGAGCAGAGTGACCCCTCAAGGCCTATCCAACCTGCGACCCCATCAATTCAGTGGCCCTATTCACCTAGCGGCTCAATCCAAACAGAGGCCCTATCCAGCCAGAGCCCAACCATTGGACCTATCCAACTAGAGGCCCTATCCAACCACAAGTGTGGCTCACTGGTTAGAGGAGGCAGACCTGGAAGCAGAGGTCAGCCCGGGAGCAGGGTTCAATTCCCAGCTCGGCGGGGTCTTGAGTCCTAAAATGTCCATGGACTCGACAATTCTCGCTCCGGTGCCTACTCGATTCACGGGTTCACACTCTGCGACTCTGGGCAATAGCTTGCTTAATCTCCACAACGGCCCCTCGCGGCGGGATGCCTGGCTTTCACCTTGTGGATACCCTGCTGGGGTTATCTCACAGGGGAATACCAGGACGGGTCCCCTAAGCAAGCGCTTAGAAACCGCTCGGTAATTTGTGCTATATAAATTCCTGTACATTTACATTTACATCCACTGACCTTATCCCTATCCATTCAGTGGCCCGCCCAATCCACCTAGCGACCCTATGCTGCCATCATCCTTATCCAAACCGCGGCCCTATCCAACCAGAAACACTACCCATCCAGTGACTCTATCCTGATCCACCCAGGAACCCTGTCCTCTGCACGTGCAGCAGACTCTTGTGTTCGGTGCATGGATTGGTCACAGCTGACAGACAGCAGAAGACTAACAAAGGAATAATATGACGCCCACTCTGACCCTATATTGGTATGTGCGTGCGCGTCTCAGCCTCGCAGGTATAGGGCCAACGAGATATCAAGGCCAGATCACGAACAGACGAGAGTGCTGGGACTTGGTGGACGTGAGTTGGTTTATTCAGTCAAAGCAAAAAAAAATGTTGCCAAGGGAAGGGCCTTGATCTCTCCATGTTGTTAGTGGGACGGAGCCTTCGATCAGAACGTGTTACACATGAGGGCAGCCATGATGAAGGCCGACGCGCCACATATGGCACCTTTGTACTCTTGAGCGTCGAGGAGGCTGCGACTTCAGAAGAGGCGGCAGTAGGTTCCAGGACGGGGCCGACGCAGACCCTAGAGTGGTCGAGGCGCCTTCAGCCAGTCGAAAGATCTCCTATCCGGGAGGGGGCAGCGTATGAGGGCGAAGAACATTAATAAAGTGGAGGAGAAGAAAGAGGACCTGGAGGCCCCAGGCTGGTTCTACAGGAATTCTCTAGAAGGAGCAGGAAGCCAGGAAGATGTTCTGCCATTTTCAATCCATCATGCCAGTCCCAAGGGCGGGATAAGCCTGGAACCACCGCTGTGCGCCATCGACACTCTGGGCGCGCGAAGGCGCACTGGGGAGTAATGAGCCGGGTCTATTTCAGATATCAAAGCCCTTCAGCGGCCTGCGGAGTAATCCAGAGTGACCACTCCTCTCCGCTGCGGAATATCGCCTTTCGCGCGAAGTGACCCTCTCGGATGGGGCCCTGGCCGCCAGGGTCCCAGTTGAGAACTAGCCCTCCAAAGAGATCACGTTGCACCGCCTTCAAACATCAAAACTGCAAAATAACAAACATATTCCAGCCTCTACAGTAATGGCAGCCAGTCCCACCCCCAGGCGAGTGATTGACAGCAGCCTGCCTCCTTGTTTGCGGTCCCCTCGACGGGAAGTGGAGGTGGAAGGAACCGAGCCTGGGGAGGGAGGGGGCCGGAAGTGAGGTGGGGCCAGGAAGCTAGGGGGTTCACTGCGGCAGCACTTCGAGCAGATTGAAAAGTTCACTTGTTTTGGAGCAACAAATAATTAGTAAACTGTGGCCGTTAGTGGCTTTTTTTGGCTGTATTTATTTGTGCTGTAAACATTATTTTTATTTTTTGTTTATGTTTATGAGTTTATTTGTCTGTAGTAGAACTGTCTGTTTTATGTTTGCGCGTCGAAATTATACTCTAAATAATAAAAACTAAGGAACAAGCATGAGGCGCATGAGCTTGTGGGGGGGTGGAGGGTGGGGGCTGCTCAAGGATATGTAGAGGTTAAAGGACAAGAATTGGTCCTGTGAGGGAACTGTATGTGCAACTCCGATTTTTTGTTTTTTAAAGCGCACGAGAGATTGTTTCCTGTTGGGTCAGAGAGAGCCCCTGGGTGGGCAGACAGGGGGCTGATGTCCTGTTCCCAATCCCAAACCAGCAACGCCCCTTTCAGTCGACTGGCTTGCAAGTGTCCTAATCGTGCATCGTACAATCGTACCTTTGCAGGGGTCACACAGCAAGCTGTCTGATAAATAAAGATGCGTAAGGCAGAGTGCACTTTGCGACCACGTGTCATAGGCTGAGAATAAATGCAGCGATTGAGGGTTGCAACGGACAGCACCCCCACCACTGTATTTGCATTCCCAAACCAGAGAATTAGAATTTTTATATATTTTTTTAAAACAGTGTTTGGTTGTTTAAGTACCCATACCTCTAATTCTCTTCGAATGCATGCACATTATGGGGCCTGTTCACAAACATTAATAATATACATGTATAAATATACATGTATAAATATATATATATATATATATATATATATATATATATATATATATATATATATATATATATATATATATATATATATATATATATATATATATATATATATATTCACAGAAAAAACCATAGGTTATAGTGGATATATAGTTAGGAATTTGCATTTACAAAACCTTGAAAATTCAATGAAAAAACCATTGGTTTTAGGCCATATATAGTTAGGGATTTCCATTTACAAAACCTTATTTTACTCGCATAAAACCATTGAAATTCCATATATAGTTATAAGCGCTAACTATATATCGCGCACCCGCAATCCACTGCTGATGATGTCACATATTACATCATTCATGACATGGTTAGTGACATCACTGATGACATCACTGATGACATCTCAAATGACATCATCCAGTGACTGTATGTTTCTGTAAAGTTAAAATATCTCTTACATATTGAAGAATGAGTGGATATATAAGTGTCTGGATGAAGGATTTAGTAGGTGCATGACTGACTGTATGAGTGAGTGATTAAATGTGTCTCACTGAGTGCATGGGTTAATGACTAAACTGTCTCAATTTGTGCATCATTATGTCTGTTGTTCTGTAAACTGTTCCATGTGTTGATAAGTAGCTATATGAGTAACTATATGGGTTATTGATTGGTTGCCCAAGTATTTGTATGGGAGATTGAGTGTGTGTGTGGGTGGCTGGGAGGTGTGTGACTCTGTGCATAGATGTGTGAGCAGTTGATTCACTAGATGTATGGGTTCAGAAGTGCATGTGGAAACAGCTGTATGGGCGGTTGACTGTGTGCATGAGTGTATTGGTGAGTGAATGGATATCTCAGTGCTACATGTCAAAGTAAGTACATATGTAAAACACAGTACATGTGAGAGTTGACATATATAAATAACTGTGCATAAGAGCCAGTGAATGTGTGAGTGGCTGTATGGATCATTGTGAACTTGTATCAGGGATTGCATAAGAGAGTAAATATGTGTTAGTATATGTTTGAATAAGTAAAGTTTGTATAACTGTATATTTGAGGAAATGGAGGTGTGATTGATTCTTTGCATGACTGACTAGGTGTGTGAGTAACTCCATGGATGAGTGACAGTCTGTGAGTGTCTGTTTACACTGATTGTATCTAAGGTTATATTAGAGTCTGAAGAGGTTCATCGTATTATCACATGAATGATATCATCAGTGATGTTATCAGTCATGTCAAATGAGATGTTTTCAGTGATGTCATCAGTGATGTCATTTGAGATGTCATCAGTGATGTCATCAGTGATGTCACTAACCATGTCATGAATGATGTAATATGTGACATCATCAGCAGTGGATTGCGGGTGCGCGATATATAGTTAGCGCTTATAACTATATATGGAATTTCAATGGTTTTATGCGAGTAAAATAAGGTTTTGTAAATGCAAATCCCTAACTATATATGGCCTAAAACCAATGGTTTTTTCATTGAATTTTCAAGGTTTTGTAAATGCAAATTCCTAACTATATATCCACTATAACCTATGGTTTTTTCTGTGAATTTCATTGGTTTTTTAATAGCAAATATAAAAAGCTTAAAAATGTCAAGTACGTGATAAATAAAAACATTTTCGTATTTATGCACGCTGATGTGCTTTGAACGCTGCACCCCCCCCCCCCCTCCCCTCTTTTGTCTTAGTAGTACTCTCTCTTTGCAGATACTGAAGGGTAGTTAACGCAGGCCTTTACCCCCGTTGTAATCCGTCGTGGCTGCTTGTCTCTCCATTTGATTGATTGTTGTCCAAGCATTTACTGTTTTAGAATTGGTTCTCTTTGGATCATTCTCTATTTACAAACAAGCACAAAGTCGCAATACTTGTACAATGTTTAGTCTTTGCAGATAGTGAAAAATCGTGTAAACAAATAAAAGTAATCGAGCAAAATCAGTAGGCCACTAATTGGATCTCTTTTTGACCTCGCTAAAATAGAAATATTAGGAACAACCCTTCATGATAAATACGAAAATAGTGAGATGAACTGAGCTCCACACCATGAGGGCTGCAAGACAGCTCGGCTCCGTCACCCATCCCGCACAAAATAACGACAAACCCTATGCAAATATTAAAAATATAGACAACACACCAGCAAAGAAACAGGGTAAAACATTTTATTAAAAAACTATTTACATAACGTTGGTTTATAAGATGATGTCAGTAGTGGACCGATGTGTGAATAGATCGAAAGCAGCACAAGGCTCCAAGATCCGGATGGCAAGCTCCTGGATGTTGGGTGCCATAGTTTAGAGTTCTGAATTTGAGCCTTTTTGAATGTCTGTGCTTTGTTGAATCAAATTTGCGGCTTGACACAAAGCTGACTCAAGCGTTGCTACTGATGCTATGCAGACCAAAACTGGTTTTCAGTTTGTACATTTTTCTAGATTTTTAATCCAAGTTTGGTTGACTTTGTAGAACGATGGCTTCAAATTTTCAACATACGGTGTGGTGGCGCTGACTGGGAGCGGGCGCTTCGCTCCTGCCCCCTCCCCAAGTAAGATTTTCATACGTGAAAGTACGTTAATGGTTTTGGTCCCTGAGATGCTTCGATTTCACTGCCATTCTCAAATAGCATAAGTTCTGGATGTTGGGTGCCATAGTTAAGAGTTCTGAGCAGCGCTTGTAACACTGTCTGAAGCTTATTTCCACCTACTGCAGCTTCACTATTCTCAAAGTAAGTGAGTGTCGTTTGTGGACCTGACTGCATTAGAAAACAATGTGATATGTTACCTTCCTAAACAGCTTGACGGAGGCCCCTGAGGGGCGGTGTGATGGCCATGGACTCGGAGAAGACGCTTGGCTCCGACACCCTCCCCAAGTCTTATAGCACTGGTGTAGCCTGAGATCGCCCCCGACATAGGCGGCCGGCTCCCGGGATCCGGCGGAACTTTTTGCCTTTTGATGACTCTTCAATTCTGAACCTTGTCCCATCCAGCTGAATTGCGCCCACTCTTGCGGCTACAGCGTCTTGCCCACCATCCAGCTGAATTGCGCCCACTCTTGCGGTGCAGCGATAGGCGACTGCCACAGGACTCTCAAAATGGCGGCCGGCTCTTCGGTTTTGGGCCTGGTCCACTAAAATGGCCCTGGGACACCTTTGAACTCGGACGCTTCCCTGATAGGGCTTGGGTCCCATTCTCGAAAAGCGTCCCCTCAGCCGTGAAGATTCTACAAAAGTCTTGGGGGCCTCCGACTCCCACAGGCTTCTGGTGGGGAGCGGCTGCCATGATTGCTCGTGGAATGGCCACGACGGAGCTACGAGATGGTAGTGGTCTCATGCTGACGCCAGCTTTAGTCTGAAACATCCAGAAACACTGTAGACTACCAATTCGATCAGTTCCGGTAGCGCCCCAACATGACCCGGAAGAGAAGAACTTGCCCTCCCCTCTTTAACTGATGGTTCTTGTTGCCTGTCCCCTCTGTTGTCATTTAACAGAACTTTTTGGACTGCTGAAAGGAGTTGTGTTCCGAACGCTGGTTGGTGGAGACATTTTGACTATATTCTTGACCTACGTTGTCGCGTAATGCGTTATATGACACGCCGCGTTACCGCACCCGGAAGTGATCCGCGGCGCGGCGCGCAGCGCGCAACGTAAGCATAACAGGACATGTGACTTGTTAATAAAACTTTTCATTGGTTCATTTTACTTTTGTTAATTTAATGATGAAAAGCTTGGTCATATGACCTAAAAATTACGCTTTTTATTGTTTTCGAACAATATTTTTTTTTCAAACATATGTTATAATATTCCAGGCTAATGTACTTTCCCGGAAAATTTACAACTGTCTTGTAAGTAAAATATATTCCTTTTTCGAGAAAAAGGGCGTTTCTTCCTTCCATAACGGAGCCGTTGAGTAAAAGAGATTCGGCCTGCTATCTTAGTCGCCGATACGCCTGATTATCAGATTCTTATCGATCACTTTATATTGCAGACATGAAAAACACAACTGCCCTTAAGCATTTATCTTTACTGCGTTCCTACATATTATACCTTTTATCCGTCATGTAATTGGACTGCTTTATTTCACTTGCCTTTACTGATTCGAAAACAGTGACTAAAAGTAAAAACTTTACCAATGTAAATACTACTACCGTGTTTTGTTTTAAAAACCTTTATTGTGAAAATGTCAGTATACAAATACGGGCCTATAACCACGTGGGCCGGCCACGGAGCAAACTGAAATCGTATATGATGAGGAGACATTTACACTGTAGAAGAACGTAACGAGCGGGCCATTAGGTTGCCAGAACAAAGGTGTCTAACAGTTGCGGAATCGGTGGACGTACATTTTGTAATTAAAATACGATACAGCCACTTACAATAACATTTTCTAGATATACATTTGCGGGCAAGGAGTTACGAGTCCCATTTATACCGGCGCCATTTTGGGCGAGGCCGGGCAGGTCCAAGATATAGTCAAAATGTCTCCACCAACCATCGGCCAGACCAGAACCCCTTTCGGCCCTTTATGCTACAAGATGGTGTCTTCCATTCAGAAAATAGTGTTGGCAGCATTTTGAAAGGAAACAGAAACAGCCATTCTCCTAGTGAGTTTCACATTGTTACATTTAGGAAGAATGTTGAAGAGTAGTATGTGGAAAATCCGAAGCCATTTTTCTACAAACTCTCAATCAGACTTGGATGGAAAAAAAAAACCTGAAGAATGTACAAACTGAAAACCAATTTTTGTCTGTATAGCATCAACAGTAACGCTTGAGTCAGCTTTGTGCCAAGCCGCCATTTTCATTCAATCAATAGCGTCCCGCTGCACACATTCAGGGACCTGGTCGTGTCTTCAGATGAAACGGATTGTAGGAAAAGAAGCAGAAAGGAAAAGGAAAAAAGTTCCGCCGCACCTCGGGAGCCGGCCGCCTATGTCATGTGCCACCTTTGGCCACACCAGGGCAATAGTGAAGCTGCAGCAGGTGCAAATAAGCTTCAGACAGTCTTACAAGCACTGCTCAGAACTCTCAACTGAGGCACTCAACATCCAGGACTTGCCATTCGGATCTTGGCGCCTTGTGCTGGTTCCGACCTATTCACACATCAGTCCACTACTGACATCACCTCATAAGCCAACGGGGCACCCCACGCCGACTTTCGGCGCAGCATTGTAGGATGGCCACACCAGTGCGGCCACTTGCTGGACACCACCTCGGTGCCATCCGGATCTCGGCGCGTTCGAGTCACTGTGCCGGAAGAGTGACCGGAACTCAGCTGAACACGCCGTCTTTCGGCGCAGCATTGTAGGATGGCCACACCAGTACGGCAATTTGCTGGACACCACCTCGGTGCCATCCGGATCTCGGCGCGTTCGAGTCACTGTACCGCAAGAGTGACCGCAACTCAGCTGGACACGCCATCTTTCGGCGCAGCATTGTAGGATGGCCACACCAGTGCGGCAATTTGCTGGACACCACCTCGGTGCCATCCGGATCTCGGCGCGTTCGAGTCACTGTACCGCAACAGTGACCGCAACTCAGCTGGACACGCCGTCTTTCGGCGCAGCATTGTAGGATGGCCACACCAGTGCGGCAATTTGCTGGACACCACCTCGGTGCCATCCGAATCTCGGCGCGTTCGAGTCACTGTACCGCAACAGTGACCACAACTCAGCTGGACACGCCGTCTTTCGGCGCAGCATTGTAGGATGGCCACACCAGTGCGGCAATTTGCTGGACACCACCTCGGTGCCATTCGAATCTCGGGGCGTTGTGCTGCCTTTGGCCTATTCGCACATCGGTCCGCTACTGACGCCGCCTCACGTGCCAACGGATTTTCTACGCTTTTTGTAGCCCTATGCCGCATAACAGGTCATGTGACTTGTTTATAAAACTTTTCATTGGTTCATTTTACTTTTGGTTTCCTAAAGATGGAAGGCTTGGTCATATGACCTAAAAATAACACTTTTCATTGGTTTAGAACATTTTTTTTTCCCAAACGATGAAAGCCCCACCTTGTTTCTGGATCATTCAGACTGAAGCTGGCGTCAGCATGAGAGCACCACCATCTCGTGGCTCCGTCATGGTCATTCCGCGAGCAATCATGGCAGCCGCTCCCCACCGGAAGCCTGCGGGAGTCGGGGGCCCCCAAGACTTTTGTAGAATCTTCACGGCTGAGGGGACGCTTTTCGAGAATGGAGCCCAAGCCCTAGCAGGCAAGCGTCCGAGTTCCAAGGTGTCCCAGGGCCATTTCAGTGGACCAGGCCCAAAACCGAGGAGCCGTCCGCCATTTTAAGAGCCATGTGGCAGCCGCCTATCGCTGCACTGCAAGAGTGGGAGCAACTCAACAACATGGTGAGCGAGACGCTGTAGCCGCAAGAGCGGGCGCAACTCAGCTAGATGGCCGCCACCTGGGGAGGCCCGTTCACGCCGCCTCCCCCACCCCCGGGCCGCCGCACGCCAATTTTCGGAGCAGCATTGTAGGATACCAAAACCAGTGCGGCAGTTTACTGGACATCACCTGGGTGCCTGTCGTACATGTTGTGTCAGCCATGTGACACTGGACACAGTCCCATCAACATCTCAACGCGTTCTGCTGCCTTGGGACTATTCGCACAACAGACCGCTACTGACGAGGCCTCCCCCCGCACCACCCGGGACGCCCCACGCTGTTTTTCTGTGCTGCATTGTAGGATCCCAAAACCAGTGCGGCACCCAGGCGACATCACCTGGGTGCCGTCCAGAACTCTGCACGTTGTGCTGCCTTGGGACTATTCGCACAAAAGACAGCTTCTAACCATTGTTGCTTTTTGTGTTGAAAAATGTTTAAATGTTTTTAGTTTTTGTTCCGTTCGTTATAGTTAATAGTTAATAAAGTTTTATAATCTTACTTTGTTGGAGTGTTATCTATTTTTTTAAAAACGGGTGAATGGGGCCTTGAATCGGGTTATTGTCATGTGTGGGCTTTGGAAGTGTGCTGCTGCAGGATCGGACATTTCAAACTCAAATGCACGTTCTTTTTCTTACCTTTCCGAAGCATGGAGCGCAATAGCAGGCAGAGAAAGGGTGATGCACGTGTTGAACACTACCTGACCTGGCAAGTTGCTGGCAGTGCCCCCCCGCCCGCTCCTAAAAGAGGGCACACACACACCGCCGCCCCGAGTACTTCACAAATCTTTAAAAGACCATGCGCTTGTTCATGAGGCTTAAATGGTTTATCACCTCTTCTAGAACCCCTGCATCGACCCTCTGACGTTTCCTGGAAAAATTACCATGTAACACAATACCAAGCCCTGTCAGCTGAAACCCCCAAGGAATCGTGGGGCATATTATCAAGGGGGTTTATCTCCGCTTTTTTGGCTTTAAAAGCCATGAAAGCGGAGATAAAATTATCTCCCTATTACCAAGCTGTCGCTAACACCAGTTAGTGACAGCTAAAAGGAGATAGCGACCATCTTGGGCCCCGCTTTGCATGTCAGTGATACTTATCACTAATGACATGCAAAGTGGTGTACCAAGATGTTAGCGACTGGAAACAGTCCCTAACATCGCTATCTTCTATTACCAACTTTTGGAGATATTCGCGCTAAGCGCGAATATCTCCAAAATCTAACACCTGCCCTGAGCAGTTCTTAGCCATGTTATCCAATGGGAGGTGGATAACATGGCTAAGAGCATTTGCTCGATAATACATGAATATCGCTGACTTTTCTGCGATAATAGCAAGGTTTATCTGCGATAAAAATCGCCGATGTGCGGCGATAATTTTTGTCTCTAAACAAGTTAGAGACAAAAATTATCGCTAGTTGTTCGTAATATGCCCCCGGGTTTTTGCTTGCAGA
Organism: Lissotriton vulgaris; assembly: GCF_964263255.1. Taxonomy (NCBI): domain Eukaryota; kingdom Metazoa; phylum Chordata; class Amphibia; order Caudata; family Salamandridae; genus Lissotriton; species Lissotriton vulgaris. The sequence continues at coordinate 1,567,488,080 of NC_141696.1, forward strand.
AATCGGGAGGCGGGAGACTAGCACTGAAATCAGTAGTCACACGCCTGAATCAGGAGGGTTGGCATGTCTGAATTCTCTACAGCTGGGGCCATAAACTACATCCGCAGGGGTAGGTGATAGCCTGGGACCAGCCTGGCATCTAAAATGGCTGCCGTGCACGACAAAATTGTGGCATTGGAAAAAAGGCAAGATGGCGCAGCCGCTGGAAGAGATGTATCAACATATATCAGCCTCCTCAGCCACCCTCAGGAAACATAGGGGATTAGGATACGTCTCCCGCACCCCCTTATACCTAGTAATTTAATTAACGAAGCACAAAATGGCGAATTCCCGTTTCACTACCAGTTTGCGGCCCAGTTCGCGGCCCGTGAAGCGCTTCTACCGTGAAAAATCATTTTTTTTTTCTTTTCCCCACGGGACCCTTTAATAACCCCAACAACATTCCTAGGGGGTCAAGAGGGGGATACCTTGCCCCCTTTCATTAAATTCCCCCTTAGTTTTTCACCTCTTCTTCTCTCTCGATCCTACCGAGAGACAAGATGGCGGCCGCTCCGGACTGTCACGCAGCAAAATAAAAAAAAGCTCACGCACAGCCGCTGAAAGAGATGTATCAACATATATCAGCCTCCTCAGCCACCCTCAGGAAACATAGGGGATTAGGATACGTCTCCCGCACCCCCTTATACCTAGTAATTTAATTAAAACGAAGCACAAAATGGCGAATTCCCGTTTCGCTACCAGTTTGCGGCCCAGTTCGCGGCCCGTGAAGCGCTTCTACCGTGAAAAATCATTTTTTTTTCCTTTTCCCCACGGGACCCTTTAATAACCCCAACAACATTCCTAGGGGGTCAAGAGGGGTATACCTTGCCCCCTTTCATTAAATTCCCCTTTCGTTTTTCACCTCTTCTTCTCTCTCGATCCTACCGAGAGACAAGATGGCGGCCGCTCCGGACTGTTTAGAATGTTGACAGACACCGGAGAGCCAATCAGCTTTCTGCGCGCAAAGTTCCGATAAGCGAAAAGTAAGCGGACCGGATCGCTGCCCGGAGCGCTGTTACAGATATATATCTTGATTTAAACGTTAATTTCTCAAAATCCACTGAAGCACATATATTGAGACCTAGCAAAGGCACATCGGGCTACCAGTCCCTACAATTTTGCCAAGTTTCGTGCAAATCCATTCAGCCGTTCGAGCTAAAAGTGAGGCCAACCGCCCTATGGAAAACTCAATGTAAAAAACGCGTTTTGGGACCCCCCTTTTTTCTCAGCCCCCCCTTGACGAAACCCCACCAAATTTCCAGGGGCTGCTCAGAAACAAAATGTGCCATTTTCCTGAAAATTTCAGCCGATTCCGTCCACAAACGCCAAAGTTATTAGACATAGAATTTTCAGAAATCCCATAGGGAATAAATCCTAACTATATATACCTACTGGCGATAGCCAGTAGGTAATATATATATATATATATATATATATATATATATATATATACATACATATATATATTCGGATCTAAGCACGATTCCGAGTAGTGACTCAGAATTTGATCAGGATTTAAATGCTGCACTGCAGAGGCGGGTTTTACGAAGCGGTCGTTGGGACAGGAGGTGGAGTGCCTCCAGAACAACCGCAAGAAGTCATTGAGGTCCCATGCCGCCAGACCGGTAAACAAAGGAACAATGCCAAACGCAACCAGCGAAGAAAGCACACCGCAGCCAGATCAAGGCACAACATCAACAACAACAAAAAAGAAACCATACAGGAGATGGAGTCGGCGTTGAATCCGCAAGTAAGTGACAATATGACGATTATAAATCTAACTAATACTCGCCTAAGTCAGAAAGAACAGAAGATTTTGTCATTAGGGTTATCATTCTGCCCTCCATGTAGGTTTGACTATGCAAAAACCAGAATGGATTTTTTTTAAATTCGTGAGGAAATTCAAACTCAGGAAACTATTTCTGATTAATAAACAGAAGGCACGCAAACCTCGAGAAATGGTCATGGGGGCGGACAATGGTTTATCAGTGAGGGAATATGAGTTACAATGCGATCTACAGGACCTGCTGAAAGAGGGGGACTTAGAGAACATCCAAGAGACAGTGGATGAAGTGGTAACTAATTTCCCTGGCAACACATCTTTCAAACCAAAATCGACATATAACCCAATAATGGCACATGACAACATAGATGTATTCAGTGATTTGATAATTTCAGAAATGAAGAAACTGAACAAAAAAACTTTGACAAAAAAGAAGAATATGTTACAGCACAACAACCCCTTTGGCAGCCTGATGAAAAAATTACAGACTGATGAAAAAACTGTGATTAGGCAATCTGATAAGGGAGGTAACATTGTTCTTTGGCCCTTGTCTTCATATGTAGAGGAAGCGCTAAAACAACTAAGCGACAGACTCTGTTACAGTAGATGTGACCGATCAGCATTTAAGCAAGCTTGGGACAAATTGAACACAAGACTATACACATGGAGGGGACAAGGACTCCTGAGTGGGGATGAATTAAAATTCTTGAAAACCAACCACCCCATAACTCCAGTGTTTTACTTGATTCCCAAGATACACAAAGACAGTGCAAAGCCACCGGGGAGGCCCATAATTTCAGCTTGTGGGGGGACATTTGAAAAAGTGTCCAGATACATTGATCACTTCCTTCAAGATCATATGAAATCCTTGCCCTCATACATCAGGGACACTATGGACTTTCTGCAAAAAATAAAATCAGTAGTGTGGAGTACAGAGTATTTGCTGGTCACACTGGATGTTACTGCTCTGTACACAAGTATCAATCATGTGGATGGAGTGAGAGCAGTAAAACATTATCTGAGCAGAAGGCCCATATGTATGCTGGAACACAATAACATGCTTGTAGAAATGTTAGAAATGTGCCTCTACAATAATTATTTCATGTTTCAAAACCAGATGTTCCAGCAATTGAGAGGAGTGGCAATGGGGGCCTGCTTCTCCCCCAGTTACTCATGTTTGCACATGGGGCTGTGGGAGGAGCAGGTCCTAGGCAATGCCTTTAGTGAGGTCATGTGCAGCAAAGTGCTAGTGTGGTACAGGTTTATCGATGACCTATTCATAATTTGGAAAGGGACTGCAGGTGAAGCAGAACAGTTCATGAGTGAAATCAATCAGAATGAACTGAATCTGCATTTCACAGGCACCATCAGTGACAGGAAAGTAAATTTCCTTGACGTAGAGGTTTATGTAGAGAAAGGGGGACTGCACACAAAATTACACCGCAAGGAGACTGCAGGTAACACCATCCTCCATGCCTCTAGTCAGCATCCCAACCATCTGATCCGCAGCATCCCCTACGGGGAGATGCTGAGGATTAGAAGAATTTGTAGCACCGATGAAGACTGTCTTGAAGCACAGAAAAAAAGCAAGATGCGGTTCCTACAGAGGGGCTACTCGGAAAATATAGTGTCTAAAGCAATGGAAAGGGCAAATAAAACAGCATTATCTCCAAAAACATCAATGGGGGCAGACACAATAGTGACAAATGCAGCAGTGGACCAACCAAGATTTATTCTTGGTTACAGTTGCCAGCATAGACAACTTCAGAGGATGGTGAAGAAAAACTGGCATATAATCACAGGGGATCCTGTGATTGGGAAAACTATGTCCACACGCCCGGCTATTACATATAGCTGTGCCAGATCCATGAGTGACATGCTAGTCAGCAGTAGCCCGGAGGTACCAGCGCGAGGCAACTGGCTAGGGAAAAGTAAGGGTTTCTTGAAATGTGCAGTATGCAAAGCGTGCACCATAGGAAAAAGTAAGACCACATATTATTCCCCATTCAGTGAGGCAGAACTCCCCATCACCAAGAAAATAACCTGTAAATCAGACTTTGTCATCTATGTCTTGGAATGTGTTTGTGGACTTTGCTACGTTGGTAGTACTAAACTACAAGTCCATAAACGCATATTGCAGCATATGAGGGCAGTTATAAACAAAGATGAGGCTTACCCGGTGGCGAGGCATGTAAATCTTTGCCATAAGGGTGATGTCAACTGCCTGAAATACTATGCTATAGACATGGTGGAGCCGCTGCGTAGAGGAGGAAACAGGGAGGCACGTTTACGCGTACTAGAAACCCGTTACATTCTTGAATTAGACACTAAGGCTCCAAGTGGTCTGAACGCGACAGAAGACTTGTATACTTGCTTGCACACAGAGTCTTGAGAATGTACTGTTTATTGGAATTGAGGCATAGAGTCATCTGTATAGGCTATTTTACTTATTTATTGATTTCTGCCAGATTCCATGACTTATCACGATGCTGCACTTTGAATAAATATGAACTTTTGGAAAAGCGCACTTTGCTGAGAACTTTTTGATTCCTGATCTTTCAAGGGGAGTGCATTTTACGTAGCTTTGCTACGTTTTGTGGACCTGCATACAACGAAGGGGGACCTTTGCCCCTTAATGCACCGCTGTCACGGCGTCCCGGCGTTACAAAGGATGTGGATCAAATATATATATATATATATATATATTACCTACTGGCTATCGCCAGTAGGTATATATAGTTAGGATTTTTTCCCTATGGGATTTTTGAAAATTCTATGTCTAATAACTTTGGCGTTTGTGGACGGAATCGGCTGTAATTTTCAGGAAAATGGCACATTTTGTTTCTGAGCAGCCCCTGAAAATTTGGTGGGGTTTCGTCAAGGGGGGGCCGAGAAAAAAGGGGGGTCCCAAAACGCGTTTTTCCCATTCATTTTTCCATAGGGCGGTTGGACTCACTTTTAGCTCGAACGGCTGAATGGATTTGCACGAAACTTGGCAAAATTGTAGGGACTGTTAGCCCGATGTGCCTTTGCTAGGTCTCAATATATGTGCTCCAGTAGTTTTTGAGAAATTAACGTTCAAAACAAGATATATATCTGTAACAGCGCTCCGGGCAGCGATCCGGTCCGCTTACTTTTCGCGAAACGGAACTTTGCGCACAGAAAGCTGATTGGCTCTCCGGTGTCTGTCAACATTCTAACAGTCCGGAGCGGCCGCCATCTTATCTCTCGGTAGGATCGAGAGAGAAGAAGAGGTGAAAAACGAAGGGGGAATTTAATGAAAGGGGGCAAGGTATACCCCTCTTGACCCCCTAGGATTGTTGTTGGGGTTATTAAAGGGTCCCGTGGGGAAAATAAAAAAAAAATGATTTTTCACGGTAGAAGCGCTTCACGGGCCGCGAACTGGGCCGCAAACTGGTAGCGAAACGGGAATTCGCCATTTTGTGCTTCGTTTTAATTGTTTAGAGACAAAAATTATCGCCGCACATTGGCCACAATGCATGAATATCGCTGAAAAGTCAGCGAAATTCATGCATTATCCAGCAAATGCTCTTAGCCATGTTATCCACCTTCCATTGGATAACAGAAAGCTGATTGGCTCTCCGGTGTTTGTCAACATTCTAAACAGTCCGGAGCGGCCGCCATCTTATCTCTCGGTAGGATCGAGAGAGAAGAAGAGGTGAAAAACGAAGGGGGAATTTATTGAAAGGGGGCAAGGTATACCCCTCTTGACCCCCTAGGAATGTTGTTGGGGTTATTAAAGGGTCCCGTGGGGAAAATAAAAAAAAAATGATTTTTCACGGTAGAAGCGCTTCACGGGCCGCGAACTGGGCCGCAAACTGGTAGCGAAACGGGAATTTGCCATTTTGTGCTTCGTTTTAATTGTTTAGAGACAAAAATTATCGCCGCACATCGGCCACAATGCATGAATATCGCTGAAAAGTCAGCGATATTCATGCATTATCCAGCAAATGCTCTTAGCCATGTTATCCACCTTCCATTGGATAACATGGCTAAAAACTGCTCTGTGCGTGAGCTTTTTTTTTTTTTTTTGCTGCGTGACGTTTGTTAACGTTCGATTCGATGGAAATCAGGAAGTGTTGACCACCATTTTGTCACTGCGAGTAAATATTTTGTTATAAATGAATCCTTATTGATAAACATTGTCTGCGCCATCTTGCGTTTTTGTCCAATGCCACAATTTTGTCGTGCACGGCAGCCATTTTAGATGCCATGACCAGGGCCACTCTCTGCACGCCGCCGATCCTCAGCATGGCTCCCCACCCTCGCAAGCATCTCCCCCACGCACTGGTCACCCCCGCTGTTTCTCTCATGCATGGGCCATATACTTCCCCCCATCTGCGCTGCTCTTCTCTGAGAATCACACCCTGTGCCCGCCCGACACCTCCCTTTCACCCTATTCACTACCTCACCCTCTGACACTCCTCTTCCTCTGTGTCCGATTGTCCAGGCCGGACCTAGGCTATCACCTAGCCCTGCGGATGTAGTTTATGGCCCCAGCTGTAGAGTATCCAGACATGCCAACCCTCCCGATTCAGGCGTGAGACTACTGATTTCAGTGCTAGTCTCTCGCCTCCCGATTCCTGCAAGCAAAAACCCGGGGGCATATTACCAACAACTAGCGATAATTTTTGTCTCTAACTTGTTTAGAGACAAAAATTATCGCCGCACATCGGCGAATTTTATCGCACATAAACCTTGCTATTAGCAAGGTTTATCGCAAATGCGATAAAAAACGGCCGCAATGCATGAATATCGTTGAAAAGTCAGCGATATTCATGCATTATCCAGCAAATGCTCTTAGCCATGTTATCCACTTCCCATTGGATAACATGGCTAAAACTGCTCAGGGCAGGTGTTAGGTTTTGGAGATATTCGCGCTTAGCGCAAATATCTCCAAAAGTTGGTAATAGGAGATAGCGATGGTTAGGGACTGTTTCCAGTCGCTAAAATCTTGGCACGCCCACTTTGCATGTCATTAGTGATAAATATCACTGATATGCAAAGCGGGGCCCAAGATGGTCGCTATCACCTTTTAGCTGTCACTAACTGGTGTTAGCGACAGCTTGGTAATAGGGAGATAATTTTATCTCTTTTTTTTTGGCTTTTAAAGCCCAAAAAGCGGAAATAACCCCCCTTGATAATATGCCCCATGATTTCTCGGGGGTTTCAGCTGACAGGGCTTGGTATTGTGTTACGTGCTAATTCTTCCAGGAAACGTCAGAGGGTCGATGCAGGGGTTCTAGAAGGGGTGATAAACCATTTAAGCCTCATGAACAAGCGCATGGTCTTTTAAAGATTTGTGAAGTACTCGGGGCGGCGGTGTGTGTGTGCCCTCTTCCAGGAGCGGGCGGGGGGGGGCACTGCCAGCAACTTGCCAGGCCAGGCAGTGTTCAACACGTGCATCACCCTTTCTCTGCCTGCTATTGCGCTCCATGCTTCGGAAAGGTAAGAAAAAGAACGTGCATTTGAGTTTGAAATGTCCGATCTTGTAGCAGTACACTTGCAAAGCCCACACATGACAATAACCCGATTCAAGGCCCCATTCACTCGATTTTTTAAACATATATAGCACTCCAACAAAGTTAGATTTTAAAACTTTATTAACATTTAACTATAATGAACGGAACAAAAACTGTAAAAACATTTAAAAAATTTTCACCCAAAAAAGCAACAATGGTCAGAAGCTGTCTTTTGTGCGAATAGTCCCAAGGCAGCACAACGTGCAGAGTTCTGGACGGCACCCAGGTGATGTCGCCTGGGTGCCGCACTGGTTTTGGGATCCTACAATGCTGCTCCGAAAATTGGCGTGGGGCGTCCCGGGTGGGGCGGGGGGAGGCCTCGTCAGTAGCGGTCTGTTGTGCGAATAGTCCCAAGGCAGCAGAACGCGCTGAATGTTGATGGCACCCAGGTGATGTCCAGTAAACTGCCGCACTGGTTTTGGTATCCTACAATGCTGCTCCGAAAATTTGCGTGCGGCGGCCCGGGGGGGGGGGGGGGGGGGGCGTGGGGGAGGCGGCGTGAACGGGCCTCCCCAGGTGGCGGCCATCCAGCTGAGTTGCGCCCGCTCTTGCGGCTACAGCGTCTCGCTCACCATGTTGTTGAGTTGCTCCCACTCTTGCAGTGCAGCGATAGGCGCCTGCCACATGACTCTTAAAATGGCGGACGGCTCTTCGGTTTTGGGCCTGGTCCACTGAAATGGCCCTGGGACACCTTGGAACTCGGACGCTTGCCTGCTAGGGCTTGGGCTCCATTCTCGAAAAGCGTCCCCTCAGCCGTGAAGATTCTACAAAAGTCTTGGGGGCCCCCGACTCCCGCAGGCTTCCGGTGGGGAGCGGCTGCCATGATTGCTCGCGGAATGACCACGACGGAGCCACGAGATGGTGGTGCTCTCATGCTGACGCCAGCTTCAGTCTGAATGATCCAGAAACAAGGTGGGGCTTTCATCGTTTGGGAAAAAAAAATGTTCTAAACCAATGAAAAGTGTTATTTTTAGGTCATATGACCAAGCCTTCCATCTTTAGGAAACCAAAAGTAAAATGATCCAATGAAAAGTTTTATAAACAAGTCACATGACCTGTTATGCGGCATAGGGCTACAAAAAGCGTAGAAAATCCGTTGGCACGTGAGGCGGCGTCAGTAGCGGACCGATGTGCGAATAGGCCGAAGGCAGCACAACGCGCCGAGATCCGGATGGCACCGAGGTGGTGTCCAGCAAATTGCCGCACTGGTGTGGCTATCCTACAATGCTGCGCCGAAAGACGGCGTGTCCAGCTGAGTTGCGGTCACTCTTGCGGTACAGTGACTCGAACGCGCCGAGATCCGGATGGCACCGAGGTGGTGTCCAGCAAATTGCCGCACTGGTGTGGCCATCCTACAATGCTGCGCCGAAAGACGGCGTGTCCAGCTGAGTTGCGGTCACTCTTGCGGTACAGTGACTCGAACGCGCCGAGATCCGGATGGCACCGAGGTGGTGTCCAGCAAATTGCCGCACTGGTGTGGCCATCCTACAATGCTGCGCCGAAAGACGGCGTGTTCAGCTGAGTTCCGGTCACTCTTCCGGCACAGTGACTCGAACGCGCCGAGATCCGGATGGCACCGAGGTGGTGTCCAGCAAGTTGCCGCACTGGTGTGGCCATCCTACAATGCTGCGCCGAAAGTCGGCGTGGGGTGCCCCGTTGGCTTATGAGGTGATGTCAGTAGTGGACCGATGTGTGAATAGGTCGGAACCAGCACAAGGCGCCAAGATCCGAATGGCAAGTCCTGGATGTTGAGTGCCTCAGTTGAGATTTCTGAGCAGTGCTTGTAAGACTGTCTGAAGCTTATTTGCACCTGCTGCAGCTTCACTATTGCCCTGGTGTGGCCAAAGGTCGCACATGACATAGGCGGCCGGCTCCCGAGGTCCGGCGGAACTTTTTTCCTTTTCCTTTCTGCTTCTTTTCCTACAATCCGTTTCATCTGAAGACACGACCAGGTCCCTGAATGTGTGCAGGGGGACGCTATTGATTGAATGAAAATGGCGGCTTGACACAAAGCTGACTCAAGCGTTGCTGTTGATGCTATACAGACAAAAATTGTTTTTCAGTTTGTACATTCTTCAGGATTTTTTTTTCTATCCAAGTCTGATTGAGAGTTTGTAGAAAAATGGCTTCAGATTTTCCACATACTACTCTTCAACATTCTTCCTAAATGTAACAATATGAAACTCACTAGGAGAACGGTTGTTTCTGTTTCCTTTCAAAATGCTGCCAACAATATTTTCTGAATGGAAGACACCATCTTGTAGCATAAAGGGCCGAAAGGGGTTCTGGTCTGGCCGATTGTTGGTGGAGACATTTTGACTATATCTTGGACCTGCCTGGCCTCGCCCAAAATGGCGCCGGTATAAATGGGACTCGTAACTCCTTGCCCGCAAATGTATATCTAGAAAATTTTATTGTAAGTGGCCCTGTCTTATTTTAATTACAAAATGTACGTCCACCGATTCCGCAACTGTTAGACACCTTAGTTCTTGCAACCTAGGCCCGCTCGTTACGTTCCTCTACAGTGTAAATGTCTCCTCATCATATACGATTTCAGTTTGCTCCGTGGCCAGCCCAGGTGGTTATAGGCCCGTATTTGTATACTGACATTTTCACAATAAAGGTTTTTAAAACAAAACACGGTAGTAGTATTTACATTGGTAAAGTTTTTACTTTTAGTCACTGTTTTCGAATCAGTAAAAGGCAAGTGAAATAAAGCAGTCCAATTACATGACGGATAAAAGGTATAATATGTAGGAACGTAGTAAAGATAAATGGTCAAGGGCAGTTGTGTTTTCCACTCCTGCAACATAAAGTGATCGATAAGAATCTGATAATCAGGCGTATCGGCGACTAAGACAGCAGGCCGAGTCTCTTTTACTCAACGGCTCCGTCATGGAACGAAGAAACGCCCTTTTTCTCGAAAAAGGAATATATTTTACTTGCAGGACAGTTGTAAATTTTCCGGGAAAGTACATTAGCCTGGAATATTATAACATATATGTTTTTAAAAAAATAATGTTCGAAAACAATAAAAAGGGTAATTTTTAGGTCATATGACCAAGCTTTTCATCATTAAAATAACAAAAGTAAAATGAACCAATGAAAAGTTTTATTAACAAGTCACATGACTTGTTATGCTTACGTTACGCGCTGCGCGCCGCACCCCGGATCACTTCCGGGTGCGCTAACGCGGCGTGTCATATAACGCATTACGCGACAACGTAGGTCAAGAATATAGTCAAAATGTCTCCACCAACCAGCGTTCGGAACACAACCCCTTTCAGCAGTCCAAAAAGTTCTGTTAAATGACAACAGAGGGGACAGGCAACAAGAACCATCAGTCAAAGAGGGGAGGGCAAGTTCTTCTCTTCCGGGTCATGTTGGGGCGCTACCGGAACTGATCGAATTGGTAGTCTACAGTGTTTCTGGATGTTTCAGACTAAAGCTGGCGTCAGCATGAGAGCACTACCATCTCGTAGCTCCGTCGTGGCCATTCCACGAGCAGACATGGCAGCCGCTCCCCACCAGAAGCCTGCGGGAGTCGGGGGCCCCCAAGACTTTTGTAGAATCTTCACGGCTGAGGGGACGCTTTCGAGAATGGGACCCAAGCCCTATCAGGGAAGCGTCCGAGTTCCAAGGTGTCCCAGGGCCATTTTAGTGGACCAGGCCCAAAACCGAAGAGCCGGCCGCCATTTTGAGAGTCCTGTGGCAGCCGCCTATCGCTGCACCGCAAGAGCGGGAACAACTTAACTACATGGTGAGCGAGAGGCTGTAGTCGCAAGAGCGGGCGGTAAACAGCTGAATGGCGGAAGAGGCACAGTGTAGCAAAAGCGGGCGGAATGGCAACTAAAACGGTAAAGGGGCGCCCCACTACAGCGTGTCTTCAGGTCAAACGGATTGTGGGACAAAGTCCAGAATAGAAGAGTCATCAAAAGGCAAAAAGTTCCGCCGGACCCCGGGAGCCGGCCGCCTATGTCGGGGGCGATCTCAGGCTACACCAGTGCTATAAGACTTGGGGAGGGGGTCGGAGCCAAGCGTCTTCTCCGAGTCCGTGCCATCACACCGCCCCTCGGGGGCCTCCGTCAAGCGGTTTAGGGAGGTACCATATAACATTGTTTTCAAATGCAGTCAGGTCCACAAACGACCCTCACTTACTTTGAGAATAGTGAAGCTGCAGTAGGTGGAAATAAGCTTCAGACAGTCTTACAAGCACTGCTTTTGTAAACATTTTTTGATTTTTTTGTATTTTTGCACAGTTTTATATATTTTTTTTGTTTTTGATGGAGGGGAAACAACAAAGCACAGGCATTGAAAAAGGCTCAAACTCAGAACTCTGAACTATGGCACCCAACATCCAGGACTTTCCATCCGGATCTTGGCGCCTTGTGCTGCTTCCGACCTATTCACACATCGGTCCACTACTGACATCATCTTATAAACCAACGTTATGTAAATAGTTATTTAATAAAATGTTTTACCCTGTTTCTTTGCTGGTGTGTTGTCTATATTTTTAATATTTACATAGGGTTTGTCGTTATTTTGGGCGGGGTGGGTGACGGAGCCGAGCTGTCTTGCAGCCCTCATGGTGTGGAGCTCAGTTCATCTCACTATTTTCGTATTTCTCATGAAGGGTTGTTTATAATATTTCTATTTTAGCGAGGTCAAAAAGAGATCCAATTAGTGGCCTACTGATTTTGCTCGATTACTTTTATTTTTTTTACACGATTTTTCACTATCTGCAAAGACTAAACAGAGTATTGCGACTTTGTGCTTGTTTGTAAATAGAGAATGATCCAAAGAGAACCAATTCTAAAACAGTAAATGCTTGGATAACAATCAATCAAATGGAGAGACAAGCAGGCACGACGGATTACAACGGGGGCAAAGGCCTGCGTTAACTACCGTTCACTATCTGCAAAGAGAGAGTACTACTAAGAGAAAAGAGGGGAGGGGGGGGCAGCGTTCAAAGCACATCAGCGTGCATAAATACGAAAATGTTTTTATCTATCACGTACTTGACATTTTAAAGCTTTTCATATTTGCTATTAAAAAAACAATGAAATTCACAGAAAAAACCATAGGTTATAGTGGATATATAGTTAGGAATTTGCATTTACAAAACCTTGAAAATTCAATGAAAAAACCATTGGTTTTAGGCCATATATAGTTAGGGATTTGCATTTACAAAACCTTATTTTACTCGCATAAAACCATTGAAATTCCATATATAGTTATAAGCGCTAACTATATATCGCGCACCCGCAATCCACTGCTGATGATGTCACATATTACATCATTCATGACATGGTTAGTGACATCACTGATGACATCACTGATGACATCTCAAATTACATCACTGATGACATCACTGAAAACATCTCATTTGACATGACTGATAACATCACTGATGATATCATTCATGTGATAATACCATGAACCTCTTCAGACTCTAATATAACCTTAGATACAATCAGTGTAAACAGACAGTCACAGACTGTCACTCATCCATGGAGTTACTCACACACCTAGTCAGTTATGCCAAAAATCAATCACACCTCCATTTTCTCAACTATACAGTTATACACACCTTACTTATTCAAACATATACTAACACATATTTACTTTACTCTCTTATACAATCTCTGATACATGTTCACAATGATCCATACAGCCACTCACACATTCACTGGCTCTTATGCACAGTTATTTATAGATGTCAACTCTCACATGTACTGTGTTTTACATATGTACTTAATTTGACATGTAGCACTGAGATATCCATTCACTCACTAATACACTCATGCACAGTCAACCGCCCATACAGCTGTTTGCACATGCACTTTTGAATCTATACATATAGTGAATCAACTACTCACACATCTATGTACAGAGTCACACACCTTCCAGCCACCCATACACACACACTCAGTTTCCCATACAAATACTTGGACAACCAATCAACCCATACAGTTACTCATATAGCTACTGATCAACATATGCAGCAGTTTGTAGAACAACAGATATAATGATGCACAAATTAAAACAGTTTAGTCACTAACCCATGCACTCAGTGAGACACATTTAATCACTCACTCAATCAGTCAGTCACGCACCTAGTAAATCCTTCATCCAGACACTTATATATCAACTCATTCTTCAATATGTAAAACATATTTTAACTTTACAGAAACATACAGTCACTGGATGTTGTCATCAGTGATGTCATCAGTGATGTCATTTGAGATGTCATCAGTGATGTCATCAGTGATGTCACTAACCATGTCATGAATGATGTAATATGTGACATCATCAGCAGTGGATTGCGGGTGCGCGATATATAGTTAGCGCTTATAACTATATATGGAATTTCAATGGTTTTATGCGAGTAAAATAAGGTTTTGTAAATGCAAATCCCTAACTATATATGGCCTAAAACCAATGGTTTTTTCATTGAATTTTCAAGGTTTTGTAAATGCAAATTCCTAACTATATATCCACTATAACCTATGTTTTTTTCTGTGAATATATATATATATATATACATATATATATTCGATAATCTCTCTCCACAAGGAAAAGAAGTTGGATCGCACAACAATACTCCTTTAAAGTAAATTCCAGGTATTTATTTTGAACAAACTCCAAACACTCCAAACACCAACGCGTTTCAATCTCTAACTGAGATCTTGATCACGGTGCCGCCCTTCTCTTTCCATTCGTTTTTAAAAGATCACGAGTTACCTTGATAACCTCCCCCTTACTAGGAAAGGCATTATGGTTGTTGTAGTGCTATTTACAAGAACAGTGAAAATTACGAACAATAACTAAAAACAAATTAGTATTCAATGTTACAAATTATATAAAATGAACTGAAATTAACGAATTTGTAATGATTGATAACATGTAAATAATTAAATTAATTCATGACATAATCCACTCATATTCTATAGTGAACCCTCGAGTTCATACTCGTGCTCTTCATTATAATATTTGTTAAGTTAATTGTTTTACATTTTTTATGTTTACTTTCGTCCTTTTCAATTAATGCCTCCAGTGGCCTTAGAATCATTGTCACCATTAATCACAAATTAGTCCATCAAATTGTGCATTTGTCAATACTAACCGTAGTCATATTACCAATGTCTTTTGGTTATACCATATATGCAACTTACCAATTTCTTTTTTCTCATTACAAAAACTTTTGTGCACTAAACTGAAATAATTAATAAAGTTCCAAATTGGACATCATTGTGATATGATGCAAAAAAAGAGACGTAACTGTTTACCCTCTGCCTATGTTACATGAGTTCATGATATTTCCAGTCCCAATGTCTATTTACAAATGTATATACATTTCCTCACTCTGGTTCAGACCGTACGGAGTCATTGTTCGTAGGCTGAGAATGTATCTTGATTCTTTTTTTCTCAGCATAAGCTCTCTGTTTCCTCCTCTCAGTGTTTTTTTTGCTGTATCAATGCCATAGATTTTTAAATGTTTCCATCGCTGTTATGATGAGACTCCATGTGTTTGGCAACTGCTGTGTTACTGGTATTTATCCTGTTCTTCCTGAAGAAATTGTGGAAGAACACCCCAAACCCCCAGAAAAAGTAATTCCCACTGCTCCCGAAAGTTTCCTTCCTGCCTATCTGTCCGAACCACCCCCCCGCTTATGTAAACATGCCTAGAACACGCCCGCCTACACATGCTCCTGAACTAGTAGCCGGTGGTTCTACCTCTGATTTAGGAGTGTCCGGGAACGGGGCTGAGGATAAAGACGATGTCCCGCCTCTTGAGTGTCCTTACGACCCCGAGCCCGGTAATGGCCCAATGGCTACGATATCAGAGAGATTAAGATTGGCTGTGGGTCAACTCCAAAAGGTCCCTGATATAACGAAACATTTGGATAGAGTTTACGAATTCATACGGACAGGTGAAGGTCCAGATACTCTGGCCCAGATCATGAAGAACAGAAAAGTTCCCATCAGAGAACTGCTCCTGCAGTTCATCATAAATTGTCTGATCCGGGAACTAGACCCGGGTAATGAAAGCGTAGACCCTGAGTTAATAGATCTTAGCGATCAGATACACCGAGGAGCACACGATCTGGGACATCAGATCGACAAAATAACTAAAAGACTGGTTAAGAAAATTGTCACTATTCACTCTGAGAAAGTCGCACAAGAGGACGACTCAGAGGAAGATGAGGGTCCGACACTGGATAGAATGAATTTCCTGGGTGTAGCGCGTCATTGTCCTGGCTCCAAATGGCGAACCCCACGAATGTCGCTAAAAATTAAAAGATTAGATCCTTCTTCGGAAGATCTTTTTCAGTCCACAGAAAGAGCCCTAGATGAATGGATGGACAATGAGCCTCCCCTTACCCAACAAGAAAAGGAATTGGCCCGGTCTGCCACCTGTTGGATATCACAGCACAGAGTGTATGGCCCAGATATAGTAGCGCAAATGTTCTTGGCTCTTCCCCGAGCGGAACAACGACTAGCAGGTATTTATATGGTCCAACACCTGGCTACCTTATACGAGAATAACTCCCACCGACCGGACAAGCTATACAAATTGTTACAGGAAGTAGTGGCAGATAAATGGAGGTCCCGGGGACCGGAATTGATCAACATCATTCTGGACCTGCGCCTCCGTTTCCTGCAGCTTACCTTAGCCTCATCAGATCATGAACCTTACGGTATAGGCCAATACCCTTTACGTGAAGTCCACCCCATACCCCAGCCAGATGGTACACTGCAACGAGTACACGTGTATACTCCCCTAACCAAGTTAGAAATTATGGAAATGAAAAAGATGGTGCTCTCTCACGAAAAAGATCCCGGAGGATTTCATAGGGAATTGAAAGATATCCTCCAAATGGGTAGTTTTACATATCCAGATATCATAATACTCCTTAAAGTAATTCTACCTACAGGCGTATTCGACAAGTTAAAGGAAAAAGATTGGGAAGTGGGTGGTAAAAAGATCACGTGAACTGCCCTAGAACAAGAAGAGACAGCCAGAAAACCAGGTGAAGGTTTAGGTGAGCGCATAAGAGAACTGCCTAGTCTCCTCATACAGGTCTTGCCTCTGTTGTTGACAACGAAAAAGGAAGATTGGGATGCCATTTCTGCCTGTAAACAAAAACCAGACGAGGATACAGGTGATTACTACATCAGATTAGAGAAATGTTTTTCTATAAATAGTGGTCTTGCACATAGCAGCGAGGCATATCCTCATCTTTTTGTGTCCAAATTGGTGGACAACGCTTTACCCTCCATCAGGAATAGAGTGTTGAAAGTTGAGAGCACCTGGCAAGCAAATAGTCCTTCACAAATGTTACAGATGTTACAGTACCACCACAACAGAATAAGGGAGGAACAGGAACAGGAAAAGAAAAGAGTAAAAGACACAAAAATGAAGGTACTGGTTGCACAGACGGCACCAGTAAATACAGGCCCCAAAGGTAATGTGGGGGCCAATAAAGGTACTTGCAACTACTGCAAGCAGCAGGGCCATTTTGTGAGGGAATGTCCAGTTCTGAAACATAACATAGCGACAGGAAAGACGAAAGAACGCCCTCACACTCCTAGACCAGGTAACACCCAGCAGCCTCAGACCATTACGCCGCCACAGGTTCAGAAACCCGTTACTGCTGCCACACAGATGTACCAGTACGCTCAGTCAGATTATCCCGAGTTTGAACCGTGTGCATGAGACAGCCTTGAGAGAGAAAATGACTTGCCCCTCATTCCAGTTCCAGTAGATCAGAAAGGTCCGTATGTACAAGCTCACTTACTGGGACAAGACAGAAAATTCCTCATAGACACGGGGGCGAGTAGGACTACCATAAGTCATAAGGAAGTCCCAGAGGTTCCTCTCTCTGGCTCACATAATATATCTCTGGGCTTTTCAGGAAAACCGATCATAAATAAAGTATCTGAACAAGTCTCTTTAGGAGTGGGTCCTCTGACACGTACTACTGATTTGGTCCTTACAGAAACGTGCCCAGAGAATTTATTAGGTATCAAAACACTCAAAGAACTAGGAGCAGTAATATGCTGTTCACCGGAAGGAGTAAAACTGTTCCTATGAGATTTCAAAGGACATTTCACAGTCAAAGAATTCGACCCCAGACTAAAAGACATCCCACCACATTTTTGGGCAAAAAGATCGACGGATGTCGGTTATATGGACATCACCCCACATCAAGTCACGCTCAAGGAGGGTGTAGTCCTACCCCGTATACGACAATATAAGATTTCACCCGAGGCTGAACAAGCCTTACTAAAAATAATCCAAGAACTCATAGAGCATGGTGTGGTGATCGAGACTGATTCAAATATTTGCAATTTTCCAGTTCTTCCAGTCCTCAAAAGGACTGATCCTCAGGCACCCCCGGTCTACCGACTGGTGGTTGACCTCCGAGAACTGAACAAATGTGTGATCCCACAATATCCGGTGGTCCCAGATATTTCTTCACTATTGACTGCCATAGATCCCGAAGCTGCATTTTTCACAGTCATCGACTTGAAGAATGCGTTTTTCAGCATTCCAATACACCCCGACAGTCAATATCTGTTCGGATTCAGTTTGAAAGGACGAAGCTTCAGGTTCACTAGAGCTCCCCAAGGCTTTACAGAAAGCCCGAGCATCTACAGCCAAGCACTAAAAAGACAACTTGACAGTATCAATATGCCTGCCAACACAGCGTTGATACAGTATGTCGACGACATCCTCGTCACTGCAAGGACAGAACCAGAATGTGAAAAGGCATCTCTCACAGTCCTACATTTCCTGACAGACAAAGGTCACAAAGTGTCTCCCTCAAAATTACAGTTCTGCGCACAACAAGTAGCTTACTTAGGACATTTGCTGTCGAAAGAGGGTAGGCAACTAACCCAAGAACGAATCCAACTGATTTCGACAATTTCACAGCCAAAGTCACAGAAAGAAGTCCGCGCATTCATTGGTCTCACTTCGTATTGCAGACAATGGATCCCTCAGTATGCCCACATAGTCAAGCCACTCATACAGTTAACTACAGTGGAAGCAGCCACTCATACAACTCTCCCTTGGACATCAGAACACTCCCAAGCATTTGAAGCTCTACAACTAGCCCTGTGTCAAGCACCAGTTCTGGCAACCCAGAACTATAGCAAGCCTTTTACCCTGTTCGTGACAGAACGAGACGGAACAGCACTATCCGTCCTTACACAAGACCAAGCAGGAAGAAACAGACCCTGTGCATATTTTTCTAGCACATTAGACCCTGTAGCACAAGCTTTACCTGCATGTCCGAAATCTGTTGCAGCTACAGCCCTGGCCATAAGACAAAGTGACTCAATAGTGTTAGGACACCCACTGATAGTACAAGTACCACATGCTGTGGAAGTCCTTCTGAACAGAACACAACACCTGACTGTAGCAAGACTGACAGGATACGAACTAACGCTCTTTCAGCCACACATAGAGATCAGAAGATGCAATGTCCTGAATCCTGCTACCCTTTTACCCTCAAGCTCAGATGACACAACACAACATGACTGTGTAGAAATGATCGACGTAGTGACAAAACCAAGACAGGACCTAACAGATGTTGCACTCCCAGATCCTGATGTAACACTCTATGTGGACGGATCATGCATGAGAACAAGTTCTGGAGAGTTAGTAGCAGCCTATGCAGTAACAATGGACTGTAAAGTTATAGAGACCCAAAGAATTGACATTCTGTCAGCTCAAGACACGCCCGCCTACACATGCTCCTGAACTAGTAGCCGGTGGTTCTACCTCTGATTTAGGAGTGTCCGGGAACGGGGCTGAGGATAAAGACGATGTCCCGCCTCTTGAGTGTCCTTACGACCCCGAGCCCGGTAATGGCCCAATGGCTACGATATCAGAGAGATTAAGATTGGCTGTGGGTCAACTCCAAAAGGTCCCTGATATAACGAAACATTTGGATAGAGTTTACGAATTCATACGGACAGGTGAAGGTCCAGATACTCTGGCCCAGATCATGAAGAACAGAAAAGTTCCCATCAGAGAACTGCTCCTGCAGTTCATCATAAATTGTCTGATCCGGGAACTAGACCCGGGTAATGAAAGCGTAGACCCTGAGTTAATAGATCTTAGCGATCAGATACACCGAGGAGCACACGATCTGGGACATCAGATCGACAAAATAACTAAAAGACTGGTTAAGAAAATTGTCACTATTCACTCTGAGAAAGTCGCACAAGAGGACGACTCAGAGGAAGATGAGGGTCCGACACTGGATAGAATGAATTTCCTGGGTGTAGCGCGTCATTGTCCTGGCTCCAAATGGCGAACCCCACGAATGTCGCTAAAAATTAAAAGATTAGATCCTTCTTCGGAAGATCTTTTTCAGTCCACAGAAAGAGCCCTAGATGAATGGATGGACAATGAGCCTCCCCTTACCCAACAAGAAAAGGAATTGGCCCGGTCTGCCACCTGTTGGATATCACAGCACAGAGTGTATGGCCCAGATATAGTAGCGCAAATGTTCTTGGCTCTTCCCCGAGCGGAACAACGACTAGCAGGTATTTATATGGTCCAACACCTGGCTACCTTATACGAGAATAACTCCCACCGACCGGACAAGCTATACAAATTGTTACAGGAAGTAGTGGCAGATAAATGGAGGTCCCGGGGACCGGAATTGATCAACATCATTCTGGACCTGCGCCTCCGTTTCCTGCAGCTTACCTTAGCCTCATCAGATCATGAACCTTACGGTATAGGCCAATACCCTTTACGTGAAGTCCACCCCATACCCCAGCCAGATGGTACACTGCAACGAGTACACGTGTATACTCCCCTAACCAAGTTAGAAATTATGGAAATGAAAAAGATGGTGCTCTCTCACGAAAAAGATCCCGGAGGATTTCATAGGGAATTGAAAGATATCCTCCAAATGGGTAGTTTTACATATCCAGATATCATAATACTCCTTAAAGTAATTCTACCTACAGGCGTATTCGACAAGTTAAAGGAAAAAGATTGGGAAGTGGGTGGTAAAAAGATCACGTGAACTGCCCTAGAACAAGAAGAGACAGCCAGAAAACCAGGTGAAGGTTTAGGTGAGCGCATAAGAGAACTGCCTAGTCTCCTCATACAGGTCTTGCCTCTGTTGTTGACAACGAAAAAGGAAGATTGGGATGCCATTTCTGCCTGTAAACAAAAACCAGACGAGGATACAGGTGATTACTACATCAGATTAGAGAAATGTTTTTCTATAAATAGTGGTCTTGCACATAGCAGCGAGGCATATCCTCATCTTTTTGTGTCCAAATTGGTGGACAACGCTTTACCCTCCATCAGGAATAGAGTGTTGAAAGTTGAGAGCACCTGGCAAGCAAATAGTCCTTCACAAATGTTACAGATGTTACAGTACCACCACAACAGAATAAGGGAGGAACAGGAACAGGAAAAGAAAAGAGTAAAAGACACAAAAATGAAGGTACTGGTTGCACAGACGGCACCAGTAAATACAGGCCCCAAAGGTAATGTGGGGGCCAATAAAGGTACTTGCAACTACTGCAAGCAGCAGGGCCATTTTGTGAGGGAATGTCCAGTTCTGAAACATAACATAGCGACAGGAAAGACGAAAGAACGCCCTCACACTCCTAGACCAGGTAACACCCAGCAGCCTCAGACCATTACGCCGCCACAGGTTCAGAAACCCGTTACTGCTGCCACACAGATGTACCAGTACGCTCAGTCAGATTATCCCGAGTTTGAACCGTGTGCATGAGACAGCCTTGAGAGAGAAAATGACTTGCCCCTCATTCCAGTTCCAGTAGATCAGAAAGGTCCGTATGTACAAGCTCACTTACTGGGACAAGACAGAAAATTCCTCATAGACACGGGGGCGAGTAGGACTACCATAAGTCATAAGGAAGTCCCAGAGGTTCCTCTCTCTGGCTCACATAATATATCTCTGGGCTTTTCAGGAAAACCGATCATAAATAAAGTATCTGAACAAGTCTCTTTAGGAGTGGGTCCTCTGACACGTACTACTGATTTGGTCCTTACAGAAACGTGCCCAGAGAATTTATTAGGTATCAAAACACTCAAAGAACTAGGAGCAGTAATATGCTGTTCACCGGAAGGAGTAAAACTGTTCCTATGAGATTTCAAAGGACATTTCACAGTCAAAGAATTCGACCCCAGACTAAAAGACATCCCACCACATTTTTGGGCAAAAAGATCGACGGATGTCGGTTATATGGACATCACCCCACATCAAGTCACGCTCAAGGAGGGTGTAGTCCTACCCCGTATACGACAATATAAGATTTCACCCGAGGCTGAACAAGCCTTACTAAAAATAATCCAAGAACTCATAGAGCATGGTGTGGTGATCGAGACTGATTCAAATATTTGCAATTTTCCAGTTCTTCCAGTCCTCAAAAGGACTGATCCTCAGGCACCCCCGGTCTACCGACTGGTGGTTGACCTCCGAGAACTGAACAAATGTGTGATCCCACAATATCCGGTGGTCCCAGATATTTCTTCACTATTGACTGCCATAGATCCCGAAGCTGCATTTTTCACAGTCATCGACTTGAAGAATGCGTTTTTCAGCATTCCAATACACCCCGACAGTCAATATCTGTTCGGATTCAGTTTGAAAGGACGAAGCTTCAGGTTCACTAGAGCTCCCCAAGGCTTTACAGAAAGCCCGAGCATCTACAGCCAAGCACTAAAAAGACAACTTGACAGTATCAATATGCCTGCCAACACAGCGTTGATACAGTATGTCGACGACATCCTCGTCACTGCAAGGACAGAACCAGAATGTGAAAAGGCATCTCTCACAGTCCTACATTTCCTGACAGACAAAGGTCACAAAGTGTCTCCCTCAAAATTACAGTTCTGCGCACAACAAGTAGCTTACTTAGGACATTTGCTGTCGAAAGAGGGTAGGCAACTAACCCAAGAACGAATCCAACTGATTTCGACAATTTCACAGCCAAAGTCACAGAAAGAAGTCCGCGCATTCATTGGTCTCACTTCGTATTGCAGACAATGGATCCCTCAGTATGCCCACATAGTCAAGCCACTCATACAGTTAACTACAGTGGAAGCAGCCACTCATACAACTCTCCCTTGGACATCAGAACACTCCCAAGCATTTGAAGCTCTACAACTAGCCCTGTGTCAAGCACCAGTTCTGGCAACCCAGAACTATAGCAAGCCTTTTACCCTGTTCGTGACAGAACGAGACGGAACAGCACTATCCGTCCTTACACAAGACCAAGCAGGAAGAAACAGACCCTGTGCATATTTTTCTAGCACATTAGACCCTGTAGCACAAGCTTTACCTGCATGTCCGAAATCTGTTGCAGCTACAGCCCTGGCCATAAGACAAAGTGACTCAATAGTGTTAGGACACCCACTGATAGTACAAGTACCACATGCTGTGGAAGTCCTTCTGAACAGAACACAACACCTGACTGTAGCAAGACTGACAGGATACGAACTAACGCTCTTTCAGCCACACATAGAGATCAGAAGATGCAATGTCCTGAATCCTGCTACCCTTTTACCCTCAAGCTCAGATGACACAACACAACATGACTGTGTAGAAATGATCGACGTAGTGACAAAACCAAGACAGGACCTAACAGATGTTGCACTCCCAGATCCTGATGTAACACTCTATGTGGACGGATCATGCATGAGAACAAGTTCTGGAGAGTTAGTAGCAGCCTATGCAGTAACAATGGACTGTAAAGTTATAGAGACCCAAAGAATTGACATTCTGTCAGCTCAAGACACGCCCGCCTACACATGCTCCTGAACTAGTAGCCGGTGGTTCTACCTCTGATTTAGGAGTGTCCGGGAACGGGGCTGAGGATAAAGACGATGTCCCGCCTCTTGAGTGTCCTTACGACCCCGAGCCCGGTAATGGCCCAATGGCTACGATATCAGAGAGATTAAGATTGGCTGTGGGTCAACTCCAAAAGGTCCCTGATATAACGAAACATTTGGATAGAGTTTACGAATTCATACGGACAGGTGAAGGTCCAGATACTCTGGCCCAGATCATGAAGAACAGAAAAGTTCCCATCAGAGAACTGCTCCTGCAGTTCATCATAAATTGTCTGATCCGGGAACTAGACCCGGGTAATGAAAGCGTAGACCCTGAGTTAATAGATCTTAGCGATCAGATACACCGAGGAGCACACGATCTGGGACATCAGATCGACAAAATAACTAAAAGACTGGTTAAGAAAATTGTCACTATTCACTCTGAGAAAGTCGCACAAGAGGACGACTCAGAGGAAGATGAGGGTCCGACACTGGATAGAATGAATTTCCTGGGTGTAGCGCGTCATTGTCCTGGCTCCAAATGGCGAACCCCACGAATGTCGCTAAAAATTAAAAGATTAGATCCTTCTTCGGAAGATCTTTTTCAGTCCACAGAAAGAGCCCTAGATGAATGGATGGACAATGAGCCTCCCC
The DNA here is from genome assembly GCF_964263255.1 of Lissotriton vulgaris. Lineage (NCBI taxonomy): Eukaryota > Metazoa > Chordata > Amphibia > Caudata > Salamandridae > Lissotriton > Lissotriton vulgaris. The sequence goes on from NC_141696.1 coordinate 1,567,511,940, forward strand.
TTACCCAACAAGAAAAGGAATTGGCCCGGTCTGCCACCTGTTGGATATCACAGCACAGAGTGTATGGCCCAGATATAGTAGCGCAAATGTTCTTGGCTCTTCCCCGAGCGGAACAACGACTAGCAGGTATTTATATGGTCCAACACCTGGCTACCTTATACGAGAATAACTCCCACCGACCGGACAAGCTATACAAATTGTTACAGGAAGTAGTGGCAGATAAATGGAGGTCCCGGGGACCGGAATTGATCAACATCATTCTGGACCTGCGCCTCCGTTTCCTGCAGCTTACCTTAGCCTCATCAGATCATGAACCTTACGGTATAGGCCAATACCCTTTACGTGAAGTCCACCCCATACCCCAGCCAGATGGTACACTGCAACGAGTACACGTGTATACTCCCCTAACCAAGTTAGAAATTATGGAAATGAAAAAGATGGTGCTCTCTCACGAAAAAGATCCCGGAGGATTTCATAGGGAATTGAAAGATATCCTCCAAATGGGTAGTTTTACATATCCAGATATCATAATACTCCTTAAAGTAATTCTACCTACAGGCGTATTCGACAAGTTAAAGGAAAAAGATTGGGAAGTGGGTGGTAAAAAGATCACGTGAACTGCCCTAGAACAAGAAGAGACAGCCAGAAAACCAGGTGAAGGTTTAGGTGAGCGCATAAGAGAACTGCCTAGTCTCCTCATACAGGTCTTGCCTCTGTTGTTGACAACGAAAAAGGAAGATTGGGATGCCATTTCTGCCTGTAAACAAAAACCAGACGAGGATACAGGTGATTACTACATCAGATTAGAGAAATGTTTTTCTATAAATAGTGGTCTTGCACATAGCAGCGAGGCATATCCTCATCTTTTTGTGTCCAAATTGGTGGACAACGCTTTACCCTCCATCAGGAATAGAGTGTTGAAAGTTGAGAGCACCTGGCAAGCAAATAGTCCTTCACAAATGTTACAGATGTTACAGTACCACCACAACAGAATAAGGGAGGAACAGGAACAGGAAAAGAAAAGAGTAAAAGACACAAAAATGAAGGTACTGGTTGCACAGACGGCACCAGTAAATACAGGCCCCAAAGGTAATGTGGGGGCCAATAAAGGTACTTGCAACTACTGCAAGCAGCAGGGCCATTTTGTGAGGGAATGTCCAGTTCTGAAACATAACATAGCGACAGGAAAGACGAAAGAACGCCCTCACACTCCTAGACCAGGTAACACCCAGCAGCCTCAGACCATTACGCCGCCACAGGTTCAGAAACCCGTTACTGCTGCCACACAGATGTACCAGTACGCTCAGTCAGATTATCCCGAGTTTGAACCGTGTGCATGAGACAGCCTTGAGAGAGAAAATGACTTGCCCCTCATTCCAGTTCCAGTAGATCAGAAAGGTCCGTATGTACAAGCTCACTTACTGGGACAAGACAGAAAATTCCTCATAGACACGGGGGCGAGTAGGACTACCATAAGTCATAAGGAAGTCCCAGAGGTTCCTCTCTCTGGCTCACATAATATATCTCTGGGCTTTTCAGGAAAACCGATCATAAATAAAGTATCTGAACAAGTCTCTTTAGGAGTGGGTCCTCTGACACGTACTACTGATTTGGTCCTTACAGAAACGTGCCCAGAGAATTTATTAGGTATCAAAACACTCAAAGAACTAGGAGCAGTAATATGCTGTTCACCGGAAGGAGTAAAACTGTTCCTATGAGATTTCAAAGGACATTTCACAGTCAAAGAATTCGACCCCAGACTAAAAGACATCCCACCACATTTTTGGGCAAAAAGATCGACGGATGTCGGTTATATGGACATCACCCCACATCAAGTCACGCTCAAGGAGGGTGTAGTCCTACCCCGTATACGACAATATAAGATTTCACCCGAGGCTGAACAAGCCTTACTAAAAATAATCCAAGAACTCATAGAGCATGGTGTGGTGATCGAGACTGATTCAAATATTTGCAATTTTCCAGTTCTTCCAGTCCTCAAAAGGACTGATCCTCAGGCACCCCCGGTCTACCGACTGGTGGTTGACCTCCGAGAACTGAACAAATGTGTGATCCCACAATATCCGGTGGTCCCAGATATTTCTTCACTATTGACTGCCATAGATCCCGAAGCTGCATTTTTCACAGTCATCGACTTGAAGAATGCGTTTTTCAGCATTCCAATACACCCCGACAGTCAATATCTGTTCGGATTCAGTTTGAAAGGACGAAGCTTCAGGTTCACTAGAGCTCCCCAAGGCTTTACAGAAAGCCCGAGCATCTACAGCCAAGCACTAAAAAGACAACTTGACAGTATCAATATGCCTGCCAACACAGCGTTGATACAGTATGTCGACGACATCCTCGTCACTGCAAGGACAGAACCAGAATGTGAAAAGGCATCTCTCACAGTCCTACATTTCCTGACAGACAAAGGTCACAAAGTGTCTCCCTCAAAATTACAGTTCTGCGCACAACAAGTAGCTTACTTAGGACATTTGCTGTCGAAAGAGGGTAGGCAACTAACCCAAGAACGAATCCAACTGATTTCGACAATTTCACAGCCAAAGTCACAGAAAGAAGTCCGCGCATTCATTGGTCTCACTTCGTATTGCAGACAATGGATCCCTCAGTATGCCCACATAGTCAAGCCACTCATACAGTTAACTACAGTGGAAGCAGCCACTCATACAACTCTCCCTTGGACATCAGAACACTCCCAAGCATTTGAAGCTCTACAACTAGCCCTGTGTCAAGCACCAGTTCTGGCAACCCAGAACTATAGCAAGCCTTTTACCCTGTTCGTGACAGAACGAGACGGAACAGCACTATCCGTCCTTACACAAGACCAAGCAGGAAGAAACAGACCCTGTGCATATTTTTCTAGCACATTAGACCCTGTAGCACAAGCTTTACCTGCATGTCCGAAATCTGTTGCAGCTACAGCCCTGGCCATAAGACAAAGTGACTCAATAGTGTTAGGACACCCACTGATAGTACAAGTACCACATGCTGTGGAAGTCCTTCTGAACAGAACACAACACCTGACTGTAGCAAGACTGACAGGATACGAACTAACGCTCTTTCAGCCACACATAGAGATCAGAAGATGCAATGTCCTGAATCCTGCTACCCTTTTACCCTCAAGCTCAGATGACACAACACAACATGACTGTGTAGAAATGATCGACGTAGTGACAAAACCAAGACAGGACCTAACAGATGTTGCACTCCCAGATCCTGATGTAACACTCTATGTGGACGGATCATGCATGAGAACAAGTTCTGGAGAGTTAGTAGCAGCCTATGCAGTAACAATGGACTGTAAAGTTATAGAGACCCAAAGAATTGACATTCTGTCAGCTCAAGCAGCAGAGCTCATCGCTCTGACACAGGCCTGCATATGGGCAAAACAATTGAAGGTAAACATCTATACCGATTCCCAATATGCATTCGGTGTAGTTCACAATTTTGGAGTATTGTGGCAGGAAAGAGGTTTCCTTACCTCACATGGGGCCAAAATACAGCATGGTCCCCTGATTCAAGCCCTACTAGATGCCATACACCTACCTACAGCCATAGCTATTCTGAAATGTAAAGCGCATACCAAAGCTACAGACACCATATCCAAAGGAAATGACTTAGCGGATCGAACTGCTAAACAGACAGCCCAGAGTCCAGTGAACACATCAGACACTCAGGTACCAACACAGACTGTCACTATGGTAGTGAGAGACCCCTTGAAAGATGTGCTAGACATACAGACTCATGCCACCTCAGACGAAATAAAGAAATGGGCTGAACAAGGAGGGGTCCAGACAGATCAAGGTTGGATGACCAAAGACCGAACAGTGTGGTTTCTCCCTGACTCTATGGTACAAGTTATAATTGACACAGCCCATAGCCCCGCCCACCTAGGCGAGAAAGGTATGCTGGATAGTTTACGGAATATCTGGTTTAACAAACATCTGAGAGCTGCAGCCAAACAAAAAGTAAAAACTTGCATGATATGTTGCCAATTTAATCCTGGTAAAGGTGTATCAGTAGAACAAGGTGGATTCCAGCCTCCTGATCATCCCTTCGAAGTCCTCCAAATGGACTATATCCAGATGGACAGATGTAGAGGGTACAAATATGTGCTAGTGGTAGTGTGTACACTGACACGATGGACTGAAGCATATCCCGTCCCAGACTATGGTGCCCAGACAACAGCTAAACAATTAGTGAGAGAATTTTTTCCCCGATATGGGTTACCGAGGGTCATCTATTCAGATAATGGACAGCCTTTCTCCTCCAAATTAATGGAGGCTGTTTCTCTTTTATTAGGATATTCCTGGAGATTCCATTGTGTCCGACACCCTCAAGCAGCTGGCCTAGTCGAAAGGCACAACCAGACCCTAAAGACAAAACTAGCCAAAGTATGTGCAGAAAAAGGGATAGACTGGGTCACTGCCCTCCCGGTCGCTCTCTTTTATATGCGAATGGTGGCACATTCCCGGACGGGACTGTCCCCTTTCGAAATAACATTTGGGAGACCTCCTAACATCTGGGGTGTCCCTTCTCCTAGAAAACTGACTGACGTTGATTCTAATATGCTGACAGATTACCTGGCTTCCTTGATGTCTGCACTCCAATCTTGTCGTTCACAGGTTACAGTAGCATTTCCGGACCTTACCACGCCTGGAGAGCACGCCATCAGGCCCGGGGACTGGATCCTCGTCAGGAACTTTGATCGTACCAGCCCCCTGGAGAAGAGATGGACAGCTCCTAAACTGGTCCTGTTGACCACGAGGACCGCCGTCAAAGTGGAAGGACGCAAAGGATGGCTCCATGCTAGCCACTGCCGGAAATTTTTTGGACCCACACCCACAGACACTGTGCCTTGTTCAACGGCTACCAACGCCATGGATGTAATTTCACCAATTCCAGAACTCACTCCTCAACAGGAATACAGATCGCGGCTGCGATCTCACCAAAAACAGACTAAAGACATTACACCTGACCATAACGCACCAGTGGCTAATTAAGACCAGGAACAAGCTCTTGGTGAAGCGGCTGCTGGGGGACGTTTTTGGTCTCGTGTCCAGAGACATCTTGATATTAAATCCAGAGACATGATGAGGAGAAATGACGCGGTGCGTCAATGGAAAAAGACTAATTATGTAAAATTACTGCATAGCAGGTTCTCGATTTTTCTGTTCATAATGTTACTTGTTTGCTGTGTAGCAGCCTGCCTGGGATGGATCTTATGTACAGTTTTCCCTCCACATTCTTCCACGTTTGTACAGAACACTACTATGCATTCCCATGTAGATCTTTCCCCACACCTCGAGGACAGAAGAAAGGAATTTATAAATAATACATTCATTTCCACCCTCCACAAACACCAGCTCATAGTCAACAAGACCAACTGTTGGGTTTGTGGCTTGATGCTACATTCCGTGCATAAGGGAATGCCCTTTTTCTCCCTCCCGTTCGGTTATTCAGGATCTGCCTATGCCTTAACCATGATATTCTCTGCTTCCGTCAGAAACATTCCCCTGACCAAATTGAAAAACGAAAGTAATTGGAACGAGGTAAAGACCAAAATAGTAAAGGCTGTTTCTAAAATGGTGGATCTCACTGTCACCTGGGGGAGGGCCGAAGATCACGAAAATATCAGTTACTCCCAGTTCCATGACATTGCTTCCTTCAGGGAAATGTTTTCCGTCGACCAAAGACGGACAGATCAAGGAGGTTGGGTAGTACCGCAAAACGGACGGTTTTGCATAAGGGGGAAGGGAAAAGGAGAAGTAATGGGGAACAGCGAGTGTGACAGGACATACACACTGCCCGCTCCCGATTTTCCGACCATAGTAACTGCCCCAAACACCTACTTCATTTGTGGACCCCATGCACGCACCTGGTTGCCCCAAGGCTGGTCTGGAAAAAGTGCTACATCGCATTCCTATTACCACCAACTTACACAGCCCCCGCCAATTACCACCTGATTGACCCTCTGACCCAAGTTAGGAGACAACGAAGGGGGGTCATAGACGCAGAAGATACTACGGGACAAGAAGTAGGAGACTTCTTCAAAGGTTTTCTCCCTTTCTGGGGACCTATGGCAAATAGTCGCCACATCCGGCAACTAACCCGTGTAGTTCAGGCCGCCATAGACGAAACAACTGGCGCCTTAAATAACATTACAGCTGAGGTCGCTGCAGACAGACTCATGACACTACAACACCGTATAGTTTTAGATGTCCTGTTAGCCGACCGTGGTGGTGTGTGTAAGGTAATAGGGTCCAGTTGTTGTGTATTTATTCCCGACAACGCTCCCACCGTCTATTCTGCTATCTCCCGCCTCCATGTTCTATCCGACAAATTGGATATGGACACCGGCACATGGTCACTGACCGGCTGGTTTTGGGACCTCCTGTCCACCTGGGGGTGGAAGGCACTAACAGTCCTGGGTCTTATTCTGGCCACTATCTTCACCTGTTGCCTCTGTGTCCAGTGTGGCCCCGCCCTTTGTGGACTGTGTGCCACTTCCTGTACTCCTCGTCCACGAAATAAAGGAAAGAAAAATGAAATGATCATGTTACAGGAGCAAGTATATGATCTGATGAATATAGAAATTGACTAAGAATTTCTGTAATAGGGTTTCTATGGGACAAGGAGGGAATGTGGAATTTGACTAAAAAGCTCCCTTTTTCCTCTGGTGTCCCATCATGCACCCTATCCATCCTAACGTCGACCAGGCAAGCAGACTCTCCTAATTTCAAGCACAAACCCCGTTGTACCTCCTCTTGCCTGCTCTTTCTTTTTTCTTTCGTAAAGCTGACCCATGCCAGGAATAATGTCCGGCCATCATGTAACCTACGGTTTTCCTTCCCGTTCGACATTTTCCCTTTGACAAAAACAAAGTCAGTCAAATGGCTGACTCGGAAAACCCCCTTCCCTGACTCTGTCACCGGATGAGCAGCTCTCGCTCGTCAATGATTTCCTAGTTTGCGAGGACAGCCACGGGTTGGGTTAACAACCAAGGGAAAACATAATCAAGCACACGAGACTGCCACGAAGAAGAATAGTTTACTACAGCCCATTCTCCTTCTTCCCCGCTGCACACACATACCATTGTGAAACATCACCACCTTTGTGTACGAAGTAAAGAACGCACAATGCCTCGTCCCCTTTGCCTTCCCGACAGCAATGACCCTGTAACAATGCCTCGATTCTCTGTCCTCAGATACCACCAACTCTGTAACTTGCCACCACAATCACCACGATGCAATATGTTTGTTTATATGCTATTCAGGTTATTCTTCAAACGAGAACAAGTATGCCATGTCTTTGATTGAATCAAGTCTGAGGGAAACTCCTTCTTTTCGATTGTACTTGTATTGTATAAAAATGCTGATCTGTTTTAAGTAAAGTAGACTACTCCTGAACCCGCTTGGTGAAGGAGCTCTCCCTTAACTCGAGTTCTGGAATAAAACCCTTTCAACTCGAAGCCCACGGACTCTGCTCCTCATTTTATGCATTACCATTTTCTTGGGTAATTAGAGAAATTCTGACACGGCGTAAATAACTAGCTTTTTATTTACCACAGGGCACAGGCCTCGAGGCTCCTCGGCCTCCACCCTCAGTCACTCACAGGGCACAGGCCTCGAGGCTCCTCGACCTCCACCCTCAGTCAGTCAGAGGGCACAGGCCTCGAGGCACCTCGGCCTCCACGCTCAGTCACTCACAGGGCACAGGCCTCATGGCTCCTCGGCCTCTGCCCTCAGTCACTCACAGGGCACAGGCCTCGAGGCTCCTTGGCCTCCACCCTCAGTCACTCACAGGGCACAGGCCTCGAGGCTCCACGGCCTCCACCCTCAGTCCCTCAGATGGCACAGGCCTCGAGGCTCCTCGGCCTCCACCCTCAGTCAGTCACAGGGCACAGGCCTCAAGGCTCCTCGGCTTCCACCCTCAGTCACTCACATGGCACAGGCCTCGAGGCTCCTCGGCCTCCACCCTCAGTCACTCAGAGGGCACAGGCCTCGAGGCTCCTCAGCCTCCACCCTCAGTCCCTCACAGGGCACAGGCCTCGAGGCTCCTATGCCTCCACCCTTAGTCACTCAGAGGACACAGGCCTCGAGGCTCCTCGGCCTCCACCCTCAGTCACTCACAGGGCACAGGCCTCGAGGCTCTTCGGCCTCAATCCTTAGTCACTCACAGGGCACAGGCCTCGAGGCTCTTGGACCTCCACCCTCAGTCAGTCAGAGGGCACAGGTCTCGAGGCTCCTCGGCCTCCACCCTCAGTCACTCATGGGGCAAAGGCCTTGAGGCTCCTCGGCTTCCATCCTCAGTCACTCACAGGGCACAGGCCTCGAGGCTCCTCGGCCTCCACCCTCAGTCACTCAGAGGACACAGGCCTCGAGGCTCCTCGGGCTCCACCCTCAGTCACTCACGGGGCAAAGGCCTCGAGGCTCCTCGGCTTCTATCCTCAGTCACTCAGAGGACACAGGCCTCGAGGCTCCTTGACCTCCACCTCAGTCACTCAGAGGGCACAGGCCTCGAGGGACCTCGGCCTCCACGCTCAGTCACTCACAGGGCACAGGCCTCGAGGCTCCTCGGCCTCCAACCTCAGTCACTCAGAGGGCACAGGCCTCGAGGCTCCTCGTCCTCCACCCTTCGTCACTCAGAGGGCACAGGCCTCGAGGCTCCTCTGCCTCCACCCTCAGTCACTCAAAGGGCACAGGCCTCGAGGCTCTTTGACCTCCACCCTCAGTCAGTCAGAGGGCACAGGCCTCGAGGCTCCTCGGGCTCCACCCTCAGTCACTCACAGGGCACAGGCCTCGAGGCTCCTCGGCCTCCACCCTCAGTCAGTCAGAGGACACAGGCCTCAAGGCTCCTTGGCCTCCACCCTCAGTCACTTAGAGGGCACAGGCCTCGAGGCTCCTCGGTCTCCACCCTCAGTCATTCACAGGGCACAGGCCTCGAGGCTCCTCGGCCTCCACCCTCAGTCACTCAGAGGACACAGGCTTTGAGGCTCCTCGGCCTCCACCCGCAGTCACTCACAGGGCACAGGCCTCGAGGCTCTTTGACCTCAACCCTCAGTCAGTCAGAGGGCACAGGCCTCGAGGCTCCTCGGCCTCCACCCTCAGTCAGTCAGAGGACACAGGCCTCGAGGCTCCTCGACCTCCACCCTCAGTCACTCAGAGGGCACAGGCCTCGAGGGACCTCGGCCTCCACGCTCAGTCACTCACAGGGCACAGGCCTCGAGGCTCCTCGGCCTCCAACCTCAGTCACTCAGAGGGCACAGGCCTTGAGGCTCCTCATCCTCCACCCTCCGTCACTCAGAGGGCACAGGCCTCAAGGCTCCTCGGCCTCCACCCTCAGTCACTCAAAGGGCACATGCCTCGAGGCTCCTTGGCCTCCACCCTCATTCACTTAGAGGGCACAGGCCTCGAGGCTCCTCGGCCTCCACCCTCGGTCATTCACAGGGCACAGGCCTCGAGGCTCCTCGGCCTCCACCCTCAGTCACTCAGAGGACACAGGCCTCGAGGCTCCTTGGCCTCCACCCTCAGTCACTCACAGGGCACAGGCCTCGAGGCTCTTTGACCTCCACCCTCAGTCAGTCAGAGGGCACAGGCCTCGAGGCTCCTCGGCCTCCACCCTCAGTCACTCACAGGGCACAGGCCTCATGGCTCCTCAGCCTCTGCCCTCAGTCACTCACAGGGCAAAGGCCTCGAGGCTCCTCGGCCTCCACCCTCAGTCACTCACAGGGCACAGGCCTCGAGGCTCCTCGGCCTCCACCCTCAATCACTCAGAGGGCACAGGCCTCGAGGCTCCACGGCCTCCACCCTCAGATGGCACAGTCCTCAAGGCTCCTCGGCCTCCACCCTCAGTCAGTCACAGGGCACAGGCCTCAAGGCTCCTCGGCTTCCACCATCAGTCACTCACAGGGCACAGGCCTCGAGGCTCCTCGGCCTCCACCCTCAGTCACTCAGAGGGCACACGCCTCGAGGCTCCTCGTCCTCCACCCTCCATCACTCAGAGGGCACAGGCCTCGAGGCTCCTCAGCCTCCACCCTCAGTCCCTCAAAGGGCACAGGCCTCGAGGGTCCTATGCCTCCACCCTCATTCACTCAGAGGACACAGGCCTCGAGGTTCCTCCGCCTCCACCCTCAGTCACTCAGAGGACACAGGCCTCGAGGTTCCTCAGGCTCCACCCTCAGTCACTCACGGGGCAAAGGCCTCGAGGCTCCTCGGCTTCCATCCTCAGTCTCTCACAGGGCACAGGCCTCAAGGCTCCTCGGCCTCCACCCTCAGTCACTCAGATGACACAGGCCTCGAGGCTCCTCGGCCTTCACCCTCAGTCACTCACAGGGCACAGGCCTCGAGGCTCCTCGGGCTCCACCCTCAGTCACTCACGGGGCACAGGCCTCGAGGCTCCTCGGCTTCAGTCACTCAAAGGGCACAGGCCTCGAGGCTCCTTGGCCTCTACCCTCAGTCACTCAGAGGGCACAGGCCTCGAGGCTCCTCGGCCTCGACCCTCAGTCACTCAGAGGGCACAGGACTCGAGGCTCCTCGGGCTCCACCCTCAGTTACTCACAGGGCACAGGCCTTGAGGCTCCTCAGCCTCCACCCTCGGTCACTCAGAGGAGGGAGGAAGAAGTGACCAATGAGACATTCAACCCTTGAACTCCCTCCATTCACAAAATGTCAAAAGGGCAGCATTTTGTTGGTGCCAGTGCCAGCTCTCGCGCGCAGGTGGAGACCCACCTACCTGGTACAGGTGATATTATGGGGAATCCAGTACTACCTGCCCAGCACAGTCTAACGGAGTGTAGACAGGGCCTCGTGGTGGGCAGAACCATCCTGGTAGTTGTAACAGTTTGTGCACCAGCTTTACCCCGCTGGTGCGCGTCCCGCAGTCACCACTCAATATGCATATATTAATGGACCGGCCCAACGAGAGAAAGGGAGTGATACCTCTGAGGCTGATAAAAGGGAGGTAATGGATGCCCATCAACCTCCTGAAAGGCCACTCAGGCACCCACTGGTACCGCTAGTGGCATCGAACAATGCAGAAACCGCCCCAATCGCCCCCATAGGCTGCTCAAAAAAGCAGCCCACTGCTGGAATTCCAATATCGGCCCCTCGGGCATTGCCCAAGTGCCTGCGTTACCAATCCGATGCTGCCCCCCCCGCCCCCGGAACACTGGCGACGAGGGCATAAAGCCCAGGCCTGCTCTGCTGAAAGCAAAAGGCACTTCCAGACCTCTGCAGTCTCACCACACGTGCCTCACCTGGCGTGGCCCCAACACTGTGGAAGTAGGTTCCTGGTGGCAGAGGCGATATCCCTGACTGCTCCCCGCTGCATTCGCCCGGTGGGCCGCTGATGCAAAGTGCGAGAGAAGGGTGGAGCACACACGTCCCAAGGAGTGCCACAGAGACACCCTGGTACCATTCACCAGCCTGAGTGAGCACCCCACATTTACACGCATGCAGGCCTGCGCGGCACTGAGTGCAGTTGTGCCAACTCTCGTGCCCGAAGACCGCCCGCCAGCAGCAAGCCTTTTAGCTAGGCCGCCAACCTGCTCCCACGCTACACAAGATGGGGATCAGGACAACGCCGCCCAAGCCCCAGTGCTGGCAGTACTGCATCACCCTCCCTCTGGTGTCCTGCTGCCTCCTTTCAGTGAGTCAGCGGACCCTTCAACAGCCGCACCACGATGGCAGACATTCTCTTACTTTTCTCGACTTGTCCTAGTTCTTTCTGAGCCCTCCTATGCGCTTCTTTACGCCATAATTCAATGGCTTCTGTCTGTGAGGGCCTCGCCTGTCTTTTCCATAATTCTTCCTCCACTCTCATAATGCATTCTACAGCCCATGTACCTGTGACAGGCCACCTATACGCCATCTCTAATTTCTCGGTATATTCTACCCAAAGGTCTAAAAACAATATGGCATTCAACCCATGTTTGTTGTACATAAAATATCCAGGAGTGTCCCTAGGCGGGACTTTAACTGGTTTTTCTAACCGATTCTTTTTGGTGCCAATTGTACGTAATTTGGAAAACAGAGGCATTCTTAAATCCAACAAATTACAATTTAAAAAGTTTTGGAAGATACAAAAACAAAACGAACACGTTATACACTAGAATATAGTGCAACCATACCGGTTTCACGAATAAAACACGTCTTTACCGTTTTCCAAAAATGGAACCCGTCTTTATACTATCTCAGTGGTACTCACCAAGAAGCAAAACTTGAAGACCTGGTCATCGGACTCTTGACGCTTGCGCAGGAATTCGGGGCTCAAAAGACCTCGGACTCGGCACTCTCACTGGTCAGGCTCTGGGTTGGGACGCTCCGCAATCTTCTTCACGTGTGGATGATCAGTCGCAGTCTGCCTCCTCCTCGTCTCGAGGGAGTTAGCGGGAACACCCCGCTGTTGTGCACTTGAAGTCCGTCGAAAGTATGGAAGCGACAAGGACCCGACTTACATCGCCGGCGCGTAGGGAAGAGGGAGCGTCCCTGTTCAGGCGCCAATTAATGTGGTAAATAAAAAGCTAGTTATTTACGCCGTGTCGGAATTTCTATAATTACCCAAGAAAATGGTAATGCATAAAATGAGGAGCAGAGTCCGTGGTCTTCGAGTTGAAAGGGTTTTATTCCAGAACTCGAGTTAAGGGAGAGCTCCTTCACCAAGCGGGTTCAGGAGTAGTCTACTTTACTTAAAACAGATCAGCATTTTTATACAATACAAGTACAATCGAAAAGAAGGAGTTTCCCTCAGACTTGATTCAATCAAAGACATAGCATACTTGTTCTCGTTTGAAGAATAACCTGAATAGCATATAAACAAACATATTGCATCGTGGTGATTGTGGTGGCAAGTTACAGAGTTGCTGGTATCTGAGGACAGAGAATGGAGGCATTGTTACAGGGTCATTGCTGTCGGGAAGGCAAAGGGGACGAGGCATTGTGCGTTCTTTACTTCGTACACAAAGGTGGTGATGTTTCACAATGGTATGTGTGTGCAGCGGGGAAGAAGGAGAATGGGCTGTAGTAAACTATTCTTCTTTGTGGCAGTCTCGTGTGCTTGATTATGTTTTCCCTTGGTTGTTAACCAACCCGTGGCTGTCCTCGCAAACTAGGAAATCATTGACGAGCGAGAGCTGCTCGTCCGGTGACAGAGTCAGGGAAGGGGGTTTTCCGAGTCAGCCATTTGACTGACTTTGTTTTTGTCAAAGGGAAAATGTCGAACGGGAAGGAAAACTGTAGGTTACATGATGGCCGGACATTATTCCTGGCATGGGTCAGCTTTACGAAAGAAAAAAGAAAGAGCAGGCAAGAGGGGGTACAACGGGGTTTGTGCTTGAAATTAGGAGAGTCTGCTTGCCTGGTCGACGTTAGGATGGATAGGGTGCATGATGGGACACCAGAGGAAAAAGGGAGCTTTTTAGTCAAATTCCACAGCCCTCTGAGTGACTGAGGGTGGAGGCCGAGGAGCCTCGAGGCCTGTGCCCTGTGAGTGACTAAGGGTGGAGGCCGAGGAGCCTCGAGGCCTGTGCCCTGTGAGTGACTAAGGGTGGAAGCCGAGGAGCATCAAGGCATGTGCCCTGTGAGTGACTAAGGGTGGCGGCCGAGGAGCCTCGAGGCCTGTGCCCTGTGAGGGACTGAGGGTGGAGGCTGAGGAGCCTCGAGGCCTGTGCCCTCTGAGTGATGGAGGGTGGAGGACGAGGAGCCTCGAGGCCTGTGCCCTGTGAGTGACTGAGTGTGGAAGCCGAGGAGCCTCGAGGTCTGTTCCCTGTGAGTGACTGAGCGTGGAGGCCGAGGTCCCTCGAGGCCTGTGCCCTCTGAGTGACTGAGGATGGAAGCCGAGGAGCCTCGAGGCCTTTGCCCCGTGAGTGACTGAGGGTGGAGCCTAAGGAGCCTCGAGGCCTGTGCCCTCTGAGTGACTGAGGGTGGAGGCATAGGAGCCATGAGGCCTGTGCCCTGTGAGTGACTGAGGGTGGAGGCCGAGGAGCCTCGAGGCCTGTGCCCTTTGAGTGACTGAGGGTGGAGCCCGAGGAGCCTCGAGGCCTTTGCCCCGCGAGTGACTGAGGGTGGAGCCTAAGGAGCCTCGAGGCCTGTGCCCTCTGAGTGACTGAGGGTGGAGGCATAGGAGCCATGAGGCCTGTGCCCTGTGAGTGACTGAGGGTGGAGGCCGAGGTGCCTCAAGGCCTGTGCCCTCTGAGTGACTGAGGGTGGAGGCCGAGGAGCCTCTAGGCCTGTGCCCTGTGAGTGACTGAGGGTGGAGCCCGAGGAACCTCGAGGCCTGTGCCCTCTGAGTGACTGAGGGTGGAGGCCGAGGAGCCTCGAGGCCTGTGTCCTCTGAGTGACTGAGGGTGGGAGCCGAGGAGCCTCGAGGCCTTTGCCCCGTGAGTGACTGAGGGTGGAGGCCGAGGAGCCTCTAGGCCTGTGCCCTGTGAGTGACTGAGGATGGGAGCCGAGGAGCCTCGAGGCCTTTGCCCCGTGAGTGACTGAGGGTGGAGCCCGAGGAGCCTCGAGGCCTGTGCCCTCTGACTGACTGAGGGTGGAGGTCGAAGAGCCTCGAGGCCTGTGCCCTGTGAGTGACTGAGGGTGGAGGCCGAGGAGCCTCGAGGCCTGTGCCCTCTAAAAGACTGAGGGTGGAGGCCAAGGAGCCTCGAGGCATGTGCCCTTTGAGTGACTGAGGGTGGAGGCCGAGGAGCCTCGAGGCCTGTGCCCTCTGAGTGACTGAGATTAGAGGCCGAGGAGCCTCAAGGCCTGTGCCCTGTGAGTGACTGAGCGTGGAGGCCGAGGTCCCTCGAGGCCTGTGCCCTCTGAGTGACTGAGGGTGGAGGTCGAGGAGCCTCGAGGCCTGTGTCCTCTGAGTGACGGAGAGTGGAGGACGAGGAGCCTCGAGGCCTGTGCCCTCTGAGTGACTGAGATTAGAGGCCGAGGAGCCTCAAAGCCTGTGCCCTGTGAGTGACTGAGCGTGGAGGCCGAGGTCCCTCGAGGCCTGTGCCCTCTGAGTGACTGAGGGTGGAGGTCGAGGAGCCTCGAGGCCTGTGTCCTCTGAGTGACTGAGGATGGAAGCCGAGGAGCCTCGAGGCCTTTGCCCCGTGAGTGACTGAGGGTGGAGCCCGAGGAGGCTCGAGGCCTGTGCCCTTTGACTGACTGAGGATGGAGGCCGAAGAGCCTCGAGGCCTGTGCCCTGTGAGTGACTGAGGGTGGAGGCCGAGGAGCCTCGAGGCCTGTGTCCTCTGAGTGACTGAGGGTGGAGGCCGAGGAGCCTCGAGGCCTGTGCCCTGTGAGTGACTGAGGATGGAAGCCGAGGAGCCTCGAGGCCTTTGCCCCGTGAGTGACTGAGGGTGAAGCCTGAGGAGCCTCGAGGCCTGTGCCCTCTGACTGACTGAGGGTGGAGGTCGAAGAGCCTCGAGGCATGTGCCCTGTGAGTGACTGAGGGTGGAGGCCGAGGAGCCTCGAGGCCTGTGTCCTCTGAGTGACTGAGGGTAGAGGCATAGGAGCCTCGAGGCCTGTGCCCTGTGAGTGACTGAGGGTGGAGGCCGAGGAGCCTCGAGGCCTGTGCCCTGTGAGTGACTGAGGGCAGAGGCCGAGGAGCCATGAGGCCTGTGCCCTGTGACTGACTGAGGGTGGAGGCCGAGGAGCCTCGAGGCCTGTGCCCTGTGAGTGACTGAGGGCGGAGGCCGAGGAGCCATGAGGCCTGTGCCCTGTGAGTGACTGAGGGTGGAGGCAGAGGAGCCTCAAGGCCTGTGCCCTGTGAGTGACTGAGGGTGGAGGCCGAGGAACCTCGAGGCCTGTGCCCTGTGAGTGACTGAGGGTGGAGGCAGAGGAGCCTCAAGGCCTGTGCCCTGTGAGTGACTGAGGGTGGAGGCCGAGGAGCTTCAAGGCCTGTGCCCTGTGAGTGACTAAGGGTGGAGGCTGGGAGCCTCAAGGCCTGTGCCCTGTGAGTGACTGAGGGTGGAGGCAGAGGAGCCTCAAGGCCTGTGCCCTGTGAGTGACTGAGGGTGGAGGCAGAGGAGCCTCGAGGCCTGTGCCCTGTGAGTGACTGAGGGTGGAGGCCGAGGAGCCTCGAGGCCTGTGCCCTGTGAGTGACTGAGGGTGGAGCCCGAGGAGCCTCGAGGCCTGTGCCCTGTGAGTGACTGAGGGTGGAGCCCGAGGAGCCTCGAGGCCTGTGCCCTGTGAGTGACTGAGGGCGGAGGCCGAGGAGCCTCGAGGCCTGTGCCCTGTGAGTGACTGAGGGCGGAGGCCGAGGAGCCTCGAGGCCTGTGCCCTGTGAGTGACTGAGGGTGGAGGCCGAGGAGCCTCGAGGCTTGTGCCCTGTGAGTGACTGAGGGTGGAGGCCGAGGAGCCTCGAGGCCTGTGCCCTGTGAGTGACTGAGGGTGGAGGCCGAGGAGCCTCGAGGCCTGTGCCCTGTGAGTGACTAAGGGTGGAGGCCGAGGAGCCTCGAGGCCTGTGCCCTGTGAGTGACTGAGGGTGGAGGCCGAGGAGCCTCGAGGCTTGTGCCCTGTGAGTGAGTGAGGGTGGAGGCCGAGGAGCCTCGAGGCCTGTGCCCTCTGAGTGACGGAGGGTGGAGGACGAGGAGCCTCGAGGCCTGTGCCCTCTGAGTGACGGAGGGTGGAGGACGAGGAGCCTCGAGGCCTGTGCCCTGTGAGTGACTGAGGGTGGAGACCGAGGAGCCTCGAGGCCTGTGCCCTGTGAGTGACTGAGGGTGGAGACCGAGGAGCCTCGAGGCCTGTGCCCTCTGAGTGACTAAGGGTGGAGGCCAAGGAGCCTCGAGGCCTGTGCCCTGTGAGTGAGTGAGGGTGGAGGCCGAGGAGCCTCGAGGCCTGTGCCCTGTGAGTGAGTGAGGGTGGAGGCCGAGGAGCCTCGAGGCCTGTGCCCTCTGAGTGCCCTCTCAGGGCTGTGCCTCGCTGGCAGGAGCTGCCCTGAGACGAGCCCAGCCATGGTGCGTTCCCCCCTCTGGAGGGGCTCGGTTTGCAGCACCTCGAAGGAGCAGTGAAATGTCAGCAGACAGGCGCTTTTACAAGGAAACGCTGCTTCCCTTTCGGAACAAGTCAATGTTTTCACGTTAACACCTCACTCTGGATTCTGATTGGCTGCAGGAGCGGTGAAGGGTCGTCTTGTGTCTTTTATTTCAATAAAAAACAAGCATTTACAATGCAATGGTCTCGGCATTCTTAAAGTTAGAGCTATTGGCATTGCTCATGACATTATTTTTATTTATGCTTTTGTTTTTAAAACATAAATAAATGGCATTGTCATTTACAATGCCTATAGCAGGTCATAAGCCTCCTTTTGTTGGAGTCTCCTGGCTGTCAGCAGTCAGGAGCCTCACACCTGATGCAAATGGAGCGGAGGGCTCTGTGCGTGTGTTTGGGGAGCTCTTTGCGTGTGTGTGGGGGGCTCTTGTGTGTGGGGGGCTCTTGTGTGTGGGGGGCTCTTGTGTGTGGGGGGCTCTTGTGTGTGGGGGGCTCTTGTGTGTGGGGGGCTCTTGTGTGTGGGGGGCTCTTGTGTGTGTGGGGGGCTCTTGCGTGTGTGTGGGGGAATCTTGCGTGTGCGTGGGGGGCTCTTGTGTCTGTGGGGGGCTCTTGCGTGTGTGGGGGCTTTTGCGTGTGTGGGGGTCTATTGCATGTGTGGGGGGCTCTTGCGTGTGTGTGGGGGGCTCTTGCGTGTGTGTGTGGGGGGGGGGGCTCTTGCGTGTGTGTGGGGGGGCTCTTGCGTGTGTGTGTGGGGGGGGCTCTTGTGTGGTGTGTGGGGGGGCTCTTGTGTGGTCTGTGTAGGGGGCTCTTGTGTGGTGTGTGTGTGGGCCTCGTGTGTGTGTGGGGGGCTCTTGTGTGTGTGTGGGGCTCTTGTGTGGGTGTGTGTGTGTGCAAATGCAATACGTCTCGCATTTGCGACAGAGTAAGCTATTGGCATTGTAAATGACAATGCCATATATTTATCTGTTTTCAAAACCAACACATAAATAAAAAGTTTGTCATTTACAATGCCAATAGCTCTAACTTTTCCGAAGGCAAAACCGTTGCATTGTAAATGCTTGTTTATAGCCCTAGTAATCAGGTGACCCCTTCAGCCAATGAGAACCCTAGCCCCAACACTATTCAATCACACCACTAGCCCTAAAATCTAGAACCAATAGGAGATCAGGACATTACTGCCAATTTTAGCCCTAGTCCAAGCACCCAATCAGTTCAAAAACCCTGATCTCTACGTCCAATAAAGGTATTAGCCCTACCAGTAGTCCAAACCCAAGTCCAAGCAGCCAATGGTACAGGTAGCCCTAGTCCCTACTTCCAATAGAAAGCCTAACCCTACTCTTAGTCCCACAACTAGTCCAACAACCAATCACACCAGAAGCTCTAAATAGCTACTTCCAATTTAAATGTCTAACCCTAGCCCTAGTCCCACCCTACTCCCAACAACCAATAACATAGGAAGCCCTAGTCCCTACTTCCAATAGAAATCCTAGCCCCAACCCTACAATGATTGAATCGCAGACCCAGAAACCAATCAGAACCCTCAAATACCCAACCAATGAGGACATTAACTGATGGGTGATAAAATGTCACCTATTGAGCAGATACTTTCTCTTTTCCTTAAATTCAAAGAAGCTCTTGAGATATTTCAGCAA
Source organism: Lissotriton vulgaris (assembly GCF_964263255.1). Lineage (NCBI taxonomy): Eukaryota > Metazoa > Chordata > Amphibia > Caudata > Salamandridae > Lissotriton > Lissotriton vulgaris. Next base: position 1,567,530,577 of record NC_141696.1, read on the forward strand.
CCTCTGATCAGTGCATATCGGATTTTTGCTGCTCATATTTTAGTTAATGTCATTTCACACCATGCATTGGTGCAGTCCGAGAGGCCGGAGCCCATAGTGTTTGAGCGTGGACTGTCATGAGGTATATTCATGGCCACTGGAATCGTATAGCAATGGAGGACCAAAGTATGTGGCTGCGTTGACTGAGTTATGCAGCAAGAAAAGGCAAGTTAAGATGCACAATGTGGAATGTGGCAGCATTAGTTCACCATTTTGTCATTTCAACTTACAACAGTACTATCTGGGCAGTAGTTTCACCTCATGAAGTACCAGTTTAACTCCAGAATGTATGTGAAAGTTGACCAGTTAACCTCTGTACTTGGACTGTAGCCTCTGATTGTACCTCAGCCAAGCTGAAGTAGAGAGAGAGAGAGTTAGTCCATCAGGGCAGTTGCATCTGCAGCCGAGTTAGCGGCTTTGCAATCGCTGCTTTTGTTATTTTTGTGTGTCACTGTGCAATTAAAAACCATATGCTGACCAAGAGCAGCAGGCATCCTCCATTTTTTGAGTGCTAAAGGAAGATTGTTTCTCCCGAACAGCAATAATTAGACATCCACAGTCTTCATTCTGTGCAATGAAGCTCTACTCGGGGTGGGCCATCTTTCTAGTTTACATATTTTTCAGTCCTGAAGTAGAAAGTACTAGCAGCCTCAACAACACTCTTCCATAAGCCGCTTTCTGGAATCCACGCACTTGGCATCTGCCAGAATCTTTTATTTGGTATGTATATAGCTTGCTCTGCCACTGTATGTTGCGTAGTCCAAAGGGTGCTGTTTCCATGTTAGGTTTCATGCAAACCAGGAGGAGCTGTTTGTCCTTTTCGGGTTACGTGCAGAGTTGGGTCTATTTCTCCGGTTGGCTGTTTTGGGCCACAGGCTGCTGTAGTGTGCCATGTGCTTTGGCATTTGGCTTGTGGTTGTGTTGCTCAAAGTTGGTCAAGTGTGCATTATTAATGCTGGTATTGTTTGTAACAATTGGTGAATTTCTGATTTCTGCTGCTGCCAGTCAGGCGGCAGTAGAGAGCAGTAATGGCCAGGGCACTTTAAGTTTAAAGTGCGCATTGCTCTTTGGCCGGACGTCTTGCGACAGCCAGCCAGACATGACATTTTAAACCTCTCTAACCCAGCAGTCTAAGACAGCTGTGTTAGAGACATCATAAGACTCCAGTGTCCTCGGGAGCGCTGAAGGAGACCGCTCCCTTCATCCTGGCGCTAATTTCATGCTGCTTTTATTTATTCATTACTTTTATTTTTGTCCCCCCCACCACCCTCCGTACATGCCGGCCACCACTGAATATACGAGTTTCTACTCCATTCTATTCTGTTGGGTTTGTAGAGCGCATGGCTACCTGTGGACGTCCAGTGCTAGCATCCAACCGACACTTATGGTACCGTGTTAGTGGTGCATGGAGGTCTGCTGAGCTGTGTTGTGCGAATTCACAAGGAGCTGCTATGTTCTGGCATTGCTGCCTGCAACGCTTTTCTAGACAATGTGACTATGTTGTTGCATGGCGATTGGCTTGTGTTTGTGGTGGTGTCAGTGTGTTTATTCAGGCTGAGGTCTGTGGTGTGCAGTCATGGGTAGGACTAGGGTCGCATATTTGTTTACTGGGTGGTATTACGTTCGTTTGTGTAGTAGGCCGCTGTTGACGTTGTGGTTGCTACGCGGAAAGGTATGGTCTGTATTACCGGCCTGTGCCTTGCTGAATTTTGTGTTCTGTCGTTTTGAGTTTATTCAAGGTATGTGATCGTGATTATGCAAAGTTGGATAATGCCACGCTTTGTGTGCAGTGTTTCGAAGTATAGAAGGCAGAGGTTGGCGCAGCTCTTGAGGGTGGTCGGTGGTCGCTATTGGTAAACTCTGAAGGCACCAGTCGGTGTGTACTATAGTGATGCATTTTTGGGTTCACGTTTGATATCTGTCTGGCTGGTTAATTGTTTGTTTACAGGACTGTTATATTCATAAATGTTAACTCATTTCAAGATAAGTGATAACTTTCAGGGAAAAAAAACGTGACGTTCCATTGAGCGCACACAAGGAATTGGAAAGAGCAGCCTAATGCATTTTGGAATGTGTAAAATGCGCGCGGGACATTCCATGTAATAAAACAAGCGAAACCTAACGTGGGGCGGGACTGAGAAAACGAAACCTATCGTGGGGCGGGACTTCCGTTTTGTGAAGCCCGCGCCCACGGAGTGCCTGGAGGAGCACCGAGGGAGAGCCCCGCGGTCGGAGGGCCTTTGACCGGTGAGCGGAGCGGAGGGGGGGGGGGGGGGGGGGGAGAGAGAGAGAATGCCTGTATGTCTGCGTGTCCGGAGGGCCTTTGACCGGTGAGCGGAGCGGGGGGGGGGGGGGGGGAGAGAATGCCTGTATGTCTGCGTGTGTGTGTGCGCGACGGCGGAGGGGTGGGGGGCGGGGTGCGACGGCGGAGGGGAGGGGTGCGACAACGGAGGGGTGGGGGGGGATGCTCGGTGCACGTGTGTGTGTGTGTGTGTATGCATGCGACGCTGGGTTCGCTGTATGTGTGGGTGCGTGCGTGCATGAGCGCTCGTGTGTGTCTGTCGCTGTTTCTGCGCATGCGCGTGTGGTGTAGCTGCTTCCCAGGAGACAGCAGCTGAGCGCGTTCGCGAGCGCGTGGCCAGCGGAAATCGCCTCCAGAGAGGCAAAGCGCGCGACAGACCCTGTCTCCTGGGAAGCATCGTCCCTGACATAAGATCTCGGCGGAGACGCGCTTACGCGCGTCTTTTAGCCGAGACCTAAAAAGAGAAAAGCGCGTTGGCGGGCGCCTGCCTGTGGAAAATGTCTAAAACAGCTCCTCACCTGCCCTGGGCTGCGAGGCGCCTCGGGTGGGGGGCCTGTGCAAACCCCGCTCTGAAGGGGCGATTGTCCAACAAGGTGTCTGCTTTCTCTGGGGCACCCCATAAAAACCGCGAGTCCGTCTGCACCCCGCCACGAGGAGCTGTAAAAAACCCTTCTTCCATGACTTCACATCACCCGAGAGTCTCAGGCGCTAGACGCGGCCGCCTCACGTGGCGCTATACCTGATGACGCAAGACACGCACCAGTGACCCCAGGGAGAGGTCATAGGTGACTCCCACGGAAACAACACTCCCTTCACGCAGGGTCGAGGGTACTGTCCCCTCTGGACCACCGCCATGACGATAATGCCTGCATCACCTTGTGCGTTGAGTAGGCGCTATACCAATGCTAAAATAGTGCACACCACCCACATGCAGACAATGAACTTAGGGGCAGATCTACAAGAAAGTGCCGCAGCGCGGCACCGCAAGCCTTTGGCTGTGCCACGCTGCAGCACTGTCAGAGCACAGGAATACGACATATCTACAAAGATCTCAGCAAGGATGCCTGCTCCAGGGGAGATTGCTTTTGTGCAGGAAGAGGCCCCTTCACTACAGGAATTTTCCTTTCTATGCGTGCTGTGGAATGCAGCACGCTTTGAAAGAGGAAAAAATGAGGAGAAATGAAAACATTTCTCCTCATTTCGCTTGGCTACGCCACCCCTATGGTGGCGCAGCAAACTGACGCATTTCCAGGTTTGCGATTTCTCGTAAATCTGGAAATGCATCAGTGGACATGGGTGTTACGTGGGAACACCCACAGCATCACACATGCCCCACCCCTAACACGGAAAGTGTTGCGTGTACAGGGGCGATATTTACAAGGACAGGTTAAGTCACGCAGGGTGACTTTACCTCTGCTTGTAAATATCCCTTAGCAGTCTACTCCACCGTTGTGTCACGCAACGTGATGCACCAGCGGCGCATGGGGCTTGTAAATCTGCCCCTTTCTTCCTTTCTACAGTTTTACAAGCTCAACATTAGGGTGACCAGAATTTTAAAGCCAAAAAACGGGACATTTCACAAAAATAGAAAAAGGACTACAATCTTACTTCAAGTGATGAGAGCGCTCCTCAGCAGAGAATTACAGAATAGGCAGTAAGAGCACACATAAAATGCTATTTTTAAACTCAGGAGCTTTCCTGTTAATTAAATTGCTTTCTTGAAACAACTGCTACCTGTCCCTGCTTTGTAAAACATAAAAAACACCTCCCATCCGTTTTCAGTCGACTTTCGCTAAAAACTGGGACGTGAGCTACATTTCTTGAAATTTGCTGGGACAGCTGGTTAAAAACCGGGACCATCCTGGCAAAACGGGAACGCCTGGTCACCCTGCTCAACATGCATTCTTTTTAGAAGTATCCAGTATTTTCCCAAAACCATGCATCAACAAGCATTGGCATAGCCAATAGGTCTCGCCTTTGGGACCCTATAAGTATTTAGTTATGCAGCACAATATCCTTGGTGCAACATCATCAACTGGTGCATGACTAAACACTTATAAAGTCCCAAAGGCGAGATCTATTGGCTATGCCAATGCTTGTTCTTCATTGTTCTTCATGACAACACCTTCAATTACGTTTGAATGTTTGATTGACTATAATGTCGCTCAGGGTTTAATAAGAATCTAAGACCTGTATATGGTGCACAGGAAAGCTGACTTGGCTCTTTATTGACTAATGGCATTGTCGTTGACACAACAGGGGGTTGCCATGTTTGTTGCTAGGTTTTTTTTTTTTTTCGACACAAGACGCCGGGATCCATTCTCTACGAGATGTTGAAGAAGCCAGACGACTGAACATACTCTATCCTTATGAAAATCATCCTAATATTTCCATAAGAAAATCGATCTGGCCCTTCTTCTAGATGCTCATATCTTAAGAGCCAATATCCACAGCGCCGAGATATTTGAAGTGATTTATTAATATCACCATATGCATACCCATTTCTAGAATTAATGAAATCCTTTACGTCGCGATCAAAATACATTCAAGGAGATCACACGTTTACATATCAATCCTGTATCTGCACTTCCCCTACAATCACGTTAGGTCTACAAGATTGAACGAACAATTAGCTAGGATTTCTGAACAGCTTTTCCACTCATCTTAAGCTGTTTTTAGTCAAAGACGGGTCACCTGATGAAGGCTAACGAGTCGAAACGCGCGTAGTGTGTATCTACCGCTTTGCCTACATCATGTTTATTCATCTTCCTTTTGTCTGATTTTATGTCTTGTCATATGTGTGTTTTTGCACCTTCAATGATAAACCAGTATTGATTTAGAAATGTATAAAAGGCTTCTTTAAAATTATTTATCAGCTATCTTCTAAAAAAATTCAATTTAAAAAAAAGTATATATTCTTTATAAAATCAAACAAAAATAATACATTTTGAATAAAAGTACAACTAAGTGGTCCATGATCATTTATATATAGTGGGTTCTTATATCACTATTCATTTATGTGTTATGTGTACTAGTTATAGACCTTTTTCAAACTAGATACTCTTTATTGACTAATGGCATTGTCGTTGACACAACAGGGGGTTGCCATGTTTGTTGCTAGGTTCAAGTTTGAAAACTATTGCTTTAAATAAACACCTCTCAATGCAGTGATATAATCTGATGTATTATACTGAAAAGCTTCAGCACATTAAAGAAATACAATTTGGGATTCTGAAGAGACTATATCATATTTTAAATGACCTTTGTTGCATGACTTGCATACCAAATGTTCCCCTGGCTGGCTGGGCTGGCGGACAGGCTCTTAGGGTCAAGTCAGACCACTGCCTCGGCCCTCTGTATGTATTTGTTTGCCAGCCCGCCTCTAGTCATGGGCTGTTAGTTTTACTAATATTCATATCAGGAATTGGAGAAATCGCGCAATACTAGGCGCTGTGGTGGGCATGCAGAAAGATCTCCTTTGTCATAAATGTAAATACAATAGAAAACAATACAGGTCTTCTGGGTCCTTAGAATGGAGAAGGTCATGCCAAATCGTGCGTGTATGCATGATGACGCAACAGGCCACGCGTTGTGTTTAGAAAATGTTCATTGCGTCAGTTCAAGAAACCTTAAGGTTGAAAAACACCTCAAAGATCATAGACTAAAGTGTTGCTGAACTAGCTCATAAAGAGGTTTATCTCACTGATGACTTTAAGAAACTTGAAGGCTGTCATTGATGGCTATCTGTGAATAAAATACTACCTTCCCATTTTTAGACGGGGTTCGTTTAGTTAACCACAACGTATATTGATGGCTCAACTTTGTGTTTTTTTTCTCACTTCTCGTCTCTTGTTCCTTCCTCTGTATTTGTAAGGAAAAAGATTTAATATGAGGTCTGTATCAACTTTTCACATAATGTGATGGGGTAGGCGACCAGGTGTTAATTTAATCAATGTTCAAATTCAGGTTGATTAAACTAGCGCAATTTTAAATCATAGAGAGATGTATTTTGAGTCCTAAATCAAGAAATTTTGGTGAGACAGGAAAATTGTTGCGAGCTTACGAAGGACGAGCAGAAACACCCCATCGTACACCACTGCGTCACCCTTGCTTTGAGTACCTAAAATAACTAGGACAAGCGTGGCAGCGAAAGTAAAAGCGACCATGAGAACAGATGGCACCCTGTCCGCCCCTACTTGCTCCCGCAAGCTGCAGGCCGCCACATGCACGAGTGGAGGTCTAGAGTGATTGCAAGAGGCCCTCTGCTAGGTAGCACATGCGCGCTGCGCTAGGCGAGACCTAAAAAGTGACCTTGACTTAAAACTATCAATTGATTTCTCTCCCTCCTTTATATTAAGTGACTCCCTCCTTGTCTTCCATCCTCTGCTTGCCTTACTCTCCTTGTGTGTGTCCTACTCCATGTCACACGTCTGCATTAATGTATTCCTGAAATTTGCCCACACCTCATGTCATAGGTCTCAGCGTCTCTTTTTGAAGCCATTTCTCTGCAGCATGGTTCAATAATGAATCTCCTTTGCATGTCTATTTATCTCACTCACCATCTGATTGACCTCACGCCCGCTGATGAGCACAAATAAGTCCAATTATTTTAATCTTCCACAGAGAAAGTGGATTAATGACATGGAGAGGTGTCTTTGAGACCACAAGATTAATACCAACAAGCATTTACAATGCAATGGTCTCGGCATCATTAAAGGTGGAGCTATTGGCATTGCTCATGACATTTTTTTTTTAATCATAAATAAATGGCATTGTCATTTACATTGCCAATAGCTTAATCGTTAAATAAATGGCATTGTCATTTACAATGCCAATAGCTTAATCGCTCGCAAATGCATGACCTATTGCATTTACACCCACACAGAGCCACACACACAAAGCGACCCACACACACATACAGAGCCACCCATACAAAGGCACCCACACAGAGCCACTCACACAGAGTCATTCACATAGAGCCCCCTACACAGAGCTACCCTCACATAGACAGAGCCACCCACACATACAGCCACCTACAAAAAAAGCTATCCACACAGAGCCACAGACGCACACACACAGCCACACACACACAGAGCCCCACACCCAGAGCCCCACACCCAGAGCCCCACACACACACCCAGAGCCCCACACACACACCCAGAGCCCCACACACACACACCCAGAGCCCCACACACACACAGAGCCACATACACACACAGGAGAGGAAGCACAGCGAGGGGGCAGGGAAGCAAGCACAGCCAGGGGGCAGGGGAGCAAGCACAGCCAGGGGGTTCAGCCGTGAGTCCATCGTGTGCAGGGACGGGCCCTGGGAGCCGTGATCGCTGCCGAGCAGCGTCAGAAGTGCAAAGGTCGTGTGTAACAAAACACGACAACAACTGTGCACATTTCAATACACTAGAGCTGAGCTGTTCGAGGCTGGCGAGTGACCAATCGAAAGAGAAAAATGTAAAGCAACATTTTGTATCGCTACGTTTACAAATTTTACATTGATTTGTATCCAGTTAATCAAATACCGTGTTGTGCCGCAGGTCACACGGGCAGTCAGTCACCTGACAAGTGCCCTGGTGATGGCACACACTTGTGGCTTTTTGCACTAAAGCAACTCGATTCCCATTTAAACATAAAAAAAACCTCCTTCCCCCGTGAGCGCACTCTTCCAAAGCAGTGATACAGGAATGTTATCTGCTCGTGAGTCCGGTCACAGTAGTGATGAGACAGCCCGTGCTGTGGGAGGGGCTCTAGCCCAGGGGGGCTTGTGGATGTGGCTTATCTCTAGTCCTGGGAGGAAGCGCTTAAGGCTGCATGGGGGCTGCTAAGGAGGAGCGAGGAAAGGGGGCTGTGTGTCCGTCATGCTTACCAGCCGGTTCCCCTCTTCTCGAGGGACGGGCTTAGATATGTATTTGAAGTTGGTTTTCTCCCCGACTGCCCTCTAAGCACCCCCTGTTTTACCACCAGTGTCTCTGTTGGATTTCTTTACCCCTCCCTCTCGCACCCGATGACGGTCCAGAGAGTGCCATGGACTGGTTGTGCCACCAGCCGCTGTTTCCAAGCCAGGCCTGTGGTTGAACAGTACAATTTATTCAGTTTACTGCGGCTTGCATAGAGGCCAGGGCGCTTTAAAACGGCGCTTCCAGGGCGTCCCCCCACAGGTTTGGAGCAGCGGAATCCTTCGATTACCGCCGGACCTACGGTCAGGCCGCGTCTCCCCCTGCACCAGGCACACCCCGCGCCTTCCAACTTAATGTACACGTGAATGTTAAATTAACATATTTACGCCTGGAGAGGTTCTCAGCTAGTGCCTGGAAGTTGCACTTTTTTTGTTTGCTTTGTAGCGACTCTCGCCCCTTCCACACACACCTGCCACCCTTCGGACCCCCACCTCCCCCCCACGCATGCCCTCCACATTACCTTGTCTGACAGAGGGCCCCCCACCCGTGGGTAAACAGTCTGCCGGCGGGCCTTGCTCAGCAGTCCGAGAACAAAGACAGAATTACACACTTCTTTTTATTACCCCTCCAAGCAAATAGATAAACCGCTGTTTATATGTAATCTGTTAAGTGTGAGTGCACTCCGGGGGGCACGAGCTGGGGGGGGGCAGGGGTGTGGGGGGCAGGTGGCACCTGCAAGGAGGGGGGGAGTGGAGGTTGCTGTGCAAGGCTGAGGCCCTGGCAGGAGGGAGGAGGAGTGACAACGGAAGGGGCCCTTCTGACCCTCCAACCCTGTCCGAGGAGCAGTGGTAGCTTGAGACAGGAAGGGGCGGGGCAGTAGCCGGAAGTGCTCGGGCTGACATGATTGTTCAATGGGGGGGGGGGCAGTTTGCTTGCTATGGAGAGGTAGGCCGAGGTCTCTGGTGAAAGGATCGGCTGCTAAGGATTGCATTAATATAATATTTTTTTTAAGGGGGGGCGGAGGCTTGCATGGTGAACCAATGGGGAAGGAAGAGACCGGAAGGACGCAGTAGGAGAGTGTTAATGCGTCCGGTGGCCTCGACAGGAAGGGGACGTTGTGGGGGCGACGGATGGGTCGGCAGCCCATCTGGTGCCCGGTCTGCGCTCCATCACTGTACCCCCACGAGCTACCTGTTGGGAAGAGGCTGCTGGCTGCGCCCCCACCCTTGATCTTCCAGGATGGCTCCTGTGCTCCCCCATTCCACCATCGCCCAGGTGTGCCCCCACCCCTCGCGCGCAGCGGGCGAAGCATGTGTCAGGAGCTGGTCACGGGCAGGTGGCGCATTGCCACGAAATGCCAACACCCTCTTCCTACTGCCTGGTTCACTTGGGCAGGGCACAGCGCCTCTTCCCGGTGCTGTGAGTGTAGGCGCTTCCTGCCTCACTTCCTGGCCCCGGGCGTCCAGTGTCCCCGCCATGGCCTCACCCACTCGCCCAGACTCTGACAGTCTCTCACGAGCACCGTCTCGGCTGGCGGCGCTGGGTGTCTCCGTGCAGCATGCGTGCACATTACACAGTGATATCTGGTGTCCTGGTAGCGCTGCGTGGCTGCCGCTGAAGGGGGGCGCTACAGGGAAGATTGGGGGGCACTGCTTGTGTACGCTGGGCCTCATACCTGTAGCAGCAGAGTGGCGCAGGAGAGCACAGCTATGAACGGCATGGCACTGTGGAGCAGGCTGGAGCGGCCTTGACAGAGCAGGGTGCGGTGCAAGAGGGAAACAGGGGGTCAAGGGTTAATTCTGTGTGATTGGAGCGGTGGAGAGCTGGAGTGCTGCTTACCAAGTCTCACTGTAGTTTGGGGTAGAGGTGCGTTGACTAATGTGGGAGGGAGGGGTGGGGGCCGGGGAGCCGTAGAGCACGACGGAGGAGAGCTGCAGCAGAGGGAGGGGGGGAGAGGCGAGAGCGCGACGGAGAAGGGCAGAGGGAGGGGGGAGGCGAGCGGAGCCAAGCAGCTCCTAAAAGCAGCAGGGAAGGGAGGCGAGCAGCTCCGAAAACACAACCACGTTTCTCCGAGGCAAGGAGACAATGCCGCAGAGAAACGCACGGCCATTTTCGGATTCGGGGGCGTGTTTTGCTGTGCTGAGTGACGGACGACATCACTGTCTAAAGAACAGCAAAAATTACGCCCCCAAATCCGAAAAGGACGGGGCTACATCTGAGTGACGGATCTCTCCTCCAATGGCTGGCCTCTGTTTAGGAAGCCAGCCAATGGAGCAGAGACGGGGCAAGGAGGCGAGATCTACTGAGAGACATTAATTCTCCGGACCGGAAGCTGCTTCGCAGCTTAACGGTCCCTCGACCTAAAAACCAATGGATTAACCAATGACCCTCGGATCCAAAATAGCAGGCTACTCGCCCCTCACAGTGCTTCGACGCCTCACCAGCATATTAAGCGCGATATAAAAGCAAATTCAATACAGTACAATCCAAGTCTGGTGAACCATGGGGTCAAGGAAACTGGACTTTACTGCCCTCAAGATTTGGCTGCCATTAGATCCGCCCTCCATATTGGGAGCGAGCTGTCCTCCCCACTCGACTCTTTTGCTTGACTTTCGCTCTAGATGCTTACCATGGTGCCCTGCAATTTGGGATTTCCTGTGGCACTACATTCATTCCTTCAGCTCCCTGCCAGTTGCTCTTAATGGCGGCCTCTCCTGGTGACTCCTTGTAGCTTCGCATGGATCTCATGGAGGGGTAGGACTCGAGGACTTCTTTTAGGCCTGAGCCCAAGGAATCCACGGCTCGTGCTCTCAAGGTTTTTCAAGGGTTAAGGTAGCAATTTATTAGGAGCCAAGGATCCACCTTCTGGCCGAGTCTTAATCCTTTCATCGTTGCAGCTTGCAGACTCTTCTGGTTTAAAGTGCAGTTGCTCAAATGTTTACTGATTTCTTTATGAAAATTGAAAGACCCCCTGAGGGCCACCCAAATAGACTTGTCCGTGTGTCTGTTTGAAAGAATTCGTAGAACCCTTATATTACTGTGGGATTTAGTCGCCACGTTTTCTGCAGAAATTAGTTGTCATTGCTGAGCAGATATTTGCGTCCAAGATCCGATGGTAGAGTTGAGGCCAGACCTGCCACACCCCAGGAGGTGATTGACAGCTGTTCTTTTATTCCCTGTTGTCCAGTTCGGGGATTAATGAAAGTGAAATGCGGCGTCGCGCTGTGCACGGTGGAGGGGTGGCCATTCCAGCTCTGAAGCATTGGCAGCGGGTTCCCATATGGTTCTGTGCTGGTGTTTGACATCTAACGTTTCTTTCCTTAATTCCGCACTGGATTACCAAGGGTTAGAGGCTATTGTAGCGCTAAAAGCCAGTCATGAGTTGCACCCCAAGCGCCCTTTAGCACGCTTCCGCGGGGGCAGCTGCGTGCCCATGAGTAGCACATGCGGGTATTTTGGGGGCAGTAGGATTGGAAGCTCAATGCCCCGTTCCTGGATTGTGGGGGCTTCTCTCTGGGTGGCAGCTCTGATTGCTGTTGAACCCCAGTTGGTGACTGCGGACTCCAGGGCCCCTTTGCCAGGGATATTGACAAATTTAACCGAGATAAGCTCTGCCGAGGTCAGGGTTTTTCAAACATGGTGTGTGTTGGAATAATCCGAGCCAGTTCCCTCTGTTTAAGGTATTCAAGGACCCTTCGAGATGAAGCGGGAATCAAGGCCAGGCCACATCGGGGTTTTGCTCCCCTTTCGTCCGCGCTCTTAGTGGAGGGTTGTGTTGGTTCCCGTTGGTGCAGAGTGTGGAGTTCGGTTTTATCTCTACCTGGCGAGCCCCTTCGCTGGACAGTACTGTCCAGGTGGTTATGTCTGTCCCTCAGGTGACTGTGGTGCAAACCTCTTCTGCTCCTCTCCCAGGTTCCTTTTCCTCTGTTGGAAATTGGCACTGAAGGGTCCTGGCAGTGGCTGGCGCATCCTCGGAAACCGTGCCATGCGGGATCCTTCTTGTTCAGCTTATCTTGGGCCTGGCCCATGTGCTCCCTGAAGATGGCAAAACATTATTTTAGTTTACCAGTGGTAGGGCAGTAGCAACAGTCTGGAGACCCTCGTGCTTAATTTGTGAAAGAATAGGGGCCATTGTCCAAAGCTCTCCCTAGAAGGCCCGGCCGGCACCGGCGCGCCGAACACCGAGGATGCAAAGTCTTGAATCCACCGCGGGTCTTGTGCATCCACCACCAGACCCTCCCCGCCCCCGCCCTGTGTCTCTCTGCTGTAGATTTCTGCTGTTTCCCTTAGTAATGGTTTTACTTTCTTTCTCGCCATTTTGTTTTCAAACTTTTGCACTTGGTAAATGCCTGAGGACATAAAATAAGTTTTGTTCCCAAAAGATGAGTGCTCGTGGCCCCTACAGAGAACCACCAGTTGGTGGACTCTGGAGACCGCTGGGTGACCTGCAGGTGGGCGGACCAGGAGGATTAGGGTTTTTTAGGTTTAGTTTATTGCACAGTTCATTAAAATCAATGCGATACAATAACACAATAACAAAAGTTAAAATGTAGCATAAAAGACGTGCATTTAAGACCAATGCTATACAGTAGCGAGATAAAAATAAACAATTCAACACGAAGGGATGATTTTGTTTGCAGGCCGCATGCTATGCTTCCCATCTACTACGAAGGCCTGCTAGTCCATTCATGATTTGTATTTTGCGACATAGATAATTTCCGCATATAAATTAGAGCAGAATTTTTTTTCCACTGCTTTTAAAAATTTCACAAAGCTGCAGCTCAGCTGAGGGTCCAGTGCTGAGAAGCAGGTTAGCACTGCGCTCCCTCGTGTGCGTACCCCCCCCCCCCCCCGTAGGATGAAATGGCGTTTCAGCAGGAGCTTCCTTTCTTCTTGCAGTTCCTCACACGAGCATAGCAGGTGCAGCATGTCTTCTGCCCCGGTGCTGGGAGACTTGTGTCTGGTATGTAGTCAATACCATCCATGCATGAGATCTTTTTGATAGGATGGCTTTATCCTGGACCCATGATTGTAACTTGATCGATTTATTTACCAGCTTGTTAAGTGATTTATGATCTGCAGATGACGCCCAGAGCTCTGCCAGCTCGGTGTTCTCTAAGCTTTTTGCCAGGTATTTTGCTGCTGGTGAGTTTTGGGTCTGCTCTAGCTCTTTCCATAAGTATTCATTCAAGGCTCCTTCGGTCGTTTTTCTCACTTTATCCCATGTGCAGATATATGCCCCCTGTCGTGCCAGAAGCTGTGACTGAATTCCAAATTCCAGTCTTATCTGTGCTGGGGAGGATCGCTTTGGAAGGCTAAAGATTATTCTGTATGCCGACACAATTGTGCTGTCAAGTAATGTGGCATCTCTGCCTCAATGGGCCTCGCTCCCATAAGTTAGTGTTGGTACCAGTTTGGCACGTATGACATGTAGTAAAGGAGTTAAAGAAGGGCCGGAGAGGTTGTTGTTTAGTGTTTTTAAGGCGATTGCCAGAGCCAGGCCTTTGCCTCTGATACTGGCCCTTTGTGCGCTGAATTGGCCACCACTGTCTATATTCACACCTAGATATTTATACGACGAGGTGTCTTTAATGCGGGTCTTATCCCAGAACCACGAGAAAGCTTTCTTCTTTTTATTCTTACTGATTGTCATTGTTTGCGTTTTCTCGAGGTTCGCTGTTAAGTCATTTGACTCGGAATATCTCTTGGACGTATTTAGGAGGTTTTGAAGCCTAACTCTTGTATGGCTTATTAGCACCAGGTCGTCTGCATATAAGAGGCATGGTAGATCGAGGCCTCCTAATTTTGGCGAGTGTGAATTACAGTTGTTTAGTAGGGGCGCCAAGTCCCCCAGGTACAGGTTGAACAGTGTGGGGGCCAATACGCAGCCCTGCTTGAGGCTGTTGTTGGTTTGTATCCGCCTTGACAGCATTGAGCCGTCCCCCACCTTGATCTGAATCCAGGTATCTGTGTGTAGGTTGATTAGCAGCTCCAACAGAACTTTTGGGATGCCCCAGCCATTTAGTTTTGTCCATAGTAGATTGCGTTTGATGTTGTCAAGTGCCGCTTTGTAATCGATATAGCAGAGGTGTAGGGGCAGTTTTTTCATCTCTGCCTTATCTATAAGCATACCCATAGACAATATGTTTGTTGTTGTTCCCACTGCTTTGGCGAAGCCTGTTTGATTAACAGGTATAAGAGATTTCCTCGTGGCCTATGCCTGTAGTTCTTCCAGTATGAGCCCTGCAAAATACTTTGCATCGTTATCAATTAAGGAAACTAGCCGGTAATTTTGAGGGAGGCCCCTGTCCCCTGCTTTATATATGGGGGAAATAATGGAGCCCTTCCAGCTGTCTGGCAAGATGTTAGTGTACCTGATCTCCCGAAAAAGGGGTTCGAGTGCCACTGCCCAGTAGTCCATGTAGGAGAGTAGGGTCTGCAATCCTATGATCACCCAGATTTTTTGCTTTTGTTTCACTGGTTTACGACTTTCTCTGGCTGTGGGCCTGCCAATCAGACCCACAGCCTGGCTGTTCTCTCTCTAAATTACGATATGTGCCCTAGGTGCATTTACCAATTGGTACTGGGCCACCTTATCAGACCCTGTAACCCAGGTCATAGGTGTACCCAGGGCCGCCAGGGGCTGCAGCATGTATTATGCCACCCCTGGCTGGCCTCCTAAATCTGACACAACTGGCTGCATGACAGCTGGGGCAAAGTCGTGTAATCACCCTTTGCTTTAGATATAGTAGCCCTATATCTAACCCTCCAATGGACACCCGAGTTCCTATCAGTCACTCCTATGGCAGGCCTTGACAATCCTGAAGGCAGAGTGCATGGGCTCGTGTGAACTAAGCTCTGGCCCGAGCCGAGCCCGGTTGCAGCTTGCGGAATCAAGACCCAATGGCTGTTCCATGATAACGCGTACCATATCGGTAACTTCGGTGTCGCGTTATCAAGACATGTCGAGTAAGGTGTCATACGAATCGGGATGCTGCCCTCTCACCAACTCTGGCGACGAGGTTAGCATTCCGCCCTTCTAGAGGGACACGACATGTACGTAACTGTGAACCCCGGTTAAAGTTAACGAAAGCCTCAGCTCCACAAAATGGATGCTGCCACCACAGACACGAGTCTGACCTCCTGCTGCTGGGAGTCCTTCCAGCGAGGAGCACTTGGACAAAGGGTTTCCTGTCAAGGGCGGTGTTCGCACCGTCCCAGACAGGGTTTGTGTATTCTGGGTAGGTAGGGCTTTTGCGAGAAGGTGACTGCGGAGTGGCACCCCGGTGCGCACTACGCATCTGCCGGTTAGAACCAGTTCCAGGGGCGACAGCCCTGGCCTGGGGAAAGTCCGGCAGGGGAGAGGGGTGTAACTACCCCCCTTCCTGGTCCCACCCTTAGGGCAGGACCTAGTCATGTACCCACCCCTTTCTTTAGGATAAAGGCCGGAGCGGGGACCCTTCCAAATTAGATCATCTTTGAATCAAGAACTACTTTCTACGAAAGGACCTTCAAGACTCTTCTCAAGATTTCTCCCTTGTGGCTAAGGAGTAGTCACCCTGCATCAGCGGGCACCATCTAAGAACTCTGCGGTTTGCTGTAAGTCCTTCCTCAAGGAATCCGACGGCCCAGCTCGACGAGAACCGGCTTCCCTGGCACCTCTGACCTCTACCCACGTCATCAGCTCAGCTGTGATCTGTGGGTGCGACGAGACCTCGAGGGACCGGCCATCATCAGAACCTGCACGCTCTTAAAAACCAGCACGACCATCGAGGTAACTCTCTGGTGAGTGCTCTGGGGTCCGAGAAGCCCCGACCCTGAGCCGCTCCAGCACCGAAGTGCAGTCTCCTAGCATCTCCACGATCTGCGTGGGGCCCTTCTGCTCGCTGCTCAGCACGTTGTCTGGTCACTAGCCGCTGGCTCGTGTCCTTCTGTGACGACATCCGAGAATCAACACTGCCGGTCTGGTTGCTCCAGACTGGCCCTTGCTTCCATCTTTTCGAGAAGCACCCCGGACCCTCCTGGTCCACTCAAGACGCCGACAGCGACATCCGTCGTGGGACAGCTCGCACCTCCACCGTGGTCGCCGACAACGCCTCCTGGTCCGAGAGACTGCAGAGCCTAGCGTCGCCCACTCACCTGGTCGAGGTGACGGCCAACCGGTGCCTTCCTGGTACCCTCTGACTACTGGCTAGTAGTACGAACTTGGTCCCCTCTGCTTTCAGGTTTCATCAATCTCCGATCCAGGCTTGGATCTCTACGAACTATTCATCACTGGTCGCCGGCCAGCAACTCCTTTTCTTCCGGCTCCTGGCTCGTCAGTGAAGACCCCGACGCCTGTAAGACTTGCAGCCGCAGCCCTCGTGGCTAGGTAACTCGGCACTTCGGTGCCTGCATAGCCTCCTTACTCTAGGGTCCCGAGTCCCTCGCTTCCGACTTGCCTTAACCTTTCCGTGTCCCCGGACACTTGTTTTAAACTGTGCACTTGAAGTATTTACTAAAGAGATTTGGTTTGTGCTTAGTACCCTGCCCTCATAAAGAGTACAGGGCTGTTGTGATTCTTAATAAATATACTGTATATTTTCATAACACTTGTGTGGTGTCCTTTCACTGGGTGTTCAAGGGGTACAGGTGTGGTAAACAGCTGGCTTAACACGCCCTCTCGAGTCTTTAGCCTTAGACTGCTCGTATCCACGCTACTAGGATAGCTGGTCTATAGGTTGACTTACAACCAAACACCATAAGGGTCGTTGGAACGATACATAGCGGTCGCTAGAATAGCGAACGTTGCATATCGGGCCAACTTCTCACATTGGTGAGCAGCGGTTGGGATTTGAGCTTGCTGTTGTTTTACCACACGTATCCTAAGAATATCTTGTTGAAAGATCGCACAAGTACTGTTAGTACATATAACTAAAGCTTAGAATACTCTGAGTTCTACTGAACCAGCTGTTGTAGCTCCTCAAGGCTTAGCACACCTTGGCTACAACTCTTAGCAAGGGAAAAGTAGGTAAACACATAGTGTAGTTAGGTGCATCACTTACACCACACTAGAAACAGTATGTCAGACAAAGGAGGAAACTCTGAGTCTCCCCTTGTGTCAGTTGACCCTCCACAGGTCATCCCGTCAAGATATACTGCGCTTAACTTCCATGAGTTACGACAAGTATGTACCTCTAGGAAGATTAAGCAAGGGGCTAACCCCACCACCTCCTTTCTGATTGGTCTCCTAGAGACTTATGATGCCAGAAAGGCTGAGAAGCTTCTTAGCCCTTCTAATCCAGAAGGAGGCATGCCTCCCCTCGAGGGAACCCGGGACGATCCTGACCTCATTCACCTCGCAACTGAGAACGAAGATGACGAGGAGGATGAGGATCTCTCTGGGGACGAGGCAGATAAGGGACAGGTAGAAGTCGTCAGACTGACACGGTCCAACTTAAGCAGACATGATAGTGGTACTGGGGGACCCCCGGCGCTACTGTCAGGTGCGCTTAACATTGGGAATGGACGAGTTAGGTCTCTATCAAGAGGCTCTAACAGATCCCTTCGAACCAATGGCTCTCGCAACTCTTCTCAAAGAGGGATGACGTCCCCTCAGAGGAGAGTGTACGAAGCTAAGGAAAGGGCAGCTAATCTGAGGATCGAAAGGGAAGAACTTGCCCTGGCCAAAGAAAAGCTTGCTTTTGCTAGAGAGCAACAGTTAAGTGGGGCAGTCCCCACTGGTGGCAGCAAGGTACCTAGTAATAGGGAAAAGAGTTTCGATACGAAACACCTTGGGAAGATAGTGCCCCCCTTTAAACAAGGGGACGACATCCACAAATGGATTACTGCTTTGGAGAGGGCCTGCACTGTGCAAGGTGTTCCCCAGAGTCAGTGGGCAGCTATCTTGTGGCTCTCCTTTGAAGGTAAAGGAAGAGACAAGCTCCTCACCACAAGGGTAGAGGACGCTAACAATTACCAAGTCTTGAAGAATACACTCGTTGAAGGGTTCGGCCTAACCACTGAGCAGTACAGGGTGCTGTTCAGGGATACCCAGAAAACGCAGGCTCAAGACTGGTCTGATTTTGTCGATTGTGCCACTAAGGCTTTTGAGGGCTGGTTGCTGGGCAGTAAGGTTACTGATTACAAAGGATTGTACAATTTGATGATGAGAGAACAAATTTTAAACAATTGTCAGAACCAGTTGTTGCATCAGCATCTTGTCGACTCGGATCTGACCTCTCCTCAAGAATTGGGGCAGAAGGCAGACAAATGGGTTCGTACGAGAGTTAAACAGAACCAGGGCCAGAATCAAGGTGGTCAGAAGAAAGCAGACCAGAAGGGTAAAGATTCTAAAGGGGAACAAAATGACCAGAAGTCTTCGACAGGTCCCCAACAACCCAAAGAGGGTGGGGGTCAGGCTCCCCAAAAGAAGAAAGAAGGCCAATCCAAACGATGGTGCCAGTACTGTAAAAGTAAATCTCACTGGTTTAGTGAGTGCACCAAGAAAGGAGGAGGGCAGACTCCTGCCACTGCAGCCCCTAAGGCACCTGTGCCCCCTAGTACAGACAGCAGTGGTAGTGCGCCTCCCAAGGGTTTAGTAGGGTTAACCCTGGGTTCTGAGGGGCCTGACAACTTAGTTGGCACGCTCACTCAGGCTGTCCTTGTCAGTACAGGGGACGTGGACGTGTCCCCTGACGTAAGCCCCAATACCTTGGGCAAATACAGACAGACGCCTTTCATAAATGGAAAGATGGCTCAGGCCTATAGGGACACTTGTGCCAGCGTCACCATGGTGACGCCTAACTTTGTGGACCCTGGACAGATCATGCCAGGTACAGAATTCCTGGTGACCAATGCAAGCAATGTCACTACCAATCACAGTATGGCAATTGTAGCTTTCTCCTGGGGAGGGGTAACTGGCCAAAAGAAGGTTGTAGTTAGTCCAGACCTCCCAGTGGATTGTTTGTTGGGCAATGATTTGGAGTCGTCACAATGGTCAGAAGTGGAGCACCGGACTCACATGGAAATGTTAGGTTTGCCAGCACATGTGTTCGCTGTGACTAGGTCACAGGTCAGGAGATGCCCCACTGAACAGGTGCTGGATCCTGGAACAACGGACCAGACACCTCCCAAGAAAAAGAGCAGTAGGGTTAAGGTTGCGCCTTCCCCCTTGCCCCAGGTCGAGGATCAAGTCTCAGAGGAGGCTGACCTACAGGAATTGAGGGAAACTGAGCCGAGAGAGTTCGAACTTGATCAAGTTGAATTCTTGGGCTCAGGGGGACCCTCAAGGGAAGATCTGGGGAAGGACCAGTTAGACTGCCCTTCTCTTGAACCCCTCAGACAGCAGGCTGCTGCTGAGGCTGCTGGGAACGCCACAGGTACCCACAAGGTATACTGGGAAGATGGACTCCTGTACACTGAGTCAAGAGACCCCAAGCCTGGCATGACCAGGAGGCTGGTCGTCCCCTTGTCTCAGCGTGGTTTCCTACTTACCTTGGCCCACGAGATTCCCTTAGCAGGTCACTTAGGCCAGACGAAAACGTGGGACAGGCTTGTCTCGCACTTTCACTGGCCTCACATGAACGAAGATACCAAGGAGTTTTGCCGCTCCTGTGTCACTTGCCAAGCCAGTGGTAAGTCAGGTGGCACGACAAAGGCCCCCCTTATACCAATGCCTGTGGTGGGGGTGCCCTTTGAACGGGTGGGGATCGACATCGTCGGTCCCATGGAACCACCGACAGCATCAGGGCACAAGTTTATACTGGTGGTAGTGGATCATGCCACCAGGTATCCTGAAGCTATTCCCCTTAGGACCACTACAGCACCTGTTGTGGCAAGAGCCCTAGTTGGAGTGTTCTCCAGAGTGGGCTTCCCTAAGGAGGTCGTCTCCGACAGAGGTGCAAACTTTATGTCGAGCTACTTAACTGCTATGTGGAAGGAATGTGGTGTCAACTACAAGTTCACTACACCCTATCATCCACAATGCAATGGGCTTGTTGAGAGATTCAACAGGACCCTAAAAGGGATGATTCATGGACTACCGGAAAGGCTTCGGCGAAGATGGGACGTCCTGATCCCCTGCCTCTTGTTCGCCTACAGAGAAGTCCCACAGAAGGGGGTTGGCTACAGCCCTTTTGAACTTTTGTACGGGCATCCTGTAAGAGGACCCCTGTGTTTGGTGAAGGAAGGATGGGAGAGACCTCTCAAAAAGCCTGCAACCAACATAGTGGACTATGTGCTCGGCCTCCGCTCGCGGATGGCTGAATACATGGAGAAGGCATCCGAAAACCTTAAGGCCAGCCAAGAACTCCAAAAAGCTTGGCATGACCAAAAGGCTGTCTTGACTGTTTACCAGCCCGGACAGAAGGTGTGGGTGTTGGAGCCAGTGGCCCCAGCAGCACTCAAGGACAAATGGTCCGGGCCCCACACCATCCTGGAGAAAAAGGGAGAGGTCACCTACCTGGTCGACCTGGGAACTCCCCGGAGCCCCCACAGGGTGCTTCATGTCAACAGGCTAAAAGCATATGTCGACAGGAAGGACATGAGTTTGCTCATGGCCCTAGATGAGGGACAGGAAGAGGAGAGTGACCCTCTCCCCGACCTGCTCTCTCAGAATCCTAACGATGGCTCGGTAGATGGTGTTGTCTTTTGTGGCAGCCTCTCCGAACATCAGCAGAGCGACTGTAAACAGGTTCTTCAGTCGTTCCGACATCTGTTCTCTCTGACACCCAGTCAGACCGATTGGTGCACCCATGAGGTCGACACTGGTGACAGCTTGCCCGTAAAGAGTAAAATCTACAGGCAGCCTGATCACGTCAGAGACTGCATCAAAAGTGAAGTGCAGAAAATGTTGGAGCTGGGAGTCATTGAACCCTCGGATAGCCCTTGGGCTAGTCCCGTAGTTCTAGTGCCGAAACCTCACACCCAGGGTGGTAAGAGAGAGATGAGGTTCTGCGTAGACTACAGGGGTCTCAATGCAGTCACTAAGACTGACGCCCACCCAATACCAAGGGCAGACGAGCTTATTGATAGGCTGGCCTCGGCCAACTACTTAAGTACGTTTGACCTGACAGCTGGGTATTGGCAAATCAGGTTAGCTGAGGACGCCAAGCCTAAAACCGCATTTTCAACCCCTGGTGGGCATTATCAGTTCGTGGTGATGCCCTTTGGTCTGAAAAATGCACCTGCCACCTTCCAACGGTTGGTGAATCACGTCCTTACTGGGCTGGATGACTTCTGTGCGGCGTATCTTGACGATATTGCTGTCTTTAGCTCCACCTGGGAGGATCACCTGGTCCACCTGCGGAAGACATTGGAGGCGCTGCAAGCAGCAGGCCTCACTATCAAGGCCACCAAGTGCCAGATAGGGCAGACACAGGTTGTATACCTGGGCCACCTTGTAGGTGGAGGTCAGGTTCAGCCACTGGAGAGCAAGATACAGTCAATCAGGGACTGGGCTCCTCCAACCACCCAGACTCAGGTTCGAGCTTTCTTGGGCCTGACTGGTTACTACAGGAAGTTTGTCAGGAACTATGGTTCCATCGTGACACCATTAAATGAACTGACAAGTAAGAAAATGCCAAAAAAGGTTCAGTGGACAGCGAGCTGTCAAAAAGCATTCGATGACCTAAAGCAGGCCATGTGCACGGCGCCTATCCTCAAGAGTCCGGACTACTCCAAACCATTCATTGTCCAAACAGATGCTTCTGAGTTGGGTGTGGGAGCTGTTCTTTCTCAACTGAATTTTGATGGTCAAGACCAGCCCATTGCTTTTATAAGCAGACGGCTGACCCCTAGAGAGAAAAATTGGTCAGCTATTGAGAGGGAGGCCTTTGCTGTGGTTTGGGCCCTGAAGAAGCTGAGGCCATACTTGTTTGGCACTCACTTCAAGATTCAGACCGACCATAAGCCCCTCTTGTGGCTAAATCAGATGAAGGGTGAAAACCCCAAACTGCTTAGGTGGTCCATTTCCCTACAGGGGATGGACTTCACAGTGGAACATAGACCTGGTACTGATCATGGCAATGCCGATGGGCTCTCCAGATATTTCCACTTAGAACAAGAAGACTCACCTGGTCAAGGTTAGCTAGTTGTTCCGACGTTTGGGGGGGGTCATGTAGGAGAGTAGGGTCTGCAATCCTATGATCACCCAGATTTTTTGCTTTTGTTTCACTGGTTTACGACTTTCTCTGGCTGTGGGCCTGCCAATCAGACCCACAGCCTGGCTGTTCTCTCTCTAAATTACGATATGTGCCCTAGGTGCATTTACCAATTGGTACTGGGCCACCTTATCAGACCCTGTAACCCAGGGCATAGGTGTACCCAGGGCCGCCAGGGGCTGCAGCATGTATTATGCCACCCCTGGCTGGCCTCCTAAATCTGACACAACTGGCTGCATGACAGCTGGGGCAAAGTCGTGTAATCACCCTTTGCTTTAGATATAGTAGCCCTATATCTAACCCTCCAATGGACACCCGAGTTCCTATCAGTCACTCCTATGGCAGGCCTTGACAATCCTGAAGGCAGAGTGCATGGGCTCGTGTGAACTAAGCTCTGGCCCGAGCCGAGCCCGGTTGCAGCTTGCGGAATCAAGACCCAATGGCTGTTCCATGATAACGCGTACCATATCGGTAACTTCGGTGTCGCGTTATCAAGACATGTCGAGTAAGGTGTCATACGAATCGGGATGCTGCCCTCTCACCAACTCTGGCGACGAGGTTAGCATTCCGCCCTTCTAGAGGGACACGACATGTACGTAACTGTGAACCCCGGTTAAAGTTAACGAAAGCCTCAGCTCCACAAAATGGATGCTGCCACCACAGACACGAGTCTGACCTCCTGCTGCTGGGAGTCCTTCCAGCGAGGAGCACTTGGACAAAGGGTTTCCTGTCAAGGGCGGTGTTCGCACCGTCCCAGACAGGGTTTGTGTATTCTGGGTAGGTAGGGCTTTTGCGAGAAGGTGACTGCGGAGTGGCACCCCGGTGCGCACTACGCATCTGCCGGTTAGAACCAGTTCCAGGGGCGACAGCCCTGGCCTGGGGAAAGTCCGGCAGGGGAGAGGGGTGTAACTACCCCCCTTCCTGGTCCCACCCTTAGGGCAGGACCTAGTCATGTACCCACCCCTTTCTTTAGGATAAAGGCCGGAGCGGGGACCCTTCCAAATTAGATCATCTTTGAATCAAGAACTACTTTCTACGAAAGGACCTTCAAGACTCTTCTCAAGATTTCTCCCTTGTGGCTAAGGAGTAGTCACCCTGCATCAGCGGGCACCATCTAAGAACTCTGCGGTTTGCTGTAAGTCCTTCCTCAAGGAATCCGACGGCCCAGCTCGACGAGAACCGGCTTCCCTGGCACCTCTGACCTCTACCCACGTCATCAGCTCAGCTGTGATCTGTGGGTGCGACGAGACCTCGAGGGACCGGCCATCATCAGAACCTGCACGCTCTTAAAAACCAGCACGACCATCGAGGTAACTCTCTGGTGAGTGCTCTGGGGTCCGAGAAGCCCCGACCCTGAGCCGCTCCAGCACCGAAGTGCAGTCTCCTAGCATCTCCACGATCTGCGTGGGGCCCTTCTGCTCGCTGCTCAGCACGTTGTCTGGTCACTAGCCGCTGGCTCGTGTCCTTCTGTGACGACATCCGAGAATCAACACTGCCGGTCTGGTTGCTCCAGACTGGCCCTTGCTTCCATCTTTTCGAGAAGCACCCCGGACCCTCCTGGTCCACTCAAGACGCCGACAGCGACATCCGTCGTGGGACAGCTCGCACCTCCACCGTGGTCGCCGACAACGCCTCCTGGTCCGAGAGACTGCAGAGCCTAGCGTCGCCCACTCACCTGGTCGAGGTGACGGCCAACCGGTGCCTTCCTGGTACCCTCTGACTACTGGCTAGTAGTACGAACTTGGTCCCCTCTGCTTTCAGGTTTCATCAATCTCCGATCCAGGCTTGGATCTCTACGAACTATTCATCACTGGTCGCCGGCCAGCAACTCCTTTTCTTCCGGCTCCTGGCTCGTCAGCGAAGACCCCGACGCCTGTAAGACTTGCAGCCGCAGCCCTCGTGGCTAGGTAACTCGGCACTTCGGTGCCTGCATAGCCTCCTTACTCTAGGGTCCCGAGTCCCTCGCTTCCGACTTGCCTTAACCTTTCCGTGTCCCCGGACACTTGTTTTAAACTGTGCACTTGAAGTATTTACTAAAGAGATTTGGTTTGTGCTTAGTACCCTGTCCTCATAAAGAGTACAGGGCTGTTGT
This sequence comes from Lissotriton vulgaris, assembly GCF_964263255.1. Lineage (NCBI taxonomy): Eukaryota > Metazoa > Chordata > Amphibia > Caudata > Salamandridae > Lissotriton > Lissotriton vulgaris. Next base: position 1,567,555,060 of record NC_141696.1, read on the forward strand.
GATTCTTAATAAATATACTGTTTATTTTCATAACACTTGTGTGGTGTCCTTTCACTGGGTGTTCAAGGGGTACAGGTGTGGTAAACAGCTGGCTTAACACGCCCTCTCGAGTCTTTAGCCTTAGACTGCTCGTATCCACGCTACTAGGATAGCTGGTCTATAGGTTGACTTACAACCAAACACCATAAGGGTCGTTGGAACGATACATAGCGGTCGCTAGAATAGCGAACGTTGCATATCGGGCCAACTTCTCACAGTCCATATCTTGTTTGAAGAGGACAGGCGGGATCCCATTTGGACCCGGCGCACCTTCCCTCCTTCCTTTCTTTATTTGGCGCTTGATTTTGGGTTGCAGTAATATATGATCTATGTCACCCACCGTGTCCTGGTTGGTTGGGCACCTTTGTGGCATGTTACCAACATCATGGGCTTGTCCGGGAATAGATTTGCTCATATTCTGATTAGCCAACAAGACTCGGTTAAAGTGGTTATCGAGATAAGCTGCCCAGGTTGCCTCTGTGATATTTGATGTGGTCTCAATTTTTGCAGGGTGCGTTCATGAGTTTATTGTTTTCCAGAACCTTGCCACGTCGTTCTTTTTTATGTCCTCATGAAGTGTTGCCCAAAGTTGTTCCTCTATAGTTCTGTTTGCTTCCCACTTGAGTTTTTTTTAATGAAGCTTTTAATTTAGAGAGTTGATACGACTTCCCTTTGTTATTGTGGTCCAGCTGTACTGCTCTCATTAAGTTAGAGATTGAGTTTTTCGTTTCTTTAATTTTCCCTCTGTATGCTCTGGGAAGGATACCTAGCTTGTTCGTCCTTGTGCGCACTTTGGGCTTTGTTGCATGTTGCCCCATGGTGTTAGTAAACTGCACTCATTTCGCTACTTCGTTGAGGCCTGTACGCTCCATGTAATGTTGTTTTGCCAGTCCTATCAAGATTTCGCCCGTTGCAGCCAAATACTTGATTTTTTTAAAGTTTACAGTATAGAGGGACTCTTTAGGAGCCGTTGAACGCTCATAAGTTGGTCTAGCAAGGTTCATGGTAATTTCCTGAGGACAGTGATCGCTGTCTATTTGATTCCCTATCCGATAGGATGTTATATGTTGGAAAAGTGGAAGTGACATAAAGGTATAATCTAGTGTGCCGTTCACTTTTCTTGAGTGAAAAGTTGAGGCTGGCAGGTTATCCCCTGCAAACCTGCCATTTAATGCCCTGATGTTGAAGTTTTCTAGTGCCTCACGTACCTTTTTTACCAGTTTTGATTGTTTGGTTGTTTGTGGCTTTCCTTGTTGTGGTAGGGCCCAAGATGTGTTTTGTGCCATAATTCCCTCCTCTTGTGTTGTACCCATGAGATTGAGGTTGAAATCCCCAGTAAGTACTAGGTTCTCTGTTTTTTCCCCCGTGATGCACTCTTCTATGAAGGCATATAAGTCCTCCGCTGCTTTTTTCTTTCCTTTAGGGTGAATATAAGCATTGACCAGGATGCAGTTGTTGCTTGCCTTGCGTAAGCCTGTTGTCAGGGTCAAGTTGACTGCAAGTGCAGCTGTCGCCGAGGGCCCGGTTTCTTTTGCCATCACAAAGCTAGTTGTAGCTACATATATTACCAATCCTCCTCTTAAATGCCCATACTTGGCTAAGCTCTTGGCGCCAGAAAAGAAGCGTAGACACCCCTGAAGGTGCGGGGGCTTGGCAAGCCATGTTTCTTGTAGCGCAATTAAGTCAAAGGATCGAATGTAGTCTATGAAGTCCAATTCCAGCATTTTGGATGCTTGGCCATTTATATTCCATGAGCATAAGCACAATTGGTCCTGTGGGTGCTCCGTTATTATCCGTTCCGCATGTCAATTACTGTTTGTTATGGTTCTCACGAAGCGTATTTGTTCCTGCCACCCGTTTGGAGCTTGTCCTCCATGTCGTTCTCCGTGAGCAAGTTCAGTGAACCCATTTCTGCCAGTACAGCTTGGCCCGACAGCGCCCCTGAGAACCGAGATTTTACTGCCTTCTGCGTACTCCCTCAAGTTCAGACTTCTCTCAGGGCACAATACATCCGGATATCTCGGCTTTGTGAAAGGCTTCATCGTGATGGCCCAGTTTTTAAAGGTCTCGGATTCCGTAAGGATCTTTTGTGCCAGTTCTGCCGAAGCCCAAGTCGCCTTTGTCGCCTCTTTTCCTGTGCCTTCCGCAACTATAAATTCAATAGACTTCAGGTCAGAGCTTGCCACGAATGACAATGAGGGGATGTGGGCCAATAGTCGCAAGATATTGCCTCTATTGAGGATGTCGTGGCTTCCTTTGGATGTAAAGTTTGGGGTGAACCATGTGGCATCCGAATCTTCCCCTTGGTTGGTTACGCCCCCAGATGCGTTGTCCGTGTTTAGTATTACTGACCGCTTCGCGCCACTTGTTGCATTTGCTAATGCCCGGTAGCCCTCTCGGTTGTGCTCCCATGCTGAGGTTTGATCCCTTACACATACGGTTAAACCAGAGGTTTCGCAGCGTGGATGCTGCGTATTTGAGATCAGGGCTGCAGGGGCAGTTGTTGTCATTGTCTGGTCCGCCCGTAGATGAGTTGCCACGGTTGCTTTGGTCAAGGCTAGTATTTGGTTTCCAGTGAGTCCTGAATCTTGTCTTCCTGTTTTTTTGCCCCTTGGGCTTATAAAGGCTTTTGAGCTTCCCATGTGTTTTGTACCAGGCTGGGTGTTATGTGTTTGCCAGTCCCATAACCCGGGGTCAGCCGATGAGATGGTGGACCCAGAGTGTTGGGGCAGAGCAGCTTGATTGCTTTGTAGATCAGCTGCTATTATCGCAGAGCTTCTGTTTGCTAGTTGGGCGTTATCTTCGGGTGTGCCGCTTGTTTCATCGTGATCACGATTTGGTGTTGTTCCTTCCAACGGAATGTTCGTGTTTTGCTCTGCGGGGTTATTTTGCCCGAAGAGTTGCCTAAAGCCTTCACGTTTCGAGCAAAGCTTATGTTTCCTCCCTTTGCGTTTTTTTGCTCTCCTCTGTTTGGCGTTTAATTTTTGGTTTGTGTCAGCGTCATCTTCGACACCCGCTGATGGAGAATTTATTGACTCCATTCTGTTCTCCCTGTGTGCCGGATTAACTCTTCCGTCGTAGGGTGATCATGGGCGCCAGTCATCGATCTTTTGCCATGCCGTTTGACAGCAATGTCCTTGCTGAGGGTGGTGTCTTCTTCGGCCGCCCCTGTTTGTGCAGTAGTCACTTTTCCCAATCCATTTTATTTAGGGGAAGCCAGTACGTCAATGCTGATCTTCTGACTATATTCGGCAGATTGTTTGAGATGACCGCATAAGTCTGACATTAAAGTCCGCAGGGTGGCCAGCTTGTCAATGATTGGGCCGCATTCACACTCGATGCCGTTTCTCCTTTTGGTATCCTCAAATTGGTCAAGTTTGCTCTGAAGAAGCGAATTTAGCATGCCCAGCTTCCCATCTATTGCAACTACGAATACTGCCAGTGTGTCTAATAACGTTAGTTGGGCGTCCATTTTCTCCGATTGGTAGTGTGCTGCATCCACCAGGAGTTGTACTGTATTGAGGAGACTGGGCCATGCGCTTTCTTGCCTAGCTTGAGCTGGAGTTGCATCCTGGTTTCCGTGACTCTCTTTAAGCCCGCTTCTTGGGACACGGATGGCTCTTTGAGGGGTTGCGCTGTTTCTTGGCCACCCATTCCTGCTATATTTGTCTGCATGTAGGCCGTTCTACTTTTTGATGTCTCACTGGCCGTCCTACTTATGCTCAAGTCTTTGGAGTAACCCGCTGTAAGTTCCTCCCACTCCTCTTTCCTTAGGTAAGAAGAGATTTCGATCACCTCTGGGGTGAGATTCTTCCGGCTTGTATCTTTATTTCGCGTCCCTTCTGACGCCTTGGGTGCTAGTGTGGGTTCATTGTTAGAGGTGTCAAGGACTATTAATGAGGATTCCATCTCTATTGGCCGCACTTGTATGATTGCAGTTTCCTCTTTCCTCTCGCCCTCTTTGTTATTGCTGATGCCCCCGTGGCCAAGTTCATTGCTCGTGCTGACGTTCTCGATGTTGCTGTTGATGTTGCTGTCGATGTTAAAAATGTGCTCCTCCAATTTTGAAGGCAACATGTCCTTGGCTTCATTTGGCCAATGTACTTGGATTAAATTGGCGTCTATGACCATTTTTCGTCCTGCCGGGGTATGTGCCGTTTCGGTTTTTTGCCCCGGTTTGATGTTGTTGTGCTGAGGTGTTGATGTTTTTTGGGGTGATGTTATAGGTGTTGTGCTTTTGTCTCCTTTTCTATTACCGATACTATTACTATTTCCGTCATCCAGTCGGGGCTGCCTATCACTAAGCTGTTGGTGCATGGTTGGTTGAAGCAGTTCAAGAGGCGATTGAAGGCCTGATACTTTGTTAATCTTTGAGAAAAAAGCGCCCCCTGGATCCTTTAGAAAGCAGAATTTAGTATAGATTTTGGGCTGTACCAAAGATTTACTCATTTTATTTCTCCCTTCTTTGTTCAACATATTTCCTGTTTGTTTGTTTGTGGCAAGTTTGTTCTGACTTGCCTCTGTTGGCTCCGTTGAATCCGTCAGGTCGATTATGTCCAGTAAAGGGCTCTTCACTGTAGCTTTAGGTGCGTCTGTATGAGCCTCATCTCCCCCTTTTGATGGCTTAGAGCTTTGTTTTCGCTTATTTGGCCCTCCCTTGTTCGTTTGGTCCCCTCGGATCATTCCAGATCTCATATTGGAGCTCTTCGGCCTGGGGTTGCTACGGCCGGCAGAGGGTAGTAGCTGGGGAAAGCTGGAGAGCAAGGGGTGCACACTGACCGGTGGTGTCACTGATCGTGGTTTTGCTAACTCGATGGCAGATGCACAACGTAGCACTCACCGACTTAGTCCTGGTGTGTGTCTGATGCCCCACAGCTCCGTGGTTTTTGAAAATCCTCTAGCCACAGCCGCGGCACAGCAATCAATGCGTGGCTAATTCCTGACCACAAAACACCCCCCAGTCCAGTGTCCTGATGTTTGATTTCATTAACAAACTGTGGTCTTTGGGTTTTGGTGGGCTTTAGTGGGCTTTTGTGGGCTTTAGTGTGCTCAGTTTGGTGGGCTCAATTAGAGCTGCCCATAGAGCCCCGTATAACATAGAACATAGTACAACCCCACCGTTCACCAATGTTGGTGTGCTCCCTGACTGTAACTGTATAGTGGATGGACTAATTTGCCTGTTTGTGCTAGCAGGCTTACCTCGTCCACATTCCTGCCGCCCCTGCTGTCACAGTTAGTCCACGTCGTCCTCGCCCACGCCCAAGCCTCGTCTTGTCCACACTGCCTCCGTGAGTGGATGGAGCCACTTCCTCCCTGCTGCTGCCGCTACCGCGGGTGCAATCCGGGCGGCAAGGCGGTAATCCCCCAGCCCCCAGGTGTTAGTGCGGGTACGTGGGAACGTGGGAAGCGCGTGCCTGTGTACCTGAGTGGAGCAGAGCAGGACACGGGGACACAGGTAATGGGCTGTTGCGTCAGCTTCTGAGGCTCCTACGGCTCCCCGAGACACCAGCAAAACTCTCTGTGTAGCCCTCTTAGCGTCTCCGCAGCACACCAGGTTCTAGCGGCCCCCCACACGCCACCGCCACCGCCGCAGCTGCCACTTCAGGGGTTCTCGGTTCTCGGTGGACGGTGGTCGGTGCTTTGTACTAATGTGCAACTCCCGACGGGGGGCTCCGCTTTTGCCGCTCACTGCCTGGTGCTGCCTGGTCGCTCGATTGTGGGCCCTGCAGGAAGCTGCTACTGCCTCCGTTACAGCAGCTCCTTCACAGCTCCTCGTTCGCTGCTCGCTGCTCGCTGCTTGCTTGCTTGCTGCTCTGCAGTCTGCTCTGCGGGGGCGGGCCAGGAAGAAGCACAACAATGTATCACTGGACAGAGGTGGATGAGGCAAGCGTGAGCCCACCCCCTCCCTCGGAAGTGAGTGTGGTTAAGGGGGAAGGATGAGGACAGCAAGACTCAACTATGAGTCAAATGGCCTGCAGCGCGTGGCTTGCGTGTGTCTGCGGGGTGGGACGGGCAACTGATACGAATGGAGATGTGGGTCTGGAAGATTCCATGACGTTTACCTTCAGCTGCAGGCCGGTGTGAGAGGTGATAGTGGGGAGGTACTCCGGGCCTTAAGACCTTGGCTCTGTGCAGTCCAGATCGAGTGGGTCAGAACAGTGGCGACCTCCCTTCTGAAGCAGCCGAGAGAAGAGTTGGGTCCCTGCCGTGGGAGCGAGGGGTTCCGCTAGGACCAGAAGGCTGGCCCATAGTCAGGTCACATCACAAAATGGAAACCCGGCTATGTTAAGGAGACTAACCCTCCACTGGAGAGTATTCTTGTAAACGCTTGTCCTTGAGGGTTACCCCTTGATGGTGTGCTTCATCATTGGTTCATCCAGTTCCGATACGCAGGGCGTACTGCGACGTACGGACTACACGGGACTCCTAAGTGACTACGCAATGATAAAGGAGATGGAGTTAAAATATAGGAGTGCGGAGTCTCTTTGCTGGAGTATATCTTAAAAATACCTAGTTAGTAGTTATATCTTATTTATTCTGGCCTCTAGTCAGTATGATTAAAAAAGGGAGAGATGGGAGAGGAGGGTGTAGTGTACCTACTTTTCTAAAAGGTCGACAAGTTTCAAGCCATATCCCTGTTTGCTTTTTTTCAGGACGGAGGGGTCGTAACTCCCTGGTCCGCCTCCTGATGTTTTACACATAATAAGCGGTCTATGGTGGTGCCCAGAGTAGATGGCAAGGCAGAGGCTGAGCCTTGGAGTGAGTGTGACTACAGGCTACCCTCTCCCCCCCGACGGACCCATGATGCGAAATTCAAGAATCTTATATAAATGCAGTGATCGTTAAATAGGTTGTGAATGCATATGCACCATTTTCTTTAGCATGCAATGAGAGTGAGTTCAGTGTAAAACATCAGGAGGGACACCGGGTCGTGACCGCTCGCGTTGAGAAATATGTCACTCGCATTGCGGAAGCTGCCACTCGAGTAGAATTTCTACTCGAGCGGCAGAAAGAAGCAGCGTCCTGCTCCTATTCAATGATGTCAGCCCAGTGGTGCGTCACGTGCCGCTGGGTGCCGGATAAGCATGGGCGAATTTTGCGAATCTCGCGTTCGCGAATTTTGCGGATTTGCGAACTCGCAATCCACAAAATCTGCGAATTCTCGCGAATTTGCAGATTTTTTTTTTTTTGTGTGTTCGCGCGGGTTTCTGCCAGTTTGCGAGGGTTTTGTACAATTTCGCAAAACGCGAACTTACCTGTCGGGTCGCAAGTTTCGCGAACTTGTTGTTTCTACGTGTCCAGCCTGTTTGGGACACTCTTCTTCATCACTGCCACTCTCTGTCACCACTGCCACTCTCTGACTACTCATGCCACCCTCTGGCCCACCCATGCCACCCTCTGTTTCATCACAGCACCCTCTGGTTGTCCAGTCAGTGTACATTATTGTGGCAACGCAAGCACACCTTCCCTGCCTCAAGTGACCTGAATTAATTTGGGGCTGATTAATGTGTCACAGAATATTTTTTTAGCTGGCACCTGCTTCCTTAGTGCTTCCTGATTAGTGATCTTTTGCACTTGCTAAGTGCTTTCATTGTTGCAAAATTAGTTACAACACCTGCCCTGCCCCAACTGACAATAATGAATTAGGGGCTGATTAATGGATTTGAACTTCCAGCCTGGCTCCTGCTTGTCTCCCTTAGCTGTAATTCAGGACCTTTGTGGCATATGTGTAACTATTCTGAGGTTCAGAGCAGGGTCACATAATAGTTGCAACTGGCAACTGAACTCTGGAGGGGCCCCTCAGGAAGCACTACAGGAAATGGCTACTAATGATGAGCCTGAACTTTTGAACCTGGTAAGTAGTTTCAGTTTTGCTAAGATCGTATTTCTGCAATTTTGCGCTTATTCGCGGGGCGCGAAGTTGTACTGGGAAGCCGCGAACTCACGCGAACAGCTGCTCGCGGATTTGCGGATTTTGCGGGAGATTCGCGAATCTCGCGGATTGCGAATTTACCGAAAATCCGCAAAATCCGCGAGCGAAACGGATTTTCCGCCCATGCTTAGTGCCGGAGAACCCGGTCTTGCGGCGCTTGCTGTGCTGCACTTTCCACACCACCTTGTTGAAAATGTGGCGGAGGACCACCCCGTCGTGCCACTGTGGACCACGGGGTGTCCGGGACTAGGAGACGGGGACGATGCCTGCCTCTGACACGGCTGGGAATGGAGATACCTGAAGATAAAGGAAAGATAAACAATAGTAAACAAATGGGGAGCAGAACATGAAAAGGGCAGTGAGAAAGTAACCAAAAGTGGAAATAAGGTCGAAAAGAGAAAAGAGGTGGAACCGAAAGGGGCGGGTGAAGTGGACAGGACATAAGGAGCGGGGAGCACTAGCATAGCAAGGCAGGAGCAGGCAAGTGTAAACAAAATGGCCTCGCGCTTGTGCAATATGGATTGCTGTTTGCTCTATTTTTTGGACGCAAAATGCGTCTTCAACGTGATTTTTTGATTGCAAGGCGCCAGAGAGGCATTTCATGTGATTGTGCATAATTTTGCATAATTTCTTTGAAATTTCACAGAATTATGTGAAAGCGAATTACCCGTGATCAAATGGACACTGCACCGTAAACAGTTATCCTGCCACAATTTTGATCTGCACTCATATTATACAATCAATTGTCTAAACTACGTTCCCTAGGAAAACCAATACTTATGTAATATTGCTGACTCCAGACATTCTAGGCAACATTTCCTTCATCAGCATTGTCTATTTAAGAATTATCTCAACAGTTTTCACTAAACTGAAACTAAACTAAACTAGACTGACCGAAACTTTCGTCTTTGCTGCATATACAAACACATACCCACAAAAGATAAAACCACTACTGTTCAGAAACGACACTTCTAAAGTTACTGCAGCCCTAAGCATGTCAAAACAGGTGTATAAGTACTAAAGCCCAGCCAAGGAGTAAGTCAAGCACCCCACATGGCCACTCACATGAACTGCAACACATTCACACAGAAAACAATAGAGGGGGGCAAAAAAATAACACTTGTAGGAATTACATGAATTAAATGATTTCACATTTAAATAAATTATGTATGTGTTCTTAAAAAACATATATAATTAATAATTGTTTCATTAATAAAATGTAATAATAAACTTAAATTTAACTTGTTAAATGTTATTTCAGATGTAAAATAGTTTAAGATTATAAATAAAATGTGCAAATTAATGCAACACATCATTTGTAAAAAAAAATGATTACATATTAAATAAAATACAAATATTAGGCTGGGAATTTTTGGGTAAATATTGATTACAAAACATGTAAAATGTAAATTAATATATTTTAAAACATTAATTATTTTATACATTTTGATTTCACAAGTGAGTGTGTTGTAACATTTAATTGTAGTAGTCGTAGGTTAATAATACATAGGTATAATTAATTTCAATGTATCATATAAATAAAACAATATTTAAAAAAACTAAAACTTTAATCATTCTATCTATAGTTTCCCATAGGGAGGTCTCTATCTAAGTGTCCAAAGTTATAAGTAATTACTTTACACATCTAAATCATGTTGAACGAGGCTCTGCCCGTAACGTGAGGTGGTAAAGAAAAGTAAGTCTATACCTAATATACCTAATGTAAATTTACACTGGAAATGGTGGAAAGCAAAAAAATATGGACGTACACATCTAGTAGCATTAAATATACATGCGAGTAAATATATATATACATATATATATATATATATATATATATATATATATATATATATATATATATATATATATATATATATATATATATATATATATATATATATATATATATATATATATATATATATATATGGTATGGGTTCTTAAACAGCACTGCTATGGGTTTTTCTTTTAGCCCAAGCTTTGCCTGTCTCACCATGGGGTGGTGGGAACAGAAATGGGCGTGGCAAGCAGAAAATGACATTATGTTGAATAAAGTGATACTGTGGGTACGCTTTATCGACGATCTTCTGATTGTATGGGACGGTTCAGAAAATGAATTTAAGGAATATTTCCAAATCCTCAACTCATCACCTGCAAACTTCAAATTTACATATGAACTAAGTAACTAAGTAACAACAAAATAATTTTCTTGGACACTGAAATTTACATCAAAGACAATGAAGTACACACAACCTTACACAGGAAGAAAACCGCAACCAATGCAACACTGCATGCTAGTAGTTTTCATCAGCAGTGCTTGTTTGAAAATATTCCTTATGGAGAGTTTTTAAGACTGCGGAGGATATGTTCGGAAGAATCAGAATGGGACAAACAAAGTACATCCATGAGTAAAAGATTTGAAAAGAGAGGATATTCAAAAGGTCGTACAAAGAAAGGTTGGGAAAGAGCAAGCCAAAAGGAAAGAAATAGCTTATTGCAAACAAGGAAAAAAGAAGAAAGTGACAAAGATGTAATAAGATTCATAACAACCTTTTCGAATGAATCTAAACAAATCAGGAATATTATAAAGAAAAATTGGAAGATCTTAAAAATGGACACAACCATTGGTTCCATTGTGGGTGACACACCACAAATAACATACCGCCGAGCACCAAATCTAAAAGATCATTTAACGAAGAGGCACTTTTTCAAAGAGGAGAAAAAAGCATGGTTGAAAGGAAAAGGTTTTAAAAAATGTTTCAATTGCAACGTTTGTCGAATATGTAAACCCATCCAAGAAATTATGTTGGCAAATGGAAAAATCTGGAAGATTGATGAGTTAATTACATGTGCAACACCATATGTAATTTATGTAATTGAATGCCCGTGTGAACTAAAGTATGTGGGCAGCACAAAGAATGAACTGAAAAAGAGGATTTTGGAACATGTTAGGGCAACTGTACATCAGGATAGAAGCAATCGCTTCACGAGAAAAGGATGGAGCAGTGAAACACTCACTTCTACTGCACTATGCAGGAGAAGAGATCTACCAGCTGTTCAAGCATTTACAAGACACAGGCTTCTCGATGATTATGCCGCAGCGTTCACAGCCCTGAACGCCCATTTTGATCCCCAAATGAACCCTGACTTTGAGCACTTTAACTAAGACAAGTAAAGCAATGGGAAGGCGAGTCAGTTGATGTTTTTCACGCACGGCTAAGGGAGCTAGCCTCAACGCACCTCGTGTGCGACCGAGCCGCGGAAGAAATCAGAGCCCAGCTGATCCTTGGGATACACAGCATGACCCTACATGGCCTCATATTAAGGCAGCCGAACATACTAATGAATGACATCCTAGTGCTAGCACGGTCCCATGACCTGTCGACAGCGCGTGCAGAATAGATGGACGTATCTCTGATGAGAGGACCAGAAAAGAGCATCACGGTAAAGTCGGAAAAGGCGGGGGCAGTTAGGACAAAAGACAGGACCCACAGGCCCCGAGATTGTCAGCCACAGACCCCAAAGAACCGCTGCGGATACTGTGGGTATGAAGAACACCCATCACAGTCGTGCCTGGCACAAGGGAAGACATGTACCAACTGCAGCATTGCAAATCATTTTGCATCAGTGTGCAGGAGAAAGACGCAGCGTAAAGAAGGGAACTGGCCTAAACCGATGAGACGGATGGTCCGCCATCTGTCGCAGGTCTCGGTGACATCTTAATCTGGGAGCAAGAAAAGAGAACAGACAGTCTACCAAGAGGATACGTCCACATCGGACGACTAGGGAGAAACATATCTAGTCTTGTTCACCCGAGCCCTGAAGAGCAGAAGGCGACCCCAACTTCGCTGCACGGTCCAGGTCGCTGGGTCCGATGTCAATGCGGTGATTGACACTGGTGCATCAGTGACTGTGATGGGGATCCAGCAATACAACAAGCTGAGGCCCAAACCGGAACTCAGACCGTCAAAGGCCAAGATAGTCGCATACAGCAGCGACACACCGCTACCACTCAAAGGCAAGATGACCGTGCCAGTACAGTCAGGAAGTGTCGAAATCACCATCGACATTCACGTGATAAACCAAGAGGTGGACACGCTACTCAGCAGCCCCGCAGCCTAAGATCTGGGACTAATAATGTTCGTCAGGAAGGTGCAGATGGACCAGACCTCAGAAGTGCTGAGCCAGTTCAAGGACTTATTTAAAGGGCTAGGCAAAATAAAGAGAGCACCAATAAAGCTACATATCTACACCACCGTCCCACAGACAGCCCTAAGACACAGGAGGATCCCGTTTCACCTCCGACCGCTGGTAGAAGAGGAACTACAAAAACCTGAAGACCAGAGAGTTATTGAGAAAATATCAGGGCACACACCATGGGTGTCACCCATGGTAATAGAAGAGACGCCCCTTCAACCAGGAAAAATCAGGCTTTGCATAGATATGCACCTCCCAAACAAGGCCATTCGGCGCGAGCACCACATAACACCGACCATGGATCGTGGCTGATCTAAACGGCTCCAGGTGGTTCTCGAAACTAGATTTGAATGCTGGATTTCACCAACTGATACTTGCCAAAAACAGCCAGTACATAACCATGTTCAGTACCCACCTAGGCCTCCAGGTATAAAAGACTGAATTTCAGCATATCATCTGCCTCAGAGATTTTCCAAAATGCTGTAAAAGAAATCCTAGTTGGGCTCCTTGGTATCTTAAATGTGAGTGACGACATCCTCATTCACTCAAAGACGGTGGAAGAGCACTACCAACACGTGAGAGCTACGCTGAAGCAACTGTCAGAACACCGGGGTACCATACACAAATAGAAATGCCTGCTGTTCCAATAGACGATTGAGTTATTCGGATACACGTTCACGCAAGAAGGCATACAAGTCGACCTACGGAAATCCCAAGCTATCAAAACCGCGGCCACACCACTCACAGTCGCCGAGGTCCGTAGCTTCTTGGGAATGGCCACGTACTGCGGCCGTTTCATCCCCGACCTAGACACCCTTGCAGGACCTCTCCGAAGCCTCACCCGAACTGACGCCATGTGGAAATGGGGTCTGGCTGAAGAGACCGCATTCCAAGCAGTAAAGAAAGCTCTCCTCGACCACACCACGCTGGTGTATTTTGACACTGCAAAGAGAACTGAGATACTAGTAGACGCCAGTCCCATGGGCCTAGGAGTGGTCCTTACACAGGAGCGACAACCTGGGAGATGGGCTGCCCAAGCCTATGCCAGCAAAGCGCTCCAGCTAACAGAGAAACTATACTCGCAGATTGAAAGGGAAGCCCTGGTAATCCGATGGGGCTGCAGACACTTCACCTATGCATCTGCCGACACCCATTCACCGTCGTCACAGACCATCAACCTATAGTGCCCCTTTTCAAAGGATCGGCGCCCCACCCTCCACCACGCATTGAGAGGTGGGCCATCGGGCTCCAACACTATGACATGGATGTGATCCTCCGGCCTAGCTCCAAGAACCCAGCCGACTTCCTATCAAGGCACCCGGACATGACCAAGGAGGAGAGGGAAGAGCAAAACGGTGATGACACTGAAGCACACCTGGACATGCCAGCGGCCCTGACGTGCTCTCGAGCGCTGACGATTGAAGAAATAACCACCGCAGCCAAAGAAGACCCTGTGATGGTCAAAGTCCAAGACACTAACAAAGGAGGGCTGTGGAGACAGTTCCTTCAGTCAGCAAACACGTGGTCAAGCCCAGAAAAGGAAAGTCTGGTGCACATGTGGTGAGTAAGAAACGAGCTGAGCCTCACCCAAAGTGGATTTCTCCTAAGAGGGACCCACATCGTCATCCCATCATCCCTGCAGTTGCGGGCAACACAACTAGCTCATGGAGGACACCAGGGAATGGAAAGGATGAGGGAGAAGGTCTGGTTCCCAGAGATGGATACCCGGACCCGAGAGATCAGCTCCTGTCCACACCGAAGAACATGGTCAGAGCCCCTGGGAGAAAGTGAGTGTGGACTTCAGGAGTTTTCCTGATGGGCGAGACACTTTGGCCCTCATTGACAGTTACTCTAAATACCCGATAGTAGAAGTGGTAACCTCAACAGCGTTCCTGCATGTCGGCCCAGCTCTGGAGAAAATATTTGGAATGTTCGGATGTCCGAAAGAACTCCGCAGCGACAACAAACCCCCATTCCAAGGACACAAATTTCATGAATTCATGCGCCAACAAGGCATCCAGCACTGGCGTATTCCCCCCAATGGCCCCAAGCCAAAGGGAAGATTGAGCGTTTCATGCGAACGATAAACAAGTCCATTCGCATCGCCGTGGTGGAACAGAGAGACCTCGAACAAGAACTCCAGAAGTTCCTACGAGAATATCGGAGCACGCCACACTGTTCAACACACCATGCCCCCTGGGCGCTCATGTTCTCTGGCACTCGCCGGGATGGTATCCCCGTTGCCCCTGGCTGGTCCCCCCTCCATTTGACGAGGAAGGGGAACTCAGAAGAAGAGAGAACCGTAACAACCAGGCCAGTCAGACCCAGAGAGCAGCAGAACGCCCGCTCCAGCCCCGAGATACCAGTATCCTGAAAGACAGAAGACCGGGAGGCAAATTCCGTACTCGCTATGACAAGGACACTGGACAGTAATCAGCAGGCAAGGAACAATGGTGACCATCGAGAAAGCCTGAGAAAGGGTGACCCGCAACTTCTCCTGGTTCAAACAGGTAGACCAACTTGTCTCCCTCCCCACCATCGAGAACCACACTGAGGAGACTGAAGATCGTCAGAGCATGCCCCTGAGGGCCGATGATCGACAATCCTGAGGACTCCCTGCGCCTGAGAGTCCAGGAGTCACTGAAACCAACCTAGACCCCACCCCCGGCACCCTGGTCATCACACCCCCAATCAGCAGAGGGGCTACCAGGTAAGCGCTGAGAGCAAATCCACCACCAAGCATCCGCCTGAGACTTTACCTGCCAAGTATGTGAACAATGAGACGTTTAATACTCCTGTCAAGGACTGAGTTGAGATGGGATGTAACAGTTGGCACCCCAGCTTTTCCCCGCTGGTGCACGTTCCATGGTGTGAGCGCGTCTAGATAGTAAAGAAGGTGGAGCTGCCGCAGCTGTCCGCATACTACCACACACGCGAGTCGGCATATTATTTCACCGCTGCTCGCACCTAAGCAATTAGGGCGACACACAGCGGGAGTGCAAACCCCCCCGGAACAGTAGTAAGATTTCACAGGCAGTAATCTGACCGGCCAGGGGGCAACCTCGTGCCCAGAAACAGTGCCGCATGCCAGGGACTGTCCTCAGGTATCCAGGATCCGTCTCAGGTGCCCAGTGCAGCCACTTTTGTTCCAAGTTTAATCGAACACAAGGTGTCTCTTGAGTTCCAAGTTTATCCCCGTTTGTCAGTTCCAGACGCTCTTCCATACCTTTTCTTCTTTTGTCGCATGCCAGTGGAGCGCGTGAGCTATTGGGAACACCCGGAAGGGAAAAAAGGAGATAATGAACCCTCCAGCCCCACATCTTGGCACCAGTGGCTGGTCGAAACTTGAGCAGTGTGCTGCTGCGGGAACTCAATGAGAATCCTACACCCTCTAGAGCAGTGCGCTGCTACTGATGCCGGGACCTCAATGAGAATCCTAAACCCTCTAGAGCAGTGCGCTGCTACTGATGGGACCTCAATGAGAATCCTACACCCTCTAGAGCGGTGCGCTGCTACTGATGCCGGGACCTCATTGAGAATCCTACACCCTCTAGAGCGGTGCGCTGCTACTGATCCCGGGACCTCATTGAGAATCCTACACCCTCTAGAGCGGTACGCTGCTACTGATGCCGGGACCTCATTGAGAATCCTACACCCTCTAGAGCGGTGAGCTGCTACTGATGCCTGGACCTCTAGAGCCGTGCGTTGCTACTGATGCCAGGACCTCGATGAGAATCCTACACCCACTCTTGCAGTGCGTTGCTACTGATGCTGGGTCCTCGATGAGAATCCTACACCCTCTAGAGCAGTGCGCTGTTATTGATGACGGGACCTTGATGAGAATCCTACACCCACCAGAGCGGTGCGCTGCTACTGATGGGACCTCTATGAGAATCCTACACCCTCTGGAGCATTGCGCTGCTACTGATGGGACCTCGATGATAATTCTACATCCTCTAGAGCAGTGTGCTGCTACTGATACCGAAGCCTCGATGAGAATCCTACACACTCTAGAGCAGTGCGCTGCTACTGATGCCTGGACCTTGATGAGAATCCTACACCCACTGGAGCAGTGCGCTGCTACTGATGGGACCTCGATGAGAATCCTATACCCTCTAGAGCAGTGCGCTGCTACTGATGCTGGGACCTTGATGAGAATCCTACACCCACTGGAGCAGTGCGCTGCTAGTGATTGGACCTCAATGAGAATCCGACACCCTCTAGAGCAGTGCGCTGCTACTGATGCCGAGACCTCGATGAGAATCCTACACCCTCTGGAGCAGTGCACTGCTACTGATGCCGGAACCTAAATGAGAATCCTAAACCCTCTAGAGCAGTGCGCTGCTACTGATGGGACCTCAATAAGAAACCCTCACGCTCTAGAGCAGTGTGCTGCTACTGATGTGACCTCGATGAGAACCCTACACCCTCTAAAGCAGTGCGCTGCTACTGATCGGACCTCAATGAGAATCCTACACCCTCTAGAGCGGTGCGCTGCTACTGATGCCGGACCTTGATGAGACTCCTACACCTACTGGAGCAGTGCGCTGCTACTGATAGGACATCAATGAGAATCCTACACCCTCTAGAGCAGTGCGCTGCGACTGATGGGACTTCGATGAGAATCCTACACCCTCTAGAGCAGTGCGCTGCGACTGATGGGACCTCAATGAGAATCCTAAACCCACTGGAGCAGTGCGCTGCTACTAAAGGGACCTCGATGAGAATCCTACACCCTCTAGAGCGGTGCGCTGCTACTGATGCCGGACCTTGATGAGACTCCTACACCTACTGGAGCAGTGCGCTGCTACTGATGGGACATCAATGAGAATCCTACACCCTCTAGAGCAGTGCGCTGCGACTGATGGGACTTCGATGAGAATCCTACACCCTCTAGAGCAGTGCGCTGCGACTGATGGGACCTCAATGAGAATCCTACACCATCTGGAGCAGTGCGCTGCTACTAAAGGGACCTCGATGAGAATCCTACACCCACTGGAGCAGTGCGCTGCTACTGATAGGACCTCAACGAGAATTGCGATAACATGACAAGAGAATCTGGATTTCATTAAAGACACGAAGGCTAACATTATGCATTTTTCTATTAATGGTAACCACTTAGAAGCAATGCATCATGAAACAAACAGTTCTAGAACAGAATCTTCCTGATGTATAATAATTTTAAATACATAGTATTCAGGTATTTGGCTTCTTTTTTCGTTTTTTTGTGCATCCACCACCCGAGCTCTGTATCTCAGAGGTCTCTTCTCCTCTATCAGCCAAGCTCTGGATGTTACGGGTGTCTTCTCATCCACCACTGAGCTCCGAATCCAAGAGGAATTGTCTCACCCACCACCCGACCTCTGGATCTCAGAGGTCTCTTCTCATGAATGTCTGACATATTATCGACAGACAGAATATCTACATACAAAAATATCGACACAAAAATATCGACAGCAAAAATATCGGAGTTATATCTTCATAAAGGTAAGTACAGAAATATCGGGAAAAAAATGTCGTAGTACAAAAATATCGAAATTAAATATATCGTTTTTTAAATGTATTAATAATAATGTAAAAATAATTTAAAAATACATATAATTTTACTATTATTACATTAAAACAATTAAAGCATTAAAACATATTTAAAAATTAATAACTAATACATATACATTTAAAATAAATTAAAAAGTGTACATCTAAATTAATATATATACTTACTACACATATTGCAACAGTAGTAAAAGTGTTGGATAGCGTAGGGGTTTACATTACTATTCCCACTCCAGAGGGTGCAACAGTAGGGAAAGCGTTGGATAGCGTAGGGGTAAAATTACTATTCCTACTCCAGAGGGTGCAACAGTAGGGAAAGCGTTGGATAGAGTAGGGGTAAAAATTACTATTCCCACTCCAAAGAGTGCAACAGTAGGGAAAGCGTTGGATAGCGTAGGGGTAAAAATCACTATTCCCACTCCAGAGGGTGCAACAGTAGGGAAAGCGTTGGATAGCGTAGGGGTTTAAATTACTATTCCCACTCCAGAGGGTGCTGCAGTAGGGAAAGCGTTGGATAGCGTAGGGGTAAAAATTACTATTCCCACACCAGAAGGTGCAATAATAGGGAAAGCGTTAGATAGCATAGGGGTTTACATTACTATTCCTACTCCAGAGGGTGCAACAGTAGAGAAAAGGTTGGATAGCGTAGGAGTAAAAATTACTATACCCACTCCAGAGGGTGCAACAGTAGGGAAAAGGTTGGATAGCGTAGGGGTAAAAATTACTATTCCCACTCCAGAGGGTACAACAGTAGGGAAAGCGTTGGATAGCGTAGGGGTAAAAATTACTATTCCCACACCAGAGGGTGCAACAGTAGGGAAAGCGTTGGATAGCGTAGGGGTAAAAATTACTATTCCTACTCCAGAGGGTGCAACAGTAGGGAAAAGGTTGGATAGCGTAGGGGTGAAAATTACTATTCCCACTCCAGAGGGTACAACAGTAGGGAAAGCGTTGGATAGCGTAGGGGTAAAAATTACTATTCCCACACCAGAGGGTGCAACAGTAGGGAAAGCGTTGGATAGCGTAGGGGTAAAAATTACTATTCCTACTCCACAGGGTTCAACAGTAGGGAAAAGGTTGGATAGCGTAGGGGTAAAAATTACTATTCCCACTCCAGAGGGTACAACAGTAGGGAAAGCGTTGGATAGCGTAGGGGTAAAAATTACTATTCCCACACCAGAGGGTGCAACAGTAGGGAAAGCGTTGGATAGCGTAGGGGTAAAAATTACTATTCCTACTCCAGAGGGTGCAACAGTAGGGAAAAGGTTGGATAGCGTAGGGGTGAAAATTACTATTCCCACTCCAGAGAGTGCAACAGTAGGGAAAGCGTTGGATAGCGTAGGGGTGAAAATTACTATTCCCACTCCAGAGGGTGCAACAGTAGGGAAAGCATTGGATAGCGTAGGGGTAAAAATTACTATTCCCACTCCAGAGGGTGCAACAGTAGGGAAAGCGTTGGATAGCGTAGGGGTAAAAATTACTATTCCTACTCCAGAGGGTGCAACAGTAGGGTAGAGGTTGGATAGTGTAGGGGTAAAAATTACTATTCCCTCTCCAGAGGGTGCAACAGTAGGGAAAGCGTTGGATAGCGTAGGGGTAAAAATTACTATTCCCACTCCAGAGGGTACAACAGTAGGGAAAGCGTTGGATAGCGTTGGGTTAAAAATTACTATTCCAACTCCAGAGAGTGCAACAGTGGGGAAAGTGTTGGGTAGCGTAGGGGTAACAATTACTATTCCCACACCAGAGGGTGCAACAGTAGGGAAAGCGTTGGATAGCGTAGGGGTAAAAATTACTATTCCTACTCCAGAGGGTGCAACAGTAGGGAAAAGGTTGGATAGCGTAGGGGTAAAAATTACTATTCCCACTCCAGAGGGTACAACAGTAGGGAAAGCGTTGGATAGCGTAGGGGTAAAAATTACTATTCCCACTCCAGAGGGTACAACAGTAGGGAAAGCGTTGGATAGCGTTGGGTTAAAAATTACTATTCCAACTCCAGAGAGTGCAACAGTGGGGAAAGTGTTGGGTAGCGTAGGGGTAAAAATTACTATTCCCACACCAGAGGGTGCAACAGTAGGGAAAGCGTTGGATAGCGTAGGGGTAAAAATTACTATTCCTACTCCAGAGGGTGCAACAGTAGGGAAAAGGTTGGATAGCGTAGGGGTAAAAATTACTATTCCCACTCCAGAGGGTACAACAGTAGGGAAAGCGTTGGATAGCGTAGGGGTAAAAATTACTATTCCCACACCAGAGGGTGCAACAGTAGGGAAAGCGTTGGATAGCGTAGGGGTAAAAATTACTATTCCTACTCCAGAGGGTGCAACAGTAGGGAAAAGGTTGGATAGCGTAGGGGTGAAAATTACTATTCCCACTCCAGAGAGTGCAACAGTAGGGAAAGCGTTGGATAGCGTAGGGGTGAAAATTACTATTCCCACTCCAGAGGGTGCAACAGTAGGGAAAGCATTGGATAGCGTAGGGGTAAAAATTACTATTCCCACTCCAGAGGGTGCAACAGTAGGGAAAGCGTTGGATAGCGTAGGGGTAAAAATTACTATTCCTACTCCAGAGGGTGCAACAGTAGGGTAGAGGTTGGATAGCGTAGGGGTAAAAATTACTATTCCCTCTCCAGAGGGTGCAACAGTAGGGAAAGCGTTGGATAGCGTAGGGGTAAAAATTACTATTCCCACTCCAGAGCGTACAACAGTAGGGAAAGCGTTGGATAGCGTAGGAATAAAAATTACTAATTAATTTAATTAAAAATATTTAAATACTAATTAATTATTATTTAACAATTTAAAAAAATTACATATATTTGCACATTAACTCTAAATATTGTACTTAACTAATTAATATTAATTAATTACCAATTAATTATGTATTACCAATAGCAAATAATTCTATTGATTTGCACATTAACTCAAATAATGTAATTTACTAATTAATATAAATTAATTACTAATTAATTATTAATTAACAATAATAAAAATAAATTATACTAGCACATTAACTCTAATTAATTTAATTAACTAATTATTATTAATTAATTACCAATTAATTATAATTTGTAAATATTTTACAATATTTATTAATTAATTAATTATTAATAAATTACTTCCCACCCTATTCCCCTATAAACCCACAACCCGCTCTGATACTAAAACGCAATATGTAAAAAAAATTACTAATTTTCAAACATACATTTAATAACATATTTAATAAACATATAAACAACATAATAAAATACAAAACACTAAACATAATTTCGATATTATTAAATTTCGATATTAGTAACATACATACCATAAAAACGATATTCTGTCTGTCGATATTCTGGACATCGATATTCTATACCATCGAAATTAAAACATCAATATTATTGTATATCGATATTTAAATTTCGATATTTTGTCTCCCTACCCTCTTCTCTTCCCTCACCTGAGCTCTGGATCTCAGAGGTCTCTTCCCATCCACTACCACAGCTCTACATTTCAGAGGTCTCTCTTCTCATCCCGGTCCCCGCCTTGAGCTCTGAATCTCAGAGACCAATCAGCAGAGGGGCTACCAGGTAAGCGCTGAGAGCAAACCCACCACCAAGCATCCGTCTGAGAGACTTTGCCTGCCAAGTATGTGCACAATGAGACGTTTAATGGTCCTGTCAAGGACTGAGTTGAGATGGGATGTAAGAGTTGGCGCCCCAGCTTTTCCACGCTGGTGCACGTTCCACGGCGTGAGCGTGTCTAGATAATAAAGAAGGCGGAGCTGCCGCAGCTGTCCGCATACTAACACACAAGTGAGTCGGCGTATTATTTCGCCACTGCTCACACCTAAGCAATTAGCGCGACACACAGCGGGAGTGCAAACCCACCCGGGACAGTAGTAAGATTTCATAGGCAGTAATCTGACAGGCCAGGGGGCAGCCTCGTGCCCAGAAACAGTGCCGCATGCCAGGGACTGTCCTCAGGTATCCAGGATCCGTCTCAGGTGCCCAGTTCAGCCACGTTTGTTACAAGTTTAATCAAAAACAAGGTGTCTCTTGAGTTCCAAGTTTATCCCCATTTGTCAGTTGCAGACGCTCTTCCATACCTTTTCTTCTTTTGTCGCATGCCAGTGGAGCGCGTGAGCTATTGGGTACCACCCGGAAGGGAAAAAAGGAGATAATGAACCCTCCAGCCCCACATCATGGCACCAGTGGCAGGTCAAAACTTGAGCAGTGGGCTGCTGCGGGAACTCGATGAGAATCCTACACACTCTAGGGCAGTGCGCTGCTACTGATGCCGGGACCTCGAAGAGAATCTTAAACCCTCTAGAGCAGTGCGCTGCTACTGATGGGACCTCGATGAGAATCCTAAACCCTCTAGAGCAGTGCGCTGCTACTGATGGGACCTCGATGACAATCCTACACCCTCTAGAGCGGTGCGCTGCTACTGATGGGGCCTCGATGAGAATCCTACACCCTCTAGAGCGGTGCGCTGCTACTGATGGGGCCTCGATGAGAATCCTACACCCACTGGAGCAGTGAGCTGCTACTGATGGGACCTCAATGAGAATTGCGATAACATGACAAGAGAATCTGGATTTCATTAAAGACACGAAGGCTAACATTATGCATTTTACTGTTAATGGTAACCAATTAGAAGCAATGCATCATGAAACAAACAGTTCTAGAACAGAATATTCCTGATGTATAATAATTTTAAATGCAAAGTATTCAGGTATTTTGTCTTCTTTTTTCATTTTTTTTGTGCATCCACCACCCGAGCTCTGTATCTCAGAGGTCTCTTCTCCTCTATCACCCAAGCTCTGGATCTTACGGGTCTCTTCTCATCCACCACTGAGCTCCGAATCCAAGAGGAATTTTCTCACCCACCACCCGACCTCTGGATCTCAGAGGTCTCTTCTCATCCCTCACCTGAGCTCTGGATCTCAGAGGTCTCTTCCCATCCACTACCACAGGTCTACATTTTAGAGGTCTCTCTTCTCATCCCCGTCCCCGCCTTGAGCTCTGAATCTCAGAGACCTCTTTTCATCCACCACCCAAGCTCTGGATATGAGGTTTCTTCCCATCCCCCTCTCGAGCTCTGGATCTCAGAGGTCTCTTTGAGCTCTGTTGTCAGAGGTCTCTTCCCGTCCACCACCTGAGCACTGTATCTCAGAGATCTTTCCTCATCCACCCATCGATCACTAAGTGTCAGAGATCCCGTCTCACCCACTACCCGAGCTCTGGACCTCAGAGGTCTCTTCTCATCCACCATTTGAGCTCTGGATCTCAGGGGTCTCTTCTCATCCACCATGTGAGCTCTGGATCTCAGAGGTCTCTTCTCATCCACCATGTGAGCTCTGGATCTCAGAGGTCTCTTCTCATCCATCACCCAAGATCTGATTTTCAGATGTCTCTTCTCACTCCCAGCCGAGCTCTGGATCTCAGAGGTCTCTTATCATCCACCATGTGAGCTCTGGATCTCAGAGGTCTCGTCCCATCCACCATGTGAGCTCTGGATCTCAGAGGTCTCTTCACATCCACCACCCGACCTCTGGATAATAGCAGTCTCTTCTCATTCACCACCCGAGCTCTGGATCTCAGAGGTCTCTTCTCATCCACCACCCAAGCTGTGGATTTCAGAGGTCTCTTCTCATCCACCACCCGAACTCTGGATCTCAGAGGTCTCTTCTCATCCCCCATGTGAGCTCTGGATCTCAGAGGTCTCTTCCCATCCACCATGTGAGCTCTGGATCTCAGAGGTCTCTTCCCACCCACCACCCGAGCTCTGGATCTCAGAGGTCTCTTCTCATCCACCACCCGAGCTCTGGATTTCAGCAGTCTCTTCTCATCCACCACGTGAACTCTGGATCTCAGCAGTCTCTTCTCATCCCTCACATGAACTCTGGATCTCAGAGGTCTCTTCCCATCCACAATGTGGGCTCTGGATCTCAGAGGTCTCTTCCCTTCCATCACCGGAGATCTGGATCTCAGAGGTCTCTTCTCATCCACCATGTGAGCTCTGGATCTCAGAGGTCTCTTCTCATCCACCACCCAAGCTCTGGATCTCAGCGGTCTCTTCTCATCCCTCACATGAGCTCTGGATCTCAGAGGTCTCTTTTCATCCACCACCCGACCTTTGGATCTCAGCGGTCTCTTCTCATCCCTCACGTGAGATCTGGATCTCAGATGTCTCTTTTCATCCACCACCCGACCTTTGGATCTCAGCGGTCTATTCCCATCCACCACCCGAGCTCTGGATCTCAGAAGTTTCTTCTCATCCACCATGTGAGCTCTGGATCTTAGATATCTCTTCTCATCCACCACCCGAACTCTGGATCTCAGAGGTCTTTTCTCATCCACCACCCGAGCTCTGGATCTCAGAGGTCTCTACTGATCCACCATGTGAGATCTGGATGTCAGCAGTCTCTTCTCATCCCTCACATGAGCTCTGGATCTCAGAGGTCTCTTCTCATCCACCATGTGAGCTCTGGATCTCAGAGGTCTCTTCCCATCCACCACTCGAGCTCTGGATCTCAGAGGTCTCTTCTCATCCACCATGTGACCTCTGGATCTCAGAGGTCTCTTCCCATCCACCACCTGAGCTCTGGATCTCTGCTGTCTCTTCTCATCCCCCACTCGAGCTCTGGATCTCAGGGGTCTCTTCTTATGCCTCACCTGAGCTCTGGATCTCAGCGGTCTCTTTTCAACCTCCACTCGAGCTCTGGATCTCAGAGGTCTCTTTTTATCCCTCACCTGAGCTCTGGATCTCAGCGGTCTCTTCTCATCCACCATGTGAGCTCTGGATCTTAGAGGTCTCTTCACATCCACCATATGAGCTCTGGATCTCAGAGGTCTCTTCTCATCCACCATGTGCGCTCTGGTTCTCAGAGGTCCCTTCCCATCCACCATGTGAGCTGTGGATCTCAGAGGTGACTAGTCATCCCTCATATGAGCTCTGAATCTCAGGGGTCTCTTCCCAATCAATCAATCAATCACTACATTTATAAAGCGCACTACATACCCGTGAGGGTCTCAAGGCGCTGGGGGGAGAGAGTGCCGCTACTGGTCAAAGAGCCAGGTTTTAAGGAGTCTCCTGAAGGCCAGCAGGTCCTGAGTCTGTCATAGGCTGGTGGGGAGAGAGTTCCAGGTCTTGGTGGCGAGGTAGGAGAAGGATCTGCCACCGGCGGCGGTTTTCTGGATACGAGGAACTGTGGCGAGGGCGAGGCTGGCTGAGCGGATGTTTCGGGTGGGGGTGTGGAAGCTGAGACGGTTGTTGAGGTATGTGGGTCCAGTGTTGTGTATGGCTTTGTGTGTTTGGATGAGGAGTTTGAAGGTGATCCTCTTGTTGACGGGGAGCCAGTGCAGGCCTCTCAGGTGGGGTGTAATCGGGGGAAGTCGAGGATCAGTCATGCCGAGGCGTTGTTGAATCGTGGAAGTCGTCTCAGGAGCTTGGTTGTTGTTCCTGAGTAGAGGGCGTTTCCGTAGTCCAGTCTGCTATTGAGGAGTGCCTGGGTGACGGTTTTTCTCGTGTCAGGAGGGATCTATTTGAAGATCCTACGGAGCATGTGGAGTGTGTTGAAGCAGGATGCGGAGACGGTGTTGACTTGCCTGGTCATGGAGAGGGTGGAGTCGACCATGTGAGCTCTGGATCTCAGAGGTCTCTTCTCGTCTGCCACCTGAGCTGTGGATCTCAGAGGTCCCTTCTCATCCACCACCCGAGCTCTGGATTTCAGAGGTCTCTTCTCATCCACCACCCGAGCTCTGGATCTCAGAGGTCTCTTCCCATCCACCATGTGAGCTCTGGATCTCAGAGGTCTCTTCCCACCCACCACCCGAGCTCTGGATCTCAGAGGTCTCTTCTCATCCACCACCCGAGCTCTGGATTTCAGCAGTCTCTTCTCATCCACCACGTGAACTCTGGATCTCAGCAGTCTCTTCTCATCCCTCACATGAACTCTGGATCTCAGAGGTCTCTTCCCATCCACAATGTGGGCTCTGGATCTCAGAGGTCTCTTCCCTTCCATCACCGGAGATCTGGATCTCAGAGGTCTCTTCCCATCCACCATGTGAGCTCTGGATCTCAGAGGTCTCTTCTCATCCCCCACCCAAGCTCTGGATCTCAGCGGTCTCTTCTCATCCCTCACATGAGCTCTGGATCTCAGAGGTCTCTTTTCATCCACCACCCGACCTTTGGATCTCAGCGGTCTCTTCTCATCCCTCACGTGAGATCTGGATCTCAGATGTCTCTTTTCATCCACCACCCGACCTTTGGATCTCAGCGGTCGATTCCCATCCACCACCCGAGCTCTCGATCTCAGAAGTTTCTTCTCATCCACCATGTGAGCTCTGGATCTTAGATATCTCTTCTCATCCACCACCCGAACTCTGAATCTCAGAGGTCTTTTCTCATCCACCACCCGAGCTCTGGATCTCAGAGGTCTCTACTGATCCACCATGTGAGATCTGGATGTCAGCAGTCTCTTCTCATCCCTCACATGAGCTCTGGATCTCAGAGGTCTCTTCTCATCCACCATGTGAGCTCTGGATCTCAGAGGTCTCTTCCCATCCACCACTCGAGCTCTGGATCTCAGAGGTCTCTTCTCATCCACCATGTGACCTCTGGATCTCAGAGGTCTCTTCCCATCCACCACCTGAGCTCTGGATCTCTGCTGTCTCTTCTCATCCCCCACTCGAGCTCTGGATCTCAGGGGTCTCTTCTTATGCCTCACCTGAGCTCTGGATCTCAGCGGTCTCTTTTCAACCTCCACTCGAGCTCTGGATCTCAGAGGTCTCTTTTTATCCCTCACCTGAGCTCTGGATCTCAGCGGTCTCTTCTCATCCACCATGTGAGCTCTGGATCTTAGAGGTCTCTTCACATCCACCATATGAGCTCTGGATCTCAGAGGTCTCTTCTCATCCACCATGTGCGCTCTGGTTCTCAGAGGTCCCTTCCCATCCACCATGTGAGCTGTGGATCTCAGAGGTCACTAGTCATCCCTCATATGAGCTCTGAATCTCAGGGGTCTCTTCCCAATCAATCAATCAATCACTACATTTATAAAGCGCACTACATACCCGTGAGGGTCTCAAGGCGCTGGGGGGAGAGAGTGCTGCTACTGGTCAAAGAGCCAGGTTTTAAGGAGTCTCCTGAAGGCCAGCAGGTCCTGAGTCTGTCATAGGCTGGTGGGGAGAGTGTTCCAGGTCTTGGCGGCGAGGTAGGAGAAGGATCTGCCACCGGCGGCGGTTTTCTGGATACGAGGAACTGTGGCGAGGGCGAGGCTGGCTGAGCGGATGTTTCGGGTGGGGGTGTGGAAGCTGAGACGGTTGTTGAGGTATGTGGGTCCAGTGTTGTGTATGGCTTTGTGTGTTTGGATGAGGAGTTTGAAGGTGATCCTCTTGTTGACGGGGAGCCAGTGCAGGCCTCTCAGGTGGGGTGTAATCGGGGGAAGTCGAGGATCAGTCATGCCGAGGCGTTGTTGAATCGTGGAAGTCGTCTCAGGAGCTTGGTTGTTGTTCCTGAGTAGAGGGCGTTTCCGTAGTCCAGTCTGTTGTTGAGGAGTGCCTGGGTGACGGTTTTTCTCGTGTCAGGAGGGATCTATTTGAAGATCCTACGGAGCATGTGGAGTGTGTTGAAGCAGGATGCGGAGACGGTGTTGACTTGCCTGGTCATGGAGAGGGTGGAGTCGACCATGTGAGCTCTGGATCTCAGAGGTCTCTTCTCGTCTGCCACCTGAGCTGTGGATCTCAGAGGTCCCTTCTCATCCACCACCCGAGCTCTGGATTTCAGAGGTCTCTTCTCATCCACCACCCGAGCTCTGGATTTCAGAGGTCTCTTCTCATCCACTATGTGAGCTCTGGATCTCAGAGGTCTCTTCTCATCCCCCACTCAAGCTCTAGATCTCAGAGGTCTCTTTCCATCTACCATGTGACCTCTGGGTCTCAGAGGTCTCTTCTCATCCAACATGTGAGCTCTGGATCTCAGAGGTCTCTTCTCATCCACCATGTGAGCTCTGGATCTCAGAGGTCTCTTTCCATCCACCATGTGAGCTCTGGATCTCAGAGGTCTCTTTCCATCCACCATGTGAGCTCTGGATCTCAGAGGTCTCTTCTCATCCAACATATGAGCTCTGGATCTCAGAGGTCTCTTTCCATCCACCATGTGAGCTCTGGATCTCAGAGGTCTTTTCTCATCCCCCACTCGAGCTCAGGATCTCAGAGGTCTCTTTCCATCCACCATGTGATCTCTGGATCTCAGAGGTCTCTTCTTATCCACCATGTGAGCTTTGGATCTCAGAGGTCTCTTCTCATCCACCATGTGAGCTCTGAATCTCAGTGGACTCTTTTCATTCACCATGTGAGCTCTGGATCTCAGAGGTCTCTTCTCATCCACCACCCGAGCTATGGATCTCAGATGTCTCTTCTCATCCACCACATGAGCTCTGGATCTCAGAGGTCTCTTTCCATCCACCAGGTGAGCTCTGGATCTCACAGGTCTCTTTCCATCCACCATGTGAGCTCTGGATCTCACAGGTCTCTTCTCATCCACCATTCGAGCTCTGGATCTGAGAGGTCTCTTCTCATCCACCATGTGAGCTCTGGATCTCAGAGGTCTCTTCTCATCCACCATGTGAGCTCTGGATCTCAGAGGTCTCTTCTCATCCCCCACCCGAGCTCTGGATCTGAGAGGTCTCTTCTCATCCACCATGTGAGCTCTGGATCTGAGAGGTCTCTTCTCCTCCACCATGTGAGCTCTGGATCTCAGAGGTCTCTTCTCATCCACCATGTGAGCTCTGGATCTCAGAGGTCTCTTCTCATCCACCAACCGAGCTCTGGATCTCAGATGTCTCTTCTCATCCACCACCGAGCTCTGGATCTCAGAGATCTCTTCTCATCCACCATGTGAGCTCTGGATCTGAGAGGTCTCTTCTCGGCCACCATGTGAGCTCTGGATCTCAGAGGTCTCTTCTCATCCACCACCCGAGGTCTGGATCTCAGATGTCTCTTCTCATCCACCATGTGAGCTCTGGATCTGAGAGGTCTCTTCTCACCCACCACCCCTGCTCTGGATCTCAGATGCCTCTTCTCATCCACCATGTGAGCTCTGGATCTCAGAGGTCTCTTCTCATCCACCATGTGAGCTCTGGATCTGAGAGGTCTCTTCTCACCCACCACCCCTACTCTGGATCTCAGATGCCTCTTCTCATCCACCATGTGAGCTCTGGATCTCAGAGGTCTCTTCTCATCCACCATGTGAGCTCTGGATCTGAGAGGTCTCTTCTCGGCCACCATGTGAGCTCTGGATCTCAGAGGTCTCTTCTCATCCATCACCCGAGGTCTGGATCTCAGATGTCTCTTCTCATCCACCATGTGAGCTCTGGATCTGAGAGGTCTCTTCTCACCCACCACCCCTGCTCTGGATCTCAGATGCCTCTTCTCATCCACCATGTGAGCTCTGGATCTCAGAGGTCTCTTCTCATCCACCATGTGAGCTCTGAATCTGAGAGGTCTCTTCTCATCCACCACGTGAGCTCTGGACCTCAGAGGTCTCTTCTCATCCACCATGTGAGCTCTGGATCTGAGAGGTCTCTTCTCGTCCACCATGTGAGCTATGGATCTGAGAGGTCTCTTCTCGTCAACCATGTGAGCTCTGTATCTCAGAGGCCTCTTCTCATCCACCATGTGAGCTCTGGATCTGAGAGGTCTCTTCTCGTCCACCATGTGAGCTCTGGATGTCAGAGGTCTCTTCTCATCCACCATGTGAGCTCTGGATCTCAGAGATCTCTTCTCATCCACCATGTGATCTCTGTATCTCAGTGGTCCTTCTCATCCACCATGTGAGCTCTGGATCTCAGAGGTCTCTTCTCATCCACCACCCGAGCTCTGGATCTCAGATGTCTCTTCTCATCCACCACCGAGCTCTGGATCTCAGATATCTCTTCTCATCCACCATGTGAGCTCTGGATCTGAGAGGTCTCTTCTCGGCCACCATGTGAGCTCTGGATCTCAGAGGTCTCTTCTCATCCACCACCCGAGGTCTGGATCTCAGCTGTCTCTCTCATCCACCTTGTGAGCTCACGATCCGAGAGGTCTCTTCTCGGCAACCATGTGAGATCTGGATTTCAGAGGTCTCTTCTCACCCACCACCCCAGCTCTGGATCTCAGATGCCTCTTCTCATCCACCATGTGAGCTCTGGATCTGAGAGGTCTCTTCTCGGCAATCATGTGAGCTCTGGATTTCAAAAAGGTCTCTTCTCACCCACCACCCCAGCTCTGGATCTCAGATGCCTCTTCTCATCCACCATTTGAGCTCTGGATCTCAGAGGTCTCTTCTCATCCACCATGTGAGCTCTGGATCTGAGAGGTCTCTTCTCGTCCACCATGTGAGCTTTGGATCCGAGAGGTCTCTTCTCGGCAACCATGTGAGCTCTGGATTTCAGAGGTCTCTTCTCACCCACCACCCCAGCTCTGGATCTCAGAGGCCTCTTCTCATCCACCATGTGAGCTCTGGATCTCAGAGGTCTCTTATCATCCACCATGTGAGCTCTGGATCTCAGAGGTCTCTTCTCGTCCACCATGTGAGCTCTGGATCCGAGAGGTCTCTTCTCGTCCACCATGTGAGCTCTGGATCTCAGAGGCCTCTTCTCATCCACCATGTGAGCTCTGGATCTGAGAGGTCTCTTCTCATCCACCATGTGAGCTCTGAATCTGAGAGGTCTCTTCTCATCCACCACGTGAGCTCTGGATCTCAGAGATCTCTTCTCATTCACCATGCGAGCTCTGGATCTCAGAGGTCTCTTCACATCCACCATGTGAGCTCTGGATCTCAGAGGTCTCTTCTCATCCACCATGTGAGCTCTGGATCTCAGAGATCTCTTCTCATTCACCATGTGAGCTCTGGATCTCAGAGGTCTCTTCACATCCACCATGTGAGCTCTGGATCTCAGAGGTCTCTTCTCATCCACCATGTGAGCTCTGGATCTGAGAGGTCTCTTCTCGTCCACCATGTGAACTCTGGATCTGAGAGGTCTCTTCTCGGCAACCATGTGAGCTCTGGATTTCAGAGGTCTCTTCTCATCCACCATGTGAGCTCTGGATCTGAGAGGTCTCTTCTCGTCCACCATGTGAGCTCTGGATCTGAGAGGCCTCTTCTCGTCCACCATGTGAGCTCTGGATCTGAGAGGTCTCTTCTCATCCACCATGTGAGCTCTGGATCTGAGAGGTCTCTTCTCGTCCACCATGTGAGCTCTGAATTTGAGAGGTCTCTTCTCATCCACCATGTGAGCTCTGGATCTCAGCGGTCTCTTTCCATCCACCATGTGAGCTCTAAATCTGAGAGGTCTCTTCTCACCCACCACCCCAGCTCTGGATCTCAGATGCCTCTTCTCATCCACCATGTGAGCTCTGGATCTCAGAGGTCTCTTCTCATCCACCATGTGAGCTCTGGATCTGAGAGGTCTCTTCTCGGCAATCATGTGAGCTCTGGATTTCAAAAAGGTCTCTTCTCACCCACCACCCCAGCTCTGGATCTCAGAGGCCTCTTCTCATCCACCATGTGAGCTCTGGATCTGAGAGGTCTCTTCTCGTCCACCATGTGAGCTCTGGATGTCAGAGGTCTCTTCTCATCCACCATGTGAGCTCTGGATCTCAGAGATCTCTTCTCATCCACCATGTGATCTCTGTATCTCAGTGGTCCTTCTCATCCACCATGTGAGCTCTGGATCTCAGAGGTCTCTTCTCATCCACCACCCGAGCTCTGGATCTCAGATGTCTCTTCTCATCCACCACCGAGCTCTGGATCTCAGAGATCTCTTCTCATCCACCATGTGAGCTCTGGATCTGAGAGGTCTCTTCTCGGCCACCATGTGAGCTCTGGATCTCAGAGGTCTCTTCTCATCCACCACCCGAGGTCTGGATCTCAGCTGTCTCTTCTCATCCACCTTGTGAGCTCTGGATCCGAGAGGTCTCTTCTCGGCAACCATGTGAGATTTGGATTTCAGAGGTCTCTTCTCACCCACCACCCCAGCTCTGGATCTCAGATGCCTCTTCTCATCCACCATGTGAGCTCTGGATCTGAGAGGTCTCTTCTCGGCAATCATGTGAGCTCTGGATTTCAAAAAGGTCTCTTCTCACCCACCACCCCAGCTCTGGATCTCAGATGCCTCTTCTCATCCACCATTTGAGCTCTGGATCTCAGAGGTCTCTTCTCATCCACCATGTGAGCTCTGGATCTGAGAGGTCTCTTCTCGTTCACCATGTGAGCTTTGGATCCGAGAGGTCTCTTCTCGGCAACCATGTGAGCTCTGGATTTCAGAGGTCTCTTCTCACCCACCACCCCAGCTCTGGATCTCAGAGGCCTCTTCTCATCCACCATGTGAGCTCTGGATCTCAGAGGTCTCTTCTCATCCACCATGTGAGCTCTGGATCTCAGAGGTCTCTTCTCGTCCACCATGTGAGCTCTGGATCCGAGAGGTCTCTTCTCGTCCACCATGTGAGCTCTGGATCTCAGAGGCCTCTTCTCATCCACCATGTGAGCTCTGGATCTGAGAGGTCTCTTCTCATCCACCATGTGAGCTCTGAATCTGAGAGGTCTCTTCTCATCCACCACGTGAGCTCTGGATCTCAGAGATCTCTTCTCATTTTCCATGTGAGCTCTGGATCTCAGAGGTCTCTTCACATCCACCATGTGAGCTCTGGATCTCAGAGGTCTCTTCTCATCCACCATGTGAGCCCTGGATCTCAGAGATCTCTTCTCATTCACCATGTGAGCTCTGGATCTCAGAGGTCTCTTCACATCCACCATGTGAGCTCTAGATCTCAGAGGTCTCTTCTCATCCACCATGTGAGCTCTGGATCTGAGAGGTCTCTTCTCGTCCACCATGTGAACTCTGGATCTGAGAGGTCTCTTCTCGGCAACCATGTGAGCTCTGGATTTCAGAGGTCTCTTCTCATCCACCATGTGAGCTCTGGATCTGAGAGGTCTCTTCTCGTCCACCATGTGAGCTCTGGATCTGAGGGGCCTCTTCTCGTCCACCATGTGAGCTCTGGATCTGAGAGGTCTCTTCTCATCCACCATGTGAGCTCTGGATCTGAGAGGTCTCTTCTCGTCCACCATGTGAGCTCTGAATCTGAGAGGTCTCTTCTCATCCACCATGTGAGCTCTGGATCTCAGAGGTCTCTTTCCATCCACCATGTGAGCTCTAAATCTGAGAGGTCTCTTCTCACCCACCACCCCAGCTCTGGATCTCAGATGCCTCTTCTCATCCACCATGTGAGCTCTGGATCTCAGAGGTCTCTTCTCATCCACCATGTGAGCTCTGGATCTGAGAGGTCTCTTCTCATCCACCATGTGATCTCTGGATCTCAGAGGTCTCTTCTCATCCACCATGTGAGCTCAGGATCTCAGAGGTCTCTTCTCATCCACCATGTGAGCTCTGGATCTGAGAGGTCTCTTCTCGTCAACCATGTGAGCTCTGGATCTCAGAGGTCTCTTCTCATCCACCATGTGAGCTCTGGATCTCAGAGGTCACTTCCCATCCACCATGTGAGCTCTGGATCTCAGAGGTTTCTTCTCATCCACCATGTGAGCTCTGGATCTCAGAGGTCTCTTCTCATCCACCATGCGAGCTCTAGATCTCAGATGTCTCTTCTCATCCACCACCCGAGCTCTGGATCTCAGAGGTCTCTTCTCATCCACCATGTGAGCTCTGGATCTGGGAGGTCTCTTCTCATCCACCATGTGATCTCTGGATCTCAGAGGTCTCTTCTCATCCACCATGTGAGCTCAGGATCTCAGAGGTCTCTTCTCATCCACCATGTGAGCTCTGGATCTGAGAGGTCTCTTCTCGTCAACCATGTGAGCTCTGGATCTCAGAGGTCTCTTCTCATCCACCATGTGAGCTCTGGATCTCAGAGGTCCCTTCCCATCCACCATGTGAGCTCCCGATCTCAGAGGTTTCTTCTCATCCACCATGTGAGCTCTGGATCTCAGAGGTCTCTTCCCATCCACCATGTGAGCTCTGGATCTCAGAAGTCTCTTCTCGTCAACCATGTGAGCTCTGGATCTCAGAGGTCCCTTCCCATCCACCATGTGAGCTCTGGATCTCAGAGGTCTCTTCTCATCCACCACCCGAGCTATGGATCTCAGATGTCTCTTCTCATCCACCACATGAGCTCTGGATCTCAGAGGTCTCTTCTCATCCACCATGTGAGCTCTGGATCTCAGAGGTCTCTTCTCGTCCACCACCCGATCTCTGGATCTCAGAGGTCTCTTCTCGCCCACCACCCGAGCTCTGAATCTCAGAGGTCTCTTCACATGCACCATATGAGCTCTGGATCTCAGAGGTCTCTTCTCATCCACCATGTGCGCTCTGGTTCTCAGAGGTCCCTTCCCATCCACCATGTGAGCTGTGGATCTCAGAGGTGACTAGTCATCCCTCACATGAGCTCTGAATCTCAGGGGTCTCTTCCCAATCAATCAATCACTACATTTATAAAGCGCACTACATACCCGTGAGGGTCTCAATGCGCTGGGGGGAGAGAGTGCCGCTACTGGTCAAAGAGCCAGGTTTTAAGGAGTCTCCTGAAGGCCAGCAGGTCCTGAGTCTGTCATAGGCTGGTGGGGAGAGAGTTCCAGGTCTTGGCGGCGAGGTAGGAGAAGGATCTGCCACCGGCGGTGGTTTTCTGGATACGAGGAACTGTGGCGAGGGCGAGGCTGGCTGAGTGGATGTTTCGGGTGGGGGTGTGGAAGCTGAGACGGTTGTTGAGGTATGTGGGTCCAGTGTTGTGTATGGCTTTGTGTGTTTGGATGTGATCCTCTTGTTGACGGGGAGCCAGTGCAGGCCTCTCAGGTGGGGTGTAATCGGGGGAAGTCGAGGATCAGTCATGCCGAGGCGTTGTTGAATCGTGGAAGTCGTCTCAGGAGCTTGGTTGTTGTTCCTGAGTAGAGGGCGTTTCCGTAGTGCAGTCTGCTGTTGAGGAGTGCCTGGGTGACGGTTTTTCTCGTGTCAGGAGGGATCTATTTGAAGATCCTACGGAGCATGTGGAGTGTGTTGAAGCAGGATGCGGAGACGGTGTTGACTTGCCTGGTCATGGAGAGGGTGGAGTCGACCATGTGAGCTCTGGATCTCAGAGGTCTCTTCTCGTCTGCCACCTGAGCTGTGGATCTCAGAGGTCTCTTCTCATCCACCATGTGAGCTCTGGATCTCAGTGGTCTCTTCTCATCCACCACCCGAGCTCTGGATTTCAGAGGTCTCTTCTCATCCACTATGTGAGCTCTGGATCTCAGAGGTCTCTTCTCATCCCCCACTCAAGCTCTAGATCTCAGAGGTCTCTTTCCATCTTCCATGTGACCTCTGGGTCTCAGAGGTCTCTTCTCATCCAACATGTGAGCTCTGGATCTCAGAGGTCTCTTCTCATCCACCATGTGAGCTCTGGATCTCAGAGGTCTCTTTCCATCCACCATGTGAGCTCTGGATGTCAGAGGTCTCTTTCCATCCACCATGCTAGCTCTGGATCTCAGAGGTCTCTTCTCATCCACCGTATGAGCTCTGGATCTCAGAGGTCTCTTTCCATCCACCATGTGAGCTCTGGATCTCAGAGGTCTTTTCTCATCCCCCACTC
Source organism: Lissotriton vulgaris (assembly GCF_964263255.1). Lineage (NCBI taxonomy): Eukaryota > Metazoa > Chordata > Amphibia > Caudata > Salamandridae > Lissotriton > Lissotriton vulgaris. The sequence goes on from NC_141696.1 coordinate 1,567,590,384, forward strand.
GAGCTCAGGATCTCAGAGGTCTCTTTCCACCCACCATGTGATCTCTGGATCTCAGAGGTCTCTTCTTATCCACCATGTGAGCTTTGGATCGCATAGGTCTCTTCTCATCCACCATGTGAGCTCTGAATCTCAGTGGACTCTTTTCATTCACCATGTGAGCTCTGGATCTCAGAGGTCTCTTCTCATCCACCACCGAGCTATGGATCTCAGATGTCTCTTCTCATCCACCACATGAGCTCTGGGTCTCAGAGGTCTCTTTCCATCCACCAGGTGAGCTCTGGGTCTCACAGGTCTCTTCTCATCCACCATTTGAGCTCTGGATCTGAGAGGTCTCTTCTCATCCACCATGTGAGCTCTGGATCTCAGAGGTCTCTTCTCATCCACCATGTGAACTCTGGATCTCAGAGGTCTCTTCTCATCCCCCACCCAAGCTCTGGATCTCAGAGGTCTCTTCTCATCCACCATGTGAGCTCTGGATCTGAGAGGTCTCTTCTCGTCAACCATGTGAGCTCTGGATCTCAGAGGTCTCTTCTCATCCACCAACCGAGCTCTGGATCTCAGATGTCTCTTCTCATCCACCACCGAGCTCTGGATCTCAGAGATCTCTTCTCATCCACCATGTGAGCTCTGGATCTGAAAGGTCTCTTCTCGGCCACCATGTGAGCTCTGGATCTCAGAGGTCTCTTCTCATCCACCACCCGAGGTCTGGATCTCAGATGTCTCTTCTCATCCACCATGTGAGCTCTGGATCTGAGAGGTCTCTTCTCACCCACCACCCCTGCTCTGGATCTCAGATGCCTCTTCTCATCCACCATGTGAGCTCTGGATCTCAGAGGTCTCTTCTCATCCACCATGTGAGCTCTGGATCTCAGAGGTCTCTTCTTGTCCACCATGTGAGCTCTGAATCTGAGAGGTCTCTTCTCATCCACCACGTGAGCTCTGGACCTCAGAGGTCTCTTCTCATCCACCATGTGAGCTCTGGATCTGAGAGGTCTCTTCTCGTCAACCATGTGAGCTCTGGATCTCAGAGGCCTCTTCTCACCCACCATGTGAGCCCTGGATCTGAGAGGTCTCTTCTCGTCCACCATGTGAGCTCTGGATCTCAGAGGCCTCTTCTCATCCACCATGTGAGCTCTGGATCTGAGAGGTCTCTTCTCATCCACCATGTGAGCTCTGAATCTGAGAGGTCTCTTCTCATCCACCACGTGAGCTCTGGATCTCAGAGATCTCTTCTCATTCACCATGTGAGCTCTGGATCTCAGAGGTCTCTTCACATCCACCATGTGAGCTCTGGATCTCAGAGGTCTCTTCTCATCCACCATGTGAGCTCTGGATCTCAGAGATCTCTTCTCATTCACCATGTGAGCTCTGGATCTCAGAGGTCTCTTGACATCCACCATGTGAGCTCTGGATCTCAGAGGTCTCTTCTCATCCACCATGTGAGCTCTGGATCTGAGAGGTCTCTTCTCGTCCACCATGTGAACTCTGGATCTGAGAGGTCTCTTCTCGGCAACCATGTGAGCTCTGGATTTCAGAGGTCTCTTCTCATCCACCATGTGAGCTCTGGATCTGAGAGGTCTCTTCTCGTCCACCATGTGAGCTCTGGATCTGAGAGGCCTCTTCTCGTCCACCATGTGAGCTCTGGATCTGAGAGGTCTCTTCTCATCCACCATGTGAGCTCTGGATCTGAGAGGTCTCTTCTCGTCCACCATGTGAGCTCTGAATTTGAGAGGTCTCTTCTCATCCACCATGTGAGCTCTGGATCTCAGAGGTCTCTTTCCATCCACCATGTGAGCTCTACATCTGAGAGGTCTCTTCTCACCTACCACCCCAGCTCTGGATCTCAGATGCCTCTTCTCATCCACCATGTGAGCTCTGGATCTCAGAGGTCTCTTCTCATCCACCATGTGAGCTCTGGATCTGAGAGGTCTCTTCTCGGCAATCATGTGAGCTCTGGATTTCAAAAAGGTCTCTTCTCACCCACCACCCCAGCTCTGGATCTCAGAGGCCTCTTCTCATCCACCATGTGAGCTCTGGATCTGAGAGGTCTCTTCTCGTCCACCATGTGAGCTCTGGATGTCAGAGGTCTCTTCTCATCCACCATGTGAGCTCTGGATCTCAGAGATCTCTTCTCATCCACCATGTGATCTCTGTATCTCAGTGGTCCTTCTCATCCACCATGTGAGCTCTGGATCTCAGAGGTCTCTTCTCATCCACCACCCGAGCTCTGGATCTCAGATGTCTCTTCTCATCCACCACCGAGCTCTGGATCTCAGAGATCTCTTCTCATCCACCATGTGAGCTCTGGATCTCAGAGGTCTCTTCTCATCCACCACCCGAGGTCTGGATCTCAGCTGTCTCTTCTCATCCACCTTGTGAGCTCTGGATCCGAGAGGTCTCTTCTCGGCAACCATGTGAGATCTGGATTTCAGAGGTCTCTTCTCACCCACCACCCCAGCTCTGGATCTCAGATGCCTCTTCTCATCCACCATGTGAGCTCTGGATCTGAGAGGTCTCTTCTCGGCAATCATGTGAGCTCTGGATTTCAAAAAGGTCTCTTCTCACCCACCACCCCAGCTCTGGATCTCAGATGCCTCTTCTCATCCACCATTTGAGCTCTGGATCTCAGAGGTCTCTTCTCATCCACCATGTGAGCTCTGGATCTGAGAGGTCTCTTCTCGTCCACCATGTGAGCTTTGGATTCGAGAGGTCTCTTCTCGGCAACCATGTGAGCTCTGGATTTCAGAGGTCTCTTCTCACCCACCACCCCAGCTCTGGATCTCAGAGGCCTCTTCTCATCCACCATGTGAGCTCTGGATCTCAGAGGTCTCTTCTCATCCACCATGTGAGCTCTGGATCTCAGAGGTCTCTTCTCGTCCACCATGTGAGCTCTGGATCCGAGAGGTCTCTTCTCGTCCACCATGTGAGCTCTGGATCTCAGAGGCCTCTTCTCATCCACCATGTGAGCTCTGGATCTGAGAGGTCTCTTCTCATCCACCATGTGAGCTCTGAATCTGAGAGGTCTCTTCTCATCCACCACGTGAGCTCTGGATCTCAGAGGTCTCTTCTCATCCACCATGTGAGCTCTGGATCTCAGAGGTCTCTTCTCATCCACCATGTGAGCTCTGGATATCAGAGATCTCTTCTCATTCACCATGTGAGCTCTGGATCTCAGAGGTCTCTTCTCATCCACCATGTGAGCTCTGGATCTCAGAGGTCTCTTCACATCCACCATGTGAGCTCTGGATCTCAGAGGTCTCTTCACATCCACCATGTGAGCTCTGGATCTCAGAGGTCTATTCTCATCCACCATGTGAGCTCTGGATCTCAGAGATCTCTTCTCATTCACCATGTGAGCTCTGGATCTCAGAGGTCTCTTCTCATCCACCATGTGAGCTCTGGATCTGAGAGGTCTCTTCTCGTCCACCATGTGAACTCTGGATCTGAGAGGTCTCTTCTCGGCAACCATGTGAGCTCTGGATTTCAGAGGTCTCTTCTCATCCACCATGTGAGCTCTGGATCTGAGAGGTCTCTTCTCGTCCACCATGTGAGCTCTGGATCTGAGGGGCCTCTTCTCGTCCACCATGTGAGCTCTGGATCTGAGAGGTCTCTTCTCATCCACCATGTGAGCTCTGGATCTGAGAGGTCTCTTCTCGTCCACCATGTGAGCTCTGAATCTGAGAGGTCTCTTCTCATCCACCATGTGAGCTCTGGATCTCAGAGGTCTCTTTCCATCCACCATGTGAGCTCTAAATCTGAGAGGTCTCTTCTCACCCACCACCCCAGCTCTGGATCTCAGATGCCTCTTCTCATCCACCATGTGAGCTCTGGATCTCAGAGGTCTCTTCTCATCCACCATGTGAGCTCTGGATCTGAGAGGTCTCTTCTCATCCACCATGTGATCTCTGGATCTCAGAGGTCTCTTCTCATCCACCATGTGAGCTCAGGATCTCAGAGGTCTCTTCTCATCCACCATGTGAGCTCTGGATCTGAGAGGTCTCTTCTCGTCAACCATGTGAGCTCTGGATCTCAGAGGTCTCTTCTCATCCACCATGTGAGCTCTGGATCTCAGAGGTCCCTTCCCATCCACCATGTGAGCTCTGGATCTCAGAGGTGACTAGTCATCCCTCATATGAGCTCTGAATCTCAGGGGTCTCTTCCCAATCAATCAATCAATCACTACATTTATAAAGCGCACTACATACCCGTGAGGGTCTAAAGGCGCTGGGGGGAGAGAGTGCCGCTACTGGTCAAAGAGCCAGGTTTTAAGGAGTCTCCTGAAGGCCAGCAGGTCCTGAGTCTGTCATAGGCTGGTGGGGAGAGAGTTCCAGGTCTTGGCGGCGAGGTAGGAGAAGGATCTGCCACCGGCGGCGGTTTTCTGGATACGAGGAACTGTGGCGAGGGCGAGGCTGGCTGAGCGGATGTTTCGGGTGGGGGTGTGGAAGCTGAGACGGTTGTTGAGGTATGTGGGTCCAGTGTTGTGTATGGCTTTGTGTGTTTGGATGAGGAGTTTGAAGGTGATCCTCTTGTTGACGGGGAGCCAGTGCAGGCCTCTCAGGTGGGGTGTAATCGGGGGAAGTCGAGGATCAGTCATGCCGAGGCGTTGTTGAATCGTGGAAGTCGTCTCAGGAGCTTGGTTGTTGTTCCTGAGTAGAGGGCGTTTCCGTAGTCCAGTCTGCTGTTGAGGAGTGCCTGGGTGACGGTTTTTCTCGTGTCAGGAGGGATCTATTTGAAGATCCTACGGAGCATGTGGAGTGTGTTGAAGCAGGATGCGGAGACGGTGTTGACTTGCCTGGTCATGGAGAGGGTGGAGTCGACCATGTGAGCTCTGGATCTCAGAGGTCTCTTCTCGTCTGCCACCTGAGCTGTGGATCTCAGAGGTCCCTTCTCATCCACCACCCGAGCTCTGGATTTCAGAGGTCTCTTCTCATCCACCACCCGAGCTCTGGATTTCAGAGGTCTCTTCTCATCCACTATGTGAGCTCTGGATCTCAGAGGTCTCTTCTCATCCCCCACTCAAGCTCTAGATCTCAGAGGTCTCTTTCCATCTACCATGTGACCTCTGGGTCTCAGAGGTCTCTTCTCATCCAACATGTGAGCTCTGGATCTCAGAGGTCTCTTCTCATCCACCATGTGAGCTCTGGATCTCAGAGGTCTCTTTCCATCCACCATGTGAGCTCTGGATCTCAGAGGTCTCTTTCCATCCACCATGTGAGCTCTGGATCTCAGAGGTCTCTTCTCATCCAACATATGAGCTCTGGATCTCAGAGGTCTCTTTCCATCCACCATGTGAGCTCTGGATCTCAGAGGTCTTTTCTCATCCCCCACTCGAGCTCAGGATCTCAGAGGTCTCTTTCCATCCACCATGTGATCTCTGGATCTCAGAGGTCTCTTCTTATCCACCATGTGAGCTTTGGATCTCAGAGGTCTCTTCTCATCCACCATGTGAGCTCTGAATCTCAGTGGACTCTTTTCATTCACCATGTGAGCTCTGGATCTCAGAGGTCTCTTCTCATCCACCACCCGAGCTATGGATCTCAGATGTCTCTTCTCATCCACCACATGAGCTCTGGATCTCAGAGGTCTCTTTCCATCCACCAGGTGAGCTCTGGATCTCACAGGTCTCTTTCCATCCACCATGTGAGCTCTGGATCTCACAGGTCTCTTCTCATCCACCATTCGAGCTCTGGATCTGAGAGGTCTCTTCTCATCCACCATGTGAGCTCTGGATCTCAGAGGTCTCTTCTCATCCACCATGTGAGCTCTGGATCTCAGAGGTCTCTTCTCATCCCCCACCCGAGCTCTGGATCTGAGAGGTCTCTTCTCATCCACCATGTGAGCTCTGGATCTGAGAGGTCTCTTCTCCTCCACCATGTGAGCTCTGGATCTCAGAGGTCTCTTCTCATCCACCATGTGAGCTCTGGATCTCAGAGGTCTCTTCTCATCCACCAACCGAGCTCTGGATCTGAGATGTCTCTTCTCATCCACCACCGAGCTCTGGATCTCAGAGATCTCTTCTCATCCACCATGTGAGCTCTGGATCTGAGAGGTCTCTTCTCGGCCACCATGTGAGCTCTGGATCTCAGAGGTCTCTTCTCATCCACCACCCGAGGTCTGGATCTCAGATGTCTCTTCTCATCCACCATGTGAGCTCTGGATCTGAGAGGTCTCTTCTCACCCACCACCCCTGCTCTGGATCTCAGATGCCTCTTCTCATCCACCATGTGAGCTCTGGATCTCAGAGGTCTCTTCTCATCCACCATGTGAGCTCTGGATCTGAGAGGTCTCTTCTCACCCACCACCCCTACTCTGGATCTCAGATGCCTCTTCTCATCCACCATGTGAGCTCTGGATTTCAGAGGTCTCTTCTCATCCACCATGTGAGCTCTGGATCTGAGAGGTCTCTTCTCGGCCACCATGTGAGCTCTGGATCTCAGAGGTCTCTTCTCATCACCACCCGAGGTCTGGATCTCAGATGTCTCTTCTCATCCACCATGTGAGCTCTGGATCTGAGAGGTCTCTTCTCACCCACCACCCCTGCTCTGGATCTCAGATGCCTCTTCTCATCCACCATGTGAGCTCTGGATCTCAGAGGTCTCTTCTCATCCACCATGTGAGCTCTGAATCTGAGAGGTCTCTTCTCATCCACCACGTGAGCTCTGGACCTCAGAGGTCTCTTCTCATCCACCATGTGAGCTCTGGATCTGAGAGGTCTCTTCTCGTCCACCATGTGAGCTCTGGATCTGAGAGGTCTCTTCTCGTCAACCATGTGAGCTCTGGATCTCAGAGGCCTCTTCTCATCCACCATGTGAGCTCTGGATCTGAGAGGTCTCTTCTCGTCCACCATGTGAGCTCTGGATGTCAGAGGTCTCTTCTCATCCACCATGTGAGCTCTGGATCTCAGAGATCTCTTCTCATCCACCATGTGATCTCTGTATCTCAGTGGTCCTTCTCATCCACCATGTGAGCTCTGGATCTCAGAGGTCTCTTCTCATCCACCACCCGAGCTCTGGATCTCAGATGTCTCTTCTCATCCACCACCGAGCTCTGGATCTCAGATATCTCTTCTCATCCACCATGTGAGCTCTGGATCTGAGAGGTCTCTTCTCGGCCACCATGTGAGCTCTGGATCTCAGAGGTCTCTTTTCATCCACCACCCGAGGTCTGGATCTCAGCTGTCTCTCTCATCCACCTTGTGAGCTCTGGTCCGAGAGGTCTCTTCTCGGCAACCATGTGAGATCTGGATTTCAGAGGTCTCTTCTCACCCACCACCCCAGCTCTGGATCTCAGATGCCTCTTCTCATCCACCATGTGAGCTCTGGATCTGAGAGGTCTCTTCTCGGCAATCATGTGAGCTCTGGATTTCAAAAAGGTCTCTTCTCACCCACCACCCCAGCTCTGGATCTCAGATGCCTCTTCTCATCCACCATTTGAGCTCTGGATCTCAGAGGTCTCTTCTCATCCACCATGTGAGCTCTGGATCTGAGAGGTCTCTTCTCGTCCACCATGTGAGCTTTGGATCCGAGAGGTCTCTTCTCGGCAACCATGTGAGCTCTGGATTTCAGAGGTCTCTTCTCACCCACCACCCCAGCTCTGGATCTCAGAGGCCTCTTCTCATCCACCATGTGAGCTCTGGATCTCAGAGGTCTCTTATCATCCACCATGTGAGCTCTGGATCTCAGAGGTCTCTTCTCGTCCACCATGTGAGCTCTGGATCCGAGAGGTCTCTTCTCGTCCACCATGTGAGCTCTGGATCTCAGAGGCCTCTTCTCATCCACCATGTGAGCTCTGGATCTGAGAGGTCTCTTCTCATCCACCATGTGAGCTCTGAATCTGAGAGGTCTCTTCTCATCCACCACGTGAGCTCTGGATCTCAGAGATCTCTTCTCATTCACCATGCGAGCTCTGGATCTCAGAGGTCTCTTCACATCCACCATGTGAGCTCTGGATCTCAGAGGTCTCTTCTCATCCACCATGTGAGCTCTGGATCTCAGAGATCTCTTCTCATTCACCATGTGAGCTCTGGATCTCAGAGGTCTCTTCACATCCACCATGTGAGCTCTGGATCTCAGAGGTCTCTTCTCATCCACCATGTGAGCTCTGGATCTGAGAGGTCTCTTCTCGTCCACCATGTGAACTCTGGATCTGAGAGGTCTCTTCTCGGCAACCATGTGAGCTCTGGATTTCAGAGGTCTCTTCTCATCCACCATGTGAGCTCTGGATCTGAGAGGTCTCTTCTCGTCCACCATGTGAGCTCTGGATCTGAGAGGCCTCTTCTCGTCCACCATGTGAGCTCTGGATCTGAGAGGTCTCTTCTCATCCACCATGTGAGCTCGGGATCTGAGAGGTCTCTTCTCGTCCACCATGTGAGCTCTGAATTTGAGAGGTCTCTTCTCATCCACCAGGTGAGCTCTGGATCTCAGAGGTCTCTTTCCATCCACCATGTGAGCTCTAAATCTGAGAGGTCTCTTCTCACCCACCACCCCAGCTCTGGATCTCAGATGCCTCTTCTCATCCACCATGTGAGCTCTGGATCTCAGAGGTCTCTTCTCATCCACCATGTGAGCTCTGGATCTGAGAGGTCTCTTCTCGGCAATCATGTGAGCTCTGGATTTCAAAAAGGTCTCTTCTCACCCACCACCCCAGCTCTGGATCTCAGAGGCCTCTTCTCATCCACCATGTGAGCTCTGGATCTGAGAGGTCTCTTCTCGTCCACCATGTGAGCTCTGGATGTCAGAGGTCTCTTCTCATCCACCATGTGAGCTCTGGATCTCAGAGATCTCTTCTCATCCACCATGTGATCTCTGTATCTCAGTGGTCCTTCTCATCCACCATGTGAGCTCTGGATCTCAGAGGTCTCTTCTCATCCACCACCCGAGCTCTGGATCTCAGATGTCTCTTCTCATCCACCACCGAGCTCTGGATCTCAGAGATCTCTTCTCATCCACCATGTGAGCTCTGGATCTGAGAGGTCTCTTCTCGGCCACCATGTGAGCTCTGGATCTCAGAGGTCTCTTCTCATCCACCACCCGAGGTCTGGATCTCAGCTGTCTCTTCTCATCCACCTTGTGAGCTCTGGATCCGAGAGGTCTCTTCTCGGCAACCATGTGAGATTTGGATTTCAGAGGTCTCTTCTCACCCACCACCCCAGCTCTGGATCTCAGATGCCTCTTCTCATCCACCATGTGAGCTCTGGATCTGAGAGGTCTCTTCTCGGCAATCATGTGAGCTCTGGATTTCAAAAAGGTCTCTTCTCACCCACCACCCCAGCTCTGGATCTCAGATGCCTCTTCTCATCCACCATTTGAGCTCTGGATCTCAGAGGTCTCTTCTCATCCACCATGTGAGCTCTGGATCTGAGAGGTCTCTTCTCGTCCACCATGTGAGCTTTGGATCCGAGAGGTCTCTTCTCGGCAACCATGTGAGCTCTGGATTTCAGAGGTCTCTTCTCACCCACCACCCCAGCTCTGGATCTCAGAGGCCTCTTCTCATCCACCATGTGAGCTCTGGATCTCAGAGGTCTCTTCTCATCCACCATGTGAGCTCTGGATCTCAGAGGTCTCTTCTCGTCCACCATGTGAGCTCTGGATCCGAGAGGTCTCTTCTCGTCCACCATGTGAGCTCTGGATCTCAGAGGCCTCTTCTCATCCACCATGTGAGCTCTGGATCTGAGAGGTCTCTTCTCATCCACCATGTGAGCTCTGAATCTGAGAGGTCTCTTCTCATCCACCACGTGAGCTCTGGATCTCAGAGATCTCTTCTCATTTTCCATGTGAGCTCTGGATCTCAGAGGTCTCTTCACATCCACCATGTGAGCTCTGGATCTCAGAGGTCTCTTCTCATTCACCATGTGAGCTCTGGATCTCAGAGGTCTCTTCACATCCACCATGTGAGCTCTGGATCTCAGAGGTCTCTTCTCATCTACCATGTGAGCTCTGGATCTGAGAGGTCTCTTCTCGTCCACCATGTGAACTCTGGATCTGAGAGGTCTCTTCTCGGCAACCATGTGAGCTCTGGATTTCAGAGGTCTCTTCTCATCCACCATGTGAGCTCTGGATCTGAGAGGTCTCTTCTCTTCCACCATGTGAGCTCTGGATCTGAGGGGCCTCTTCTCGTCCACCATGTGAGCTCTGGATCTGAGAGGTCTCTTCTCATCCACCATGTGAGCTCTGGATCTGAGAGGTCTCTTCTCGTCCACCATGTGAGCTCTGAATCTGAGAGGTCTCTTCTCATCCACCATGTGAGCTCTGGATCTCAGAGGTCTCTTTCCATCCACCATGTGAGCTCTAAATCTGAGAGGTCTCTTCTCACCCACCACCCCAGCTCTGGATCTCAGATGCCTCTTCTCATCCACCATGTGAGCTCTGGATCTCAGAGGTCTCTTCTCATCCACCATGTGAGCTCTGGATCTGAGAGGTCTCTTCTCATCCACCATGTGATCTCTGGATCTCAGAGGTCTCTTCTCATCCACCATGTGAGCTCAGGATCTCAGAGGTCTCTTCTCATCCACCATGTGAGCTCTGGATCTGAGAGGTCTCTTCTCGTCAACCATGTGAGCTCTGGATCTCAGAGGTCTCTTCTCATCCACCATGTGAGCTCTGGATCTCAGAGGTCACTTCCCATCCACCATGTGAGCTCTGGATCTCAGAGGTTTCTTCTCATCCACCATGTGAGCTCTGGATCTCAGAGGTCTCTTCTCATCCACCATGCGAGCTCTAGATCTCAGATGTCTCTTCTCATCCACCACCCGAGCTCTGGATCTCAGAGGTCTCTTCTCATCCACCATGTGAGCTCTGGATCTGGGAGGTCTCTTCTCATCCACCATGTGATCTCTGGATCTCAGAGGTCTCTTCTCATCCACCATGTGAGCTCAGGATCTCAGAGGTCTCTTCTCATCCACCATGTGAGCTCTGGATCTGAGAGGTCTCTTCTCGTCAACCATGTGAGCTCTGGATCTCAGAGGTCTCTTCTCATCCACCATGTGAGCTCTGGATCTCAGAGGTCCCTTCCCATCCACCATGTGAGCTCCCGATCTCAGAGGTTTCTTCTCATCCACCATGTGAGCTCTGGATCTCAGAGGTCTCTTCCCATCCACCATGTGAGCTCTGGATCTCAGAAGTCTCTTCTCGTCAACCATGTGAGCTCTGGATCTCAGAGGTCCCTTCCCATCCACCATGTGAGCTCTGGATCTCAGAGGTCTCTTCTCATCCACCACCCGAGCTATGGATCTCAGATGTCTCTTCTCATCCACCACATGAGCTCTGGATCTCAGAGGTCTCTTCTCATCCACCATGTGAGCTCTGGATCTCAGAGGTCTCTTCTCGTCCACCACCCGATCTCTGGATCTCAGAGGTCTCTTCTCGCCCACCACCCGAGCTCTGAATCTCAGAGGTCTCTTCACATCCACCATATGAGCTCTGGATCTCAGAGGTCTCTTCTCATCCACCATGTGCGCTCTGGTTCTCAGAGGTCCCTTCCCATCCACCATGTGAGCTGTGGATCTCAGAGGTGACTAGTCATCCCTCACATGAGCTCTGAATCTCAGGGGTCTCTTCCCAATCAATCAATCACTACATTTATAAAGCGCACTACATACCCGTGAGGGTCTCAATGCGCTGGGGGGAGAGAGTGCCGCTACTGGTCAAAGAGCCAGGTTTTAAGGAGTCTCCTGAAGGCCAGCAGGTCCTGAGTCTGTCATAGGCTGGTGGGGAGAGAGTTCCAGGTCTTGGCGGCGAGGTAGGAGAAGGATCTGCCACCGGCGGTGGTTTTCTGGATACGAGGAACTGTGGCGAGGGCGAGGCTGGCTGAGTGGATGTTTCGGGTGGGGGTGTGGAAGCTGAGACGGTTGTTGAGGTATGTGGGTCCAGTGTTGTGTATGGCTTTGTGTGTTTGGATGTGATCCTCTTGTTGACGGGGAGCCAGTGCAGGCCTCTCAGGTGGGGTGTAATCGGGGGAAGTCGAGGATCAGTCATGCCGAGGCGTTGTTGAATCGTGGAAGTCGTCTCAGGAGCTTGGTTGTTGTTCCTGAGTAGAGGGCGTTTCCGTAGTGCAGTCTGCTGTTGAGGAGTGCCTGGGTGACGGTTTTTCTCGTGTCAGGAGGGATCTATTTGAAGATCCTACGGAGCATGTGGAGTGTGTTGAAGCAGGATGCGGAGACGGTGTTGACTTGCCTGGTCATGGAGAGGGTGGAGTCGACCATGTGAGCTCTGGATCTCAGAGGTCTCTTCTCGTCTGCCACCTGAGCTGTGGATCTCAGAGGTCTCTTCTCATCCACCATGTGAGCTCTGGATCTCAGTGGTCTCATCTCATCCACCACCCGAGCTCTGGATTTCAGAGGTCTCTTCTCATCCACTATGTGAGCTCTGGATCTCAGAGGTCTCTTCTCATCCCCCACTCAAGCTCTAGATCTCAGAGGTCTCTTTCCATCTTCCATGTGACCTCTGGGTCTCAGAGGTCTCTTCTCATCCAACATGTGAGCTCTGGATCTCAGAGGTCTCTTCTCATCCACCATGTGAGCTCTGGATCTCAGAGGTCTCTTTCCATCCACCATGTGAGCTCTGGATATCAGAGGTCTCTTTCCATCCACCATGCTAGCTCTGGATCTCAGAGGTCTCTTCTCATCCACCGTATGAGCTCTGGATCTCAGAGGTCTCTTTCCATCCACCATGTGAGCTCTGGATCTCAGAGGTCTTTTCTCATCCCCCACTCGAGCTCAGGATCTCAGAGGTCTCTTTCCACCCACCATGTGATCTCTGGATCTCAGAGGTCTCTTCTTATCCACCATGTGAGCTTTGGATCTCATAGGTCTCTTCTCATCCACCATGTGAGCTCTGAATCTCAGTGGACTCTTTTCATTCACCATGTGAGCTCTGGATCTCAGAGGTCTCTTCTCATCCACCACCGAGCTATGGATCTCAGATGTCTCTTCTCATCCACCACATGAGCTCTGGGTCTCAGAGGTCTCTTTCCATCCACCAGGTGAGCTCTGGGTCTCACAGGTCTCTTCTCATCCACCATTTGAGCTCTGGATCTGAGAGGTCTCTTCTCATCCACCATGTGAGCTCTGGATCTCAGAGGTCTCTTCTCATCCACCATGTGAACTCTGGATCTCAGAGGTCTCTTCTCATCCCCCACCCAAGCTCTGGATCTCAGAGGTCTCTTCTCATCCACCATGTGAGCTCTGGATCTGAGAGGTCTCTTCTCGTCAACCATGTGAGCTCTGGATCTCAGAGGTCTCTTCTCATCCACCAACCGAGCTCTGGATCTCAGATGTCTCTTCTCATCCACCACCGAGCTCTGGATCTCAGAGATCTCTTCTCATCCACCATGTGAGCTCTGGATCTGAAAGGTCTCTTCTCGGCCACCATGTGAGCTCTGGATCTCAGAGGTCTCTTCTCATCCACCACCCGAGGTCTGGATCTCAGATGTCTCTTCTCATCCACCATGTGAGCTCTGGATCTGAGAGGTCTCTTCTCACCCACCACCCCTGCTCTGGATCTCAGATGCCTCTTCTCATCCACCATGTGAGCTCTGGATCTCAGAGGTCTCTTCTCATCCACCATGTGAGCTCTGGATCTCAGAGGTCTCTTCTTGTCCACCATGTGAGCTCTGAATCTGAGAGGTCTCTTCTCATCCACCACGTGAGCTCTGGACCTCAGAGGTCTCTTCTCATCCACCATGTGAGCTCTGGATCTGAGAGGTCTCTTCTCGTCAACCATGTGAGCTCTGGATCTCAGAGGCCTCTTCTCACCCACCATGTGAGCCCTGGATCTGAGAGGTCTCTTCTCGTCCACCATGTGAGCTCTGGATCTCAGAGGCCTCTTCTCATCCACCATTCTTCTCATCCACCATGTGAGCTCTGAATCTGAGAGGTCTCTTCTCATCCACCACGTGAGCTCTGGATCTCAGAGATCTCTTCTCATTCACCATGTGAGCTCTGGATCTCAGAGGTCTCTTCACATCCACCATGTGAGCTCTGGATCTCAGAGGTCTCTTCTCATCCACCATGTGAGCTCTGGATCTCAGAGATCTCTTCTCATTCACCATGTGAGCTCTGGATCTCAGAGGTCTCTTGACATCCACCATGTGAGCTCTGGATCTCAGAGGTCTCTTCTCATCCACCATGTGAGCTCTGGATCTGAGAGGTCTCTTCTCGTCCACCATGTGAACTCTGGATCTGAGAGGTCTCTTCTCGGCAACCATGTGAGCTCTGGATTTCAGAGGTCTCTTCTCATCCACCATGTGAGCTCTGGATCTGAGAGGTCTCTTCTCGTCCACCATGTGAGCTCTGGATCTGAGAGGCCTCTTCTCGTCCACCATGTGAGCTCTGGATCTGAGAGGTCTCTTCTCATCCACCATGTGAGCTCTGGATCTGAGAGGTCTCTTCTCGTCCACCATGTGAGCTCTGAATTTGAGAGGTCTCTTCTCATCCACCATGTGAGCTCTGGATCTCAGAGGTCTCTTTCCATCCACCATGTGAGCTCTACATCTGAGAGGTCTCTTCTCACCTACCACCCCAGCTCTGGATCTCAGATGCCTCTTCTCATCCACCATGTGAGCTCTGGATCTCAGAGGTCTCTTCTCATCCACCATGTGAGCTCTGGATCTGAGAGGTCTCTTCTCGGCAATCATGTGAGCTCTGGATTTCAAAAAGGTCTCTTCTCACCCACCACCCCAGCTCTGGATCTCAGAGGCCTCTTCTCATCCACCATGTGAGCTCTGGATCTGAGAGGTCTCTTCTCGTCCACCATGTGAGCTCTGGATGTCAGAGGTCTCTTCTCATCCACCATGTGAGCTCTGGATCTCAGAGATCTCTTCTCATCCACCATGTGATCTCTGTATCTCAGTGGTCCTTCTCATCCACCATGTGAGCTCTGGATCTCAGAGGTCTCTTCTCATCCACCACCCGAGCTCTGGATCTCAGATGTCTCTTCTCATCCACCACCGAGCTCTGGATCTCAGAGATCTCTTCTCATCCACCATGTGAGCTCTGGATCTGAGAGGTCTCTTCTCGGCCACCATGTGAGCTCTGGATCTCAGAGGTCTCTTCTCATCCACCACCCGAGGTCTGGATCTCAGCTGTCTCTTCTCATCCACCTTGTGAGCTCTGGATCCGAGAGGTCTCTTCTCGGCAACCATGTGAGATCTGGATTTCAGAGGTCTCTTCTCACCCACCACCCCAGCTCTGGATCTCAGATGCCTCTTCTCATCCACCATGTGAGCTCTGGATCTGAGAGGTCTCTTCTCGGCAATCATGTGAGCTCTGGATTTCAAAAAGGTCTCTTCTCACCCACCACCCCAGCTCTGGATCTCAGATGCCTCTTCTCATCCACCATTTGAGCTCTGGATCTCAGAGGTCTCTTCTCATCCACCATGTGAGCTCTGGATCTGAGAGGTCTCTTCTCGTCCACCATGTGAGCTTTGGATTCGAGAGGTCTCTTCTCGGCAACCATGTGAGCTCTGGATTTCAGAGGTCTCTTCTCACCCACCACCCCAGCTCTGGATCTCAGAGGCCTCTTCTCATCCACCATGTGAGCTCTGGATCTCAGAGGTCTCTTCTCATCCACCATGTGAGCTCTGGATCTCAGAGGTCTCTTCTCGTCCACCATGTGAGCTCTGGATCCGAGAGGTCTCTTCTCGTCCACCATGTGAGCTCTGGATCTCAGAGGCCTCTTCTCATCCACCATGTGAGCTCTGGATCTGAGAGGTCTCTTCTCATCCACCATGTGAGCTCTGAATCTGAGAGGTCTCTTCTCATCCACCACGTGAGCTCTGGATCTCAGAGGTCTCTTCTCATCCACCATGTGAGCTCTGGATCTCAGAGGTCTCTTCTCATCCACCATGTGAGCTCTGGATATCAGAGATCTCTTCTCATTCACCATGTGAGCTCTGGATCTCAGAGGTCTCTTCTCGTCCACCATGTGAGCTCTGGATCTGAGAGGTCTCTTCTCATCCACCATGTGAGCTCTGGATCTGAGAGGTCTCTTCTCGTCCACCATGTGAGCTCTGAATCTGAGAGGTCTCTTCTCATCCACCATGTGAGCTCTGGATCTCAGAGGTCTCTTTCCATCCACCATGTGAGCTCTAAATCTGAGAGGTCTTTTCTCACCCACCACCCCAGCTCTGGATCTCAGATGCCTCTTCTCATCCACCATGTGAGCTCTGGATCTCAGAGGTCTCTTCTCATCCACCATGTGAGCTCTGGATCTGAGAGGTCTCTTCTCATCCACCATGTGATCTCTGGATCTCAGAGGTCTCTTCTCATCCACCATGTGAGCTCAGGATCTCAGAGGTCTCTTCTCATCCACCATGTGAGCTCTGGATCTGAGAGGTCTCTTCTCGTCAACCATGTGAGCTCTGGATCTCAGAGGTCTCTTCTCATCCACCATGTGAGCTCTGGATCTCAGAGGTCCCTTCCCATCCATCATGTGAGCTCTGGATCTCAGAGGTTTCTTCTCATCCACCATGTGAGCTCTGGATCTCAGAGGTCTCTTCTCATCCACCATGCGAGCTCTAGATCTCAGATGTCTCTTCTCATCCACCACCCGAGCTCTGGATCTCAGAGGTCTCTTCTCATCCACCATGTGAGCTCTGGATCTGGGAGGTCTCTTCTCATCCACCATGTGATCTCTGGATCTCAGAGGTCTCTTCTCATCCACCATGTGAGCTCAGGATCTCAGAGGTCTCTTCTCATCCACCATGTGAGCTCTGGATCTGAGAGGTCTCTTCTCGTCAACCATGTGAGCTCTGGATCTCAGAGGTCTCTTCTCATCCACCATGTGAGCTCTGGATCTCAGAGGTCCCTTCCCATCCACCATGTGAGCTCTGGATCTCAGAGGTTTCTTCTCATCCACCATGTGAGCTCTGGATCTCAGAGGTCTCTTCCCATCCACCATGTGAGCTCTGGATCTCAGAAGTCTCTTCTCGTCAACCATGTGAGCTCTGGATCTCAGAGGTCCCTTCCCATCCACCATGTGAGCTCTGGATCTCAGAGGTCTCTTCTCATCCACCACCCGAGCTATGGATCTCAGATGTCTCTTCTCATCCACCACATGAGCTCTGGATCTCAGAGGTCTCTTCTCATCCACCATGTGAGCTCTGGATCTCAGAGGTCTCTTCTCGTCCACCACCCGATCTCTGGATCTCAGAGGTCTCTTCTCGCCCACCACCCGAGCTCTGAATCTCAGAGGTCTCTTCACATCCACCATATGAGCTCTGGATCTCAGAGGTCTCTTCTCATCCACCATGTGCGCTCTGGTTCTCAGAGGCCCCTTCCCATCCACCATGTGAGCTGTGGATCTCAGAGGTGACTAGTCATCCCTCACATGAGCTCTGAATCTCAGGGGTCTCTTCCCAATCAATCAATCAATCACTACATTTATAAAGCGCACTACATACCCGTGAGGGTCTCAAGGCGCTGGGGGGAGAGAGTGCCGCTACTGGTCAAAGAGCCAGGTTTTAAGGAGTCTCCTGAAGGCCAGCAGGTCCTGAGTCTGTCATAGGCTGGTGGGGAGAGAGTTCCAGGTCTTGGCGGCGAGGTAGGAGAAGGATCTGCCACCGGCGGTGGTTTTCTGGATACGAGGAACTGTGGCGAGGGCGAGGCTGGCTGAGTGGATGTTTCGGGTCGGGGTGTGGAAGCTGAGACGGTTGTTGAGGTATGTGGGTCCAGTGTTGTGTATGGCTTTGTGTGTTTGGATGAGGAGTTTGAAGGTGATCCTCTTGTTGACGGGGAGCCAGTGCAGGCCTCTCAGGTGGGGTGTAATCGGGGGAAGTCGAGGATCAGTCATGCCGAGGCGTTGTTGAATCGTGGAAGTCGTCTCAGGAGCTTGGTTGTTGTTCCTGAGTAGAGGGCGTTTCCGTAGTCCAGTCTGCTGTTGAGGAGTGCCTGGGTGACGGTTTTTCTCATGTCAGGAGGGATCTATTTGAAGATCCTACGGAGCATGTGGAGTGTGTTGAAGCAGGATGCGGAGACGGTGTTGACTTGCCTGGTCATGGAGAGGGTGGAGTCGGCCATGTGAGCTCTGGATCTCAGAGGTCTCTTCTCGTCTGCCACCTGAGCTGTGGATCTCAGAGGTCTCTTCTCATCCACCATGTGAGCTCTGGATCTCAGTGGTCTCTTCTCATCCACCACCCGAGCTCTGGATTTCAGAGGTCTCTTCTCATCCACTATGTGAGCTCTGGATCTCAGAGGTCTCTTCTCATCCCCCACTCAAGCTCTAGATCTCAGAGGTCTCTTTCCATCTTCCATGTGACCTCTGGGTCTCAGAGGTCTCTTCTCATCCAACATGTGAGCTCTGGATCTCAGAGGTCTCTTCTCATCCACCATGTGAGCTCTGGATCTCAGAGGTCTCTTTCCATCCACCATGTGAGCTCTGGATCTCAGAGGTCTCTTTCCATCCACCATGCTAGCTCTGGATCTCAGAGGTCTCTTCTCATCCACCGTATGAGCTCTGGATCTCAGAGGTCTCTTTCCATCCACCATGTGAGCTCTGGATCTCAGAGGTCTTTTCTCATCCCCCACTCGAGCTCAGGATCTCAGAGGTCTCTTTCCACCCACCATGTGATCTCTGGATCTCAGAGGTCTCTTCTTATCCACCATGTGAGATTTGGATCTCATAGGTCTCTTCTCATCCACCATGTGAGCTCTGAATCTCAGTGGACTCTTTTCATTCACCATGTGAGCTCTGGATCTCAGAGGTCTCTTCTCATCCACCACCGAGCTATGGATCTCAGATGTCTCTTCTCATCCACCACATGAGCTCTGGGTCTCAGAGGTCTCTTTCCATCCACCAGGTGAGCTCTGGATCTCACAGGTCTCTTTCCATCCACCATGTGAGCTCTGGATCTCACAAGTCTCTTCTTATCCACCATTTGAGCTCTGGATCTGAGAGGTCTCTTTTCATCCACCATGTGAGCTCTGGATCTCAGAGGTCTCTTCTCATCCACCATGTGAACTCTGGATCTCAGAGGTCTCTTCTCATCCCCCACCCAAGCTCTGGATCTCAGAGGTCTCTTCTCATCCACCATGTGAGCTCTGGATCTGAGAGGTCTCTTCTCGTCAACCATGTGAGCTCTGGATCTCAGAGGTCTCTTCTCATCCACCAACCGAGCTCTGGATCTCAGATGTCTCTTCTCATCCACCACCGAGCTCTGGTTCTCAGAGATCTCTTCTCATCCACCATGTGAGCTCTGGATCTGAAAGGTCTCTTCTCGGCCACCATGTGAGCTCTGGATCTCAGAGGTCTCTTCTCATCCACCACCCGAGGTCTGGATCTCAGATGTCTCTTCTCATCCACCATGTGAGCTCTGGATCTGAGAGGTCTCTTCTCACCCACCACCCCTGCTCTGGATCTCAGATGCCTCTTCTCATCCACCATGTGAGCTCTGGATCTCAGAGGTCTCTTCTCATCCACCATGTGAGCTCTGGATCTCAGAGGTCTCTTCTCGTCCACCATGTGAGCTCTGGATCTCAGAGGCTTCTTCTCATCCACCATGTGAGTCCTGGATCTCAGAGGTCTCTTCTCATCCACCATGTGAGCTCTGGATCTCAGAGATCTCTTCTCATCCAGCATGTGATCTCTGTATCTCAGAGGTCCTTCTCATCCACCATGTGAGCTCTGGATCTCAGAGGTCTCTTCTCATCCGCCACCCGAGCTCTGGATCTCAGATGTCTCTTCTCATCTACCACCGAGCTATGGATCTCAGAGATCTCTTCTCATCCACCATGTGAGCTCTGGATCTGAGAGGTCTCTTCTCGGCCACCATGTGAGCTTTGGATCTCAGAGGTCTCTTCTCATTCACCACCCGAGGTCTGGATCTCAGATGTCTCTTCTCATCCACCTTGTGAGCTCTGGATCTGAGAGGTCTGTTCTCGGCAACCATGTGAGCTCTGGATTTCAGAGGTCTCTTCTCACCCACCACCCCAGCTCTGGATCTCAGATGCCTCTTCTCATCCACCATGTGAGCTCTGGATCTGAGAGGTCTCTTCTCGGCAATCATGTGAGCTCTGGATTTCAAAAAGGTCTCTTCTCACCCACCACCCCAGCTCTGGATCTCAGATGCCTCTTCTCATCCACCATTTGAGCTCTGGATCTCAGAGGTCTCTTCTCATCCACCATGTGAGCTCTGGATCTGAGAGGTCTCTTCTCGTCCACCATGTGAGCTTTGGATCCGAGAGGTCTCTTCTCGGCAACCATGTGAGCTCTGGATTTCAGAGGTCTCTTCTCACCCACCACCCCAGCTCTGGATCTCAGAGGTCTCTTCTCATCCACCATGTGAGCTCTGGATCTCAGAGGTCTCTTCTCGTCCACCATGTGAGCTCTGGATCCGAGAGGTCTCTTCTCGTCCACCATGTGAGCTCTGGATCTCAGAGGCCTCTTCTCATCCACCATGTGAGCTCTGGATCTGAGAGGTCTCTTCTCATCCACCATGTGAGCTCTGAATCTGAGAGGTCTCTTCTCATCCACCACGTGAGCTCTGGATCTCAGAGATCTCTTCTCATTCACCATGTGAGCTCTGGATCTCAGAGGTCTCTTCACATCCACCATGTGAGCTCTGGATCTCAGAGGTCTCTTCTCATCCACCATGTGAGCTCTGGATCTGAGAGGTCTCTTCTCGTCCACCATGTGAGCTCTGGATCTGAGAGGTCTCTTCTCGGCAACCATGTGAGCTCTGGATTTCAGAGGTCTCTTTCCATCCACCATGTGAGCTCTGGATCTAAGAGGTCTCTTCTCATCCACCATGTGAGCTCTGGATCTGAGAGGTCTCTTCTCGTCCACCATGTGAGCTCTGGATCGGAGAGGTCTCTTCTCGTCCACCATGTGAGCTCTGGATCTGAGAGGTCTCTTCTCATCCACCATGTGAGCTCTGGATCTGAGAGGTCTCTTCTCGTCCACCATGTGAGCTCTGAATCTGAGAGGTCTCTTCTCATCCACCATGTGCGCTCTTGATCTCAGAGGTCTCTTTCCATCTACCATGTGAGCTCTGAATCTGAGAGGTCTCTTCTCACCCACCACCCCAGCTCTGGATCTCAGATGCCTCTTCTCATCCACCATGTGAGCTCTGGATCTCAGAGGTCTCTTCTCATCCACCATGTGAGCTCTGGATCTGAGAGGTCTCTTCTCATCCACCATGTGATCTCTGGATCTCAGAGGTCTCTTCTCATCCACCATGTGAGCTCAGGATCTCAGAGGTCTCTTCTCATCCACCATGTGAGCTCTGGATCTGAGAGGTCTCTTCTCGTCAACCATGTGAGCTCTGGATCTCAGAGGTCTCTTCTCATCCACCATGTGAGCTCTGGATCTCAGAGGTCCCTTCCAATCCACCATGTGAGCTCTGGATCTCAGAGGTTTCTTCTCATCCACCTAGTGAGCTCTGGATCTCAGAGGTCTCTTCTCATCCACCATGTGAGCTCTAGATCTCAGATGTCTCTTCTCATCCACCACCCGAGCTCTGGATCTCAGAGGTCTCTTCTCATCCACCATGTGAGCTCTGGATCTGGGAGGTCTCTTCTCATCCACCATGTGATCTCTGGATCTCTGAGGTCTCTTCTCATCCACCATGTGAGCTCAGGATCCCAGAGGTCTCTTCTCATCCACCATGTGAGCTCTGGATCTGAGAGGTCTCTTCTCGTCAACCATGTGAGCTCTGGATCTCAGAGGTCTCTTCTCATCCACCATGTGAGCTCTGGATCTCAGAGGTCTCTTCCCATCCACCATGTGAGCTCTGGATCTCAGAGGTTTCTTCTCGTCCACTATGTGAGCTCTGGATCTCAGAGGTTTCTTCTCATCCACCATGTGAGCTCTGGATCTGAGAGGTCTCTTCTCATCCACCATGTGAGCTCTCGATCTCAGATGTCTCTTCTCATCCACCATGTGAGCTCTGGATCTCAGAGGTCCCTTCCCATCCACCATGTGAGCTCTGGATCTCAGATGTCTCTTCTCATCCACCACCCGAGCTCTGGATCTCAGAGGTCCCTTCCCATCCACCATGTGAGCTCTGGATCTCAGAGGTCTCTTCTCATCCACCATGTGAGCTCTGGATCTCAGAGGTCTCTTCTCATCCACCACCCTAGCTATGGATCTCAGATGTCTCTTCTCATCCACCACATGAGCTCTGGA
Source organism: Lissotriton vulgaris (assembly GCF_964263255.1). NCBI lineage: Eukaryota > Metazoa > Chordata > Amphibia > Caudata > Salamandridae > Lissotriton > Lissotriton vulgaris. The sequence goes on from NC_141696.1 coordinate 1,567,612,502, forward strand.
TCTCAGAGGTCTCTTCTCGTCCACCACCCGATCTCTGGATCTCAGAGGTCTCTTCTCATCCGACGTTCTGATAATCACCATTTTCCAGACACAAACACCTCATCAAAAGTGTTCATTTTTACCCCCTGCCTGTGTGTGTGACCAGAAATATGACCTAGTACCCTGGTAGGAGCCTCTCTTCTGTTCACCTCTGGAATATTTATGCTATTTAATATTTAATCTCGTTGCATGTAATCCCAAGGAGGAGTAGAAGTCCCCAGACTTTGCCATATATAAGACTCCCAATGGTCTATGCACCTCTCTGTTATCATAACAGAGAGGGACCTCAAAGTCCCTTCTAATGTGCTGTACGATTTTGTACCAACTGGAAAATATTTATATCCCTTAATCGTTCAGCTGTTATTGAAAATAAATGTTTGTTTTCTCTCAATTTGCAGAGCCGATGTTCACATTACCACCCCTTTAACTTCTGCACCTCAGCGTCTCGTGCAGAGCTCAGCGTGAGCGCGCGCTGGAGGCTCAAGAATGGTTCATGCACAGGTGGAAGTGTTTTGTTATTTCCCATTCCTTCCTTTTCCTCTTTCTGTGTCTCTGACAGAATCCATTGCTAAGGTGTATTCATCTTTCCACAGCATGTTTACTTCCGGATTCTCACTTATAAAGCGCATAGCTGCCTCAGAAGAGGCGTCTCGGCGCTAGCTGTACTTTCAGGAAAAAGGAAAGCCTTAAAGCAAGGGGTTTAGATGCCTAAACAGGAGTCAAAAAGTAGAGGTTTACGATTATTTCTGGAGACAGATCAGAGGGGCTGCACCCAAGTTGAAAGAGAGAGCATTCCAAAATTTGAAGCCAGAAAAGCAAAGGGGCAGACTTACAAGAAACTGACACATCTGTAGAGATGCGTCAGTTTCCCTACGCCTACTTGCGACACCCTGCCAACAACGACGCGCCATATTTACAATACAGCGCACCATGCCGCAAGGATTTTAAAGATCCGTCAGAAATTCTGACTCATCTGTCAGCCCAAAAGTCATGCCTAGCGGTAGTCTTGTCACAAGCACGACGCAACTCCAGCAATGCTTGAGGAAGGCCTATACTTAATACACTGCGTCACTCCTTACGGCTGCTTAGGTTATGACGCAGTGGCGTCCTAGAAGTAGCCCTGTGAAATCTTGTAATTTCACTGCGTCACTTCTTCGAGGCTTTCCTGCGTGGGAACGCCCCCTTGCATACACTATACCTGACGCAGGTATAATGTGACGCAAGGCCTTTCAACGTGATGCATCTACCTAGATGTGTCACGTTGTAAATTGGCCGTGTTGTTTGTGCCGCCGTTGAGTAAAAAAAAGTGATGTAATTGTGGCGCAAGTAGATGCAAGGGGCTTGTAAATCTGCCCCAAAGGATCTACCACCTCTTTTAGCCTTATGAATGGAGGTAGTTGAAAGGGTTTTCCAACCGTGCTTGCGAGTTTAATCATCCCGACTTGACATCTGCCCCCAAGCTGAGGACATGTTCTCAGCACACATGACATATTCTGGCCCAGAGTCTCCCTACTCAGGTGCCAGACCAAGTGACAACTACAGGGTTAGGAGTACTATCTGCCCCTACACAAGGGTGCGTACATCTTCAGTACCAGAGTGTTGTAGGTGGAGGGCGGGGTCTTTACTCGTCGGGTCTGGTGGCTCAATGAACTTATGCATCCGCTGCAGGGGCCTATGCTCGCCCTCATGATCACAGGTTCAAATCCCAGCAGGTCCACTCAGCCTTTCATCCATTTGAGGTCGATAAAATGAGTACCATTGAGTTGGGTAACAATATACATCTGTTATTTCAGCGCCAGGATGCAAGTTGCTGGGGTGAACGTGCGCTTTACAAATACACATGTTATGTTATGTTTACACAGGTGTCTACAGCGGGGCAGGTAGGAGGTAAGTTCTTCATTTCTTGTTCGACCCTTAGATCACAGCCTCTGATGGCTCCTCTTAGAGGCTCTCAATCCCACAATATGAAGCAACTGGAGGTAAACTGGTGCACACCCCTCTAGAGCATCAACCTACATTTCATACATTCCAAACAGAGTCAACAAGGCTGTGTCCCACAGGGGCACCCGTTGCCAAGTAGATGCCCAGCTTTCACAAAGGCTAGCCTGTGCAATGTCAAGATGCACACCTCAATTATCCCACACACTTGTAGTAAAGAAGTATTTCAATTGTCTATTTTCTTGTTTGCTGTCCAACAACTTTACAAATACAATTTATTTTCTTTGTTTTTTGTTTGAAGTTGAACGGTGAGTTCATTTGTAGAGTTGAACATAGCTCTAAAAGTTCTTTAGCCTATACATGTTGGCTAATGGTATTTGGCCAAACAGGACTTTTTCAAAGCAAAAACACAACAGAAAGTACATAAGTACAAATTAATATAGTATTAGAGTGGGACTTCTATAAACAATATGTGCAATAGACCCTAACAAAGCATTACCGAAGTATACACTGGTCGCGTTCCATACCCACGTGTTCCTTCACAATGATGTCATAGTAGTGAGTTTCAAATTACTCCATTTTTTTACTCCAGGGAAGTCTTAAAAAATGCTTATGCCTTAATGTAGCCACATTCATGATTACTGTATATACCCAAGTTTGTATGAAATAACAGTGCCCATCTCAAAACGTATCAAAACGCGCCTATATCAAAGACGTCGCCCATCGAGAATTGTAGACACAACAGACTCAAAGAGCAGAACTAGAGACACATTACGAATGGGATCCAGATCACCCCACGAAAGGTATGTCACAAGTATGAAGGAGCAGAGCCCAAGTGCGCGTCTCCCGCGAGGCATGGCTGCGCCATACTGCTGTTCAATTGTAGATAGGGTGTGTCCAAGGTGGAGGTTCCCTTGCGATATTGAACGCATACGAGACCTAACTAACAGTACATTGATTGAGGAGATGAGTGGCATGCGTTCGTGAGTGAATATTGACGGCATATGGGCCGGCGCTAGGCATGGGCAGTGTGGGCAGCCGCCCAGAGCAGGCATGGGCAGTGTGGGCAGCCGCCCAAGTCCTCCCAATCAGCCCACCAGCATGGGGCCCGCACAATTGCAAACACCTCATCACTCCTCATGAAACCCTGCCGATCCAATTGAAAGAAAGGTATCTCTTTACAATTGGGCACATGGGAGGGGGCCCCTCCCTGTGCCTCTCAGGGATGGAGTGGAAAGGCCCAGGGAAGGGGACACTTCCTCTTGTCCAAGTTGCAATGAAACACACTTTGCAGGTTTGTCCTGCAATTAGGCCTCCTCCCTTTCAGAGATACCGCAGGACACCCATTGTCAGCACTTCAGCGTTCCCACAGGTTTAACTCTCAGCCCCCAAGCAATTCTCAAACCTTTAGCCTGATAGGAGCTGTAAAAGAGGTGCTCGTAGGTGGCAGAGAGGGGTGCTGCAGACCAAGAGGAGTCTCCACAAAACAGCTTTAGAAACCCACAAGGTGTCACATATGTACATTAGAGGGGCCTCGCTCATTCCATTTCACCCGGGGCCCTGAAAATCCTAGAACCGGCCCTAAACAGCATGATGCCTTTTGCCACTGATAGTACAAGGAAGTGGGTTGTAGCGAGACCTATGAGTAGTGCACACAAAGAAAGAGGGGATGGGAGACAAAAGGTACTTACGTTCAGGGAAACGTGCAATATTTGTGAGGGAGCTAGATTTAATTTCTTTTTAATGTTTTGCAAAATGTTTTTATGGTTGATATGCAGCATGTATTTCTTTACTGTTTGTCATTAGAGGTTCTATTCTCCAAGGCAGATGTTCAGAGCTGCTCTTCCTTTTGCTGTTCTATCCAGAGGTTCCAGTCTTACCCTGTCCCCTTGACTTTGTATCTAGATTTCTGATGCTTTTGATGATCAGAGCCATGGACATAACTGGGTGAGAAAGAGCATCTAACTGCATTGTGCAGGGCGTTAAGACTGCAAGTAAGTACTCAGGGGCATATTATCAAGGAGGGTGTTAAATTTTTTTGCTGGTTTAGCGGCAGAAAACTGCTGCTAAAGCAGCAATAATGGGCTTGATAATACACCCTTGGAAATTCCAACAGAAGTCCATATTTTGGTATGAACCTGGGCTTCTATTGCAATTCTCTACGGCATATTATCAAGCTCATTATCGCCGCTTTAGCTGCACTTTTCTGCCGCTAAACCGGCGATAATGTTAACGCCCTCCTTGATAATATGCCCCTCAGTTTTCACAACTGCAGTGCTCCGAGTCTTTACCAATGTCGCTGCCTCTATAAGCTTTAAGATGCTTAATTTACCAAACATTTCACTACAAATGCGATCTCTGAGAGTAGCCAAATGGTGTTTCATGAAAGTGCACACCCCGCGAAAGCGGGCCACCTTTTTTGGCAGTGCCCGGGCCAAATTGTGATCCCAATCCGACCCTGCCGTGAGACCGTATTTCTCAGACTTGCGGTGTTCCCGCAGTTTTTTGTCATTAGTATAGTGAAAGCACCAATGGGAATGGATGTTTTTTGTGCACGCGGCTCACACACTGGCTCACCTGCATGTAAGCACATGAAACGACTGTAGGGGGCATTGCGAGCAGCAGCCTTTGCGCCGCTCTCCCCAGGGTCCTTACACCTTTCATTAAAGTTGCCACTCCTCATCAGCAGTCTCTGAGGAGATTTTCAACTCAACAATTTGCCGAGGATCAAGCTGGTGTTCTGGACCCTCATTTCTCATCACAGTGTCTCCGCCTCTTACACAGGTTGGTCCATGATCTCTGCTCTTCCTGGTCATTTTAGAAAGGACCTCGAAAAAACTTAGCAAGGTTAACAGCTCTATGTGTACGGTTAACATATCATTCAGGTACTGTTTTTTCTTAATTTTTTCCATGGATTTCTGCTGCTTCGGTGAATCACACATCTTCTTAAATTCTCCTCAGTGCTTTCCAGTAATTGTGGGCACTTCTTCTCAACAACAGTGATGGGCACACCGATAATTTGATGGCATCTGACTGAAATCCTTTGTTTCCAATGTTTTCTTCATTCTAGTGCATATTGGAACCCGAGTTTTAATTGCATAAGTTACATTTCAGAAGGTTCACATGTTTGCCTACATAATGCAATCTGTACATTCTCCACCTCATTTCTTGGAACTTCCTGGAAAACCACCTCTTCATAAGAAAGAACAGTACATTTCATTTAATATCTATCTTGCATTTATTTATGGTCACTAATTTAGAGCTCCATCACAAAAGTTTGTTTTAGAACACTGTCTTGGCAGAGAAGGGCAGCGCGTTTGCCAGCATTTGCCCGTATGTGCGCCTTTAGAAGGCGAAGAATCAGATGAGGCGGAACAGACTGCAAAACAGTTCAGGCACACAAAGGCATTATTGTCAGATGTGTTAAAGTCTTCTCTATAGAACAAAGGCCAGAGGAATCATTAGATTCTTATGTCATGACTTTAAGAGTTTTAGCAGCTTCATGTGAATTTGAACATTTCACTCATCAACTCATCAGAGACCAACTGGTAGTTAAATGTACCAATAAAACCATTTGGGGAAAGCTGTTTTCTTTCAAAAACGTTCTCTTGTGGAAGCTGTTGATGCTGATTCTATGGTTGAATCTTCTCAGGCTGAAGGGAAAATCATAAGAAAGAATTTTGAGGAATCAGTTTTTAATGTTAAAAGCAAAGCTCAGACCTTCAAGTCGGCGCATGTGACACAAAGTACCACATTTCATGCATGTTTTATGTGTGGTTCTCCTTGACATGCAGTGAATTTCAAGTTTTGTCCAGCTCTCAAGAAGGTGTGCAACCAGTGCACTGCAGTTGGAAATTTTGCTAAAGTGTGCATGAAGAAGAAGTTTCAAGTTAATGAAATTAATGAATCTCCTGAAGAGAATGAACTACATCATACATAGCCTTAAAGATCTTGGGGCTGACTTACAAGCCCCTTGCGCTGCATTTGCGCCGTCGTTGCGTCACTTCTGTGATGCTGCGGAGGCGTAAACCATGCGCCACGTTGCACCCTACTTACAATGTGACACATCTAGGGAGATACGTCACGTTGTAAAGCCCTGCGCCACATGAAACCTGCGTCAGGTTTCATGTGGGTGTTCCAGCGCAGGGGGGGTTCCGTCGCAGGAACGCCTCGGTAAAGTGCCTGAGTGAAATCTACAAGATTTCACTCAGTCACTTTTCCGACGCCGCTGTGTCAAAACCTTGCGCCTGCTTGAAGCAGGCGTAAGGCGTGATGCGCCGTGTTGAGGATAGGCCAGTTTGGAACAGTGCTGAAGTTGCGTCGCACCCGCGACACAACTCCAGCACTCACCAACTTTACATCGGCAGATGCAACACGCATCTGATTATCCTTGCGCCATTTACAATGCGGCGCATCTGTGGTGGCACGAGGGTAAACTTGCGTCACGCATCTTTCCTGGCGCATCCCTGCTGATTTGCAGGGATGCACCAGGAAACGTAAATCTGCCCCCATGTTGCGAACCTCGAATCATCTGATTTAGACATCTGTGAGAATTCCATCACTAACACTGGACTTGGAATTCAGATGGTCAAATAGGTATTGGATTCAGGAGCTAGAGTAACCATTATCACACATGACACCCTTCAGAAGGTATGGAAATATGTACGTCTCGAAGAACCTGCCATTAGGACTGAATCATTCCAAAGATCTAAAGTTGATCATGTTGGCTATTTTATCACTTCTATTTCTTTTCAAAAAAATTGCATTACAGGCAAAGTTTATGTCATTTTTAAAGGAAAAAGTATTTTGGGATGGGGTTATCAAGCTTTGCTTGATATTGTTTTGTGCCTGCTAGAAGAAAAAAAGTAATCTATTTTGCTGACTTATCTGAAGAAATTGTTAAACAAGAGAGTTTGAACAACAGTATTGCTACTATTAACCCTGTACATAATGTATGTGCTGAAAGTGCTGAGCATCTCATGTTACGACAAATTCAATCCTCAATGTAAGATTACAATGAATTATTTAAAAATGAATTAGGTCTATTGAAGGATTTTGAACTGAAAATTACAATCGAAGGAAGGGTCATTACCAATTAAGCATAAGTTAAGAAGTGTGCCACTTAGTGTAAGAAATTAATTATCTAAGACTTTGAATGACATGCAGAAACAAGATGATATTGAACCTGCTTATAGTTCTACTTGGTTTTCCCCTAATGTTATTGCTAAAACAAGAACAAAGACTTTCGCATTGGCATAGATCTTAGGTCTTTGAATAAGAATATTTGAATTGATGTTGATCCTCTTCCAGAAATAGAGGATTTATTGATCAAACTGGATGGTGAAAGTTTTTCAGGAAATTAGATTTTAGGGAGGTCTGCTTAGCATCAGGTTTTACTGGCAAATTCTTCTTGTCATTTTACAGCATTTGTTACACCAGATGGTGTTTTTTAAGTCAAGAGAATGTATTTTGATTTGGCCTTTGCAGGCTCAGTTTTTCAAAGATTTATGGAGAACATCTTTGGCATCATGGAGGGTGTACTTATTTTTCAGGAGGACATATTGTGAATTGGGAAAAACCATCAGAAACATATTGATAGATTGGAGGAAGTTTTTGAGAAACTAAAATTCAATGGATTTCGACTCAGACCAGGAAAATGTAGTTTTGTTCAAAACCAATTAGAGTATCTGGGTCATGTTGTCAGAGCACAGAGTTTGAACCACAAACCAGGTTAGTTAAACCTATAGAAGAAGATCCTCAGCAACCAAACAGCAAAGAACATGTTGTCATTTATTGGATTGTGTGCCTTTTTGCCAAAATGTCTTCAGAATTTTCCATCTATTGCTAACATTATGACTAGTCTTTTAAGAAAAAGACATTGTTTCGGGTCATCAACACCAGGAAGCATTTTCTTGCATTGAATGATTTGTCACAAGCACATTTACTTCAGCCTTATGTTCCTGGTCTTCCTGTTAGCATCACTGTATATGCCAGTGAAAGTGGGCTAGGTGAAGTAGTACCCAGAATTGTAATAATATTGAAAGAACTGTAGCTTTTGAGTCAAGGGTTTCCTAAAGAATCTGAGCAGTTGTATTCAGTAATTGAAAAGTAGGGGTGGGCGAAATGTTAATACGGCTGGCAGAATTTGGTGATTCTGCATTACTCTTGTAACTCGGAATAACTGATTAAAATCCACCACTCTGCCGGCAGAATGAATTGGCAGTGGTTTTTAATTTAACTGGGCAGGAAGAAGGAGCAGTCCCGCAGTGTTTAAAAACCATTGCAGATAAAGTTTAATCTACAGTAGTTTTTAAACATAAAGGTACTGTTCTCTCTAACAGCCCTATTTAAACCACTACACAGCAGGGCATACTGCTCAATTCCCTTACAGAAGTATGTAAGGGCACTGAGTGGTATGTACTGCAGTGCATTCATCTATGTGCCCTTACATAGTAATGTAGGGGCACCTAGGGCCATTTACTGCACAATGCAGTGCCCACTCTGTCCCTTCATGGAATTCTGTGGAATCTCCCAGAATTTTAATGTAATTCCATGCAATTCCACGGAATTAAACTCTGCCAATTCCCCCCGCCCCTATTGAAAAGGAAATGGTAGCTTTCACTTGGGCTGTACGGAATTGTGGAAGCTTTTTGTGGGGTGTTAATTTTTGTCTCAATACTGATCCCAAACCATTGATTATTATGAAAAAAAGATTGCAAGATGAACCAGTGTTTCCATAAAATTGTTTGATTGGTGAGGATTTCCAATAGGACACAGATTATTAGGAGTTTATTGTAGCTTCAATCGATTTCAATGACAAAAGTTCTAAAGAAAGTTGGTTCAAATCATTTTCCGCTGATAGTGAGTTGAGTGAAGTTTCAAAGTATATCATTCAAGGTTGGCCAAAAGAAAGAAATTTACCTGATTACCTGCAAATGTTTTATAAAATGTATAAAATTATTGTTAGAATTAGAATTTTTAGAGGAGAGATATTGGCTTGCCCTTCTTCAGTGACAGATAAATAAGTGGATTTGGCTCATGTTGGTCACTTAGGCATGGCTTTGAATTTAAAAAGGCTACGTGAAATGCACTGGTGGCCAAAAATACATTTGAATTTTCAACTAAAAGTAAAGAATTGCCTGATATGTAATAAGGCAGATAAACATTTGGTAGTGAGAACTTCTCCCATAGTTGTAGTTGATTTGAATGTTAGGGAAAAATCTGCATTAGATTTTTTAGATGCCTTTTCATGACGTAACAACAAGTATGCTTCGGCTAATTGATTACAGGCTCAAATGGATTGAAGTACAATTTGTCAAAGTTACTGACACTGAGAATGCCATTCCTAAGATTTTGGTCACTGACAATGGTGCATAGTTCACATCTGAAATGATGTTGAAATTTCTCAATGCTACCGGTATTTAACATAAACGCACAAGTCTTTATCATCCACAAGGAAATGGTTTGGTGGAAAGAGCTAACAGGCTAATTGGAGAAACTGTTAGGTGAGCATTGAATAACAATCTTAATATTGAAGGTGACATTCAGGACATTTAACTGCATACCAGGCTACACCGCACGTGACAAGTGACATTTCTCCTTTTCAAGCTCATTAGGGTCGTAGAACCTCAATAAATCACACACACTATTTCTGATCCAAATTGTTTAACTTTTAAAAAGAGAATTGATTAAATGGTACACACGAAACAGGTTAAAGTGCATTCGAAATACAATGTACTCAGAAGGGTACATTTAAGTTATTTCAAAATTGGTGAGATGGTGAGGATTAAAAGTCCCTCCAACACCATTCCATTTGTTTTCACCTCAAGAGCATGTTGAAGTTTTTTTCTAAACTTTAGGGATTGAGGTCTCAACATGTATATCTTTCTGATACATAACAAAAAGCAAAAACAATAATAAAATATATAACAGCAAAAATTTATTGTGCATCATTCGATGCAAGGCACTTGTACACAAAGTCACGCGCCTAGGGCACGGTTTTATACAGCTTTGAGTTCATACACTTTACATACGCTTCACTTGCCATCTGCTATAGTTTGCATACTGAATTCTCATTAGGCACTTAAATACACTTATATACAGCACTTCAAAACAAATCCCACCAAAGGCTTCATCATATGTCCTGGTGTTAACACTAACACTCTACTTTAAATCTTTACTTGTTCTCTAAGAGCTCAGTTCTCTCAGCCTCCGCCACCCAACTCAGAAACCCAAAGCAAACATTAAATGGGCAGTTAATGGCCTGGCACACTAGAGCGACGTACCAAGGCAAAGTCATAGAGCTCCCCCTAAGTTTACTCGTGGGCTGAAGAGCCTTTCATTACCCCAAGAGGGTCTGATATAACAAAAGGCATCATTTAGAGGGCTCACTGTTACCCACGTTTGCATTGCTCTTTGAGTTTAGATGTACAACTTTAGATGTCTTGACCATTTAAACCAATAAGTAAAAGTGCTGCAATGAGCATCATTGAAAACAACATTTTAGAATCAGTGGAATACATAGATTTTTCAAATAAACCCATAAATGAAATAAAGTAAAACTCTGCCGGAGTGGATGAATGAAAAGTAAAGTTTTTTTTAGAATTTTATACAAAAACTCTCTTTATATTGATGCAAAGGTTAAGGTGCTCCGTGTTCCTGTGATAACACAGTGAAATCAAACCGTGAGGTGCAAATGCGTGCATAGGCAAAAAGGGTATCGAATTGGCTTAAAAGCATTGCATCCTCTCCAGTCATTGCATTAAAGCTGTCCACAGGTATCAAAACATACATTTCTGCTAATAACCTTTTTGTCAACGTTTCGACCCCTTAAGAAATGGTGGGATCATCATCAGGACAAATCATGATAACAGTTTCAAAAGCACCAATGAGAGGTGAGCCAGTCGGTCATATCAATGGCTTATTACTGATGAAGAATGTAAAAGTTTTCAATAGTAGCAAAGGTAATTGGGTTGTATGGGCCAGGCATGTTGAATTATTAAATAGAATGACCATAGGGCACCACAAGGTTGCCCCGTCAAGAATGCAGGCACTGAACTGTATCAGCTGCAAGGAACCTGGACAGGGGTCGATAGACTGGGGTGTGCCAGCCTAAAGTGAGATCTAGGCCCCTGCATCAATACTAAGTCATTTTCTATCAAACATGAAAAAAAATCTCCTTTATCCACCCTGGCAGAGTTTTACTTTACTTAATTGTTTCCCTTGTTTGGTGGAAGTCTTGGCATTCCACTGATCCTAAAATGTGCAACATTGTTTTAAATTATACAACGCGTGGCATTGTTACTTATTGTTACACATGGCCAATGCTTCATTGTGGTTGAATGGGCAGCTCCAGTTTTGTGTATCTCCTTTGACCACTGATATCACCACTATGTGATAGGGTGACACAAGCAGTGCAGAAGAAATGGTGCTCATGACATGCCCTCTGTGTAAGCCCATTGGTTGAGATCTATGGGTCACTACACAGCACTCACCATTATTTTGTAAACATTTTAAAGAAAAACAACTAGCTTCAGCTTTATCTAGGTTTGCATGACCAGACAGCAAGCCCCCGCCCCCACATTGTCCCTCCATTGCTAATCAGCACACACAAACACAGTCTGGATAATCTGACCAACATGCACACTGTGTGCTTATCATGTGGCCCTGGCCCTGTATGTCTTTGTTTAAAACAATCTTAGCTGACCATCCAGTTAAGTTAACTAGTATCTTCCACCCCACTGTCCACAGCTCGTGAGAGCCACCTATGAAGCAGAATCTGTGGGCCCGATTCACAGAACTAACTTAGGACAAAATCCTAAATGTACTACTTTTGGTATTCACAGAAGGCATTTAGTAGTAGTAAAGTTAGGATTTTGTCTTAAGTCTGTCTTAAATCTGTCTCAAGTCTGTCTTAAGTCTGTCTTAAGTCTGTCCTAAGTTTGTCTTAAGTTTGTCTTAAGACTGTCTTAAGTCTGACTTAAGTCTGTAGTAAGTCTGTCTTAAGTCTGTCTTAAGTCAACCTTAAGACAAAATCATAACGTTACTACTACTAAATGCCTTCTGTGAATACCAAAAGTAGTAGGACAGACTTAAGATAGACTTAAGACAAATGTAGGACAGACTTAAGACAGACTTAAGACAGACTTAAGACAAACTTAAGACGAACTTAGGACAGACTTAAAACAGATTTAAGACAAAATCCTAAGTTTACTACTACTAAATGCCTTCTGTGAATACCAAACATAGTAAGTTTAGGATTTTGTCTTAAGTTAGTTCTGTGAATCAGGCCCTGTGACTCCAGCGCCACCCTCCTCCAACCGACTCTTCCCTCGTATCAGCCCTCATTTTGCAGTAATGTCCTCCTAGTTTGACCCTTTTCTCAGTCGTCTCCACAACGCATGTTGACAAGGACATTTTGTCTGTCTTATAGGTGCACAATCTGCTTATTTTGAGTCTGGCCAGCCAAGATGTCTGGTTACTGAACAAGTCCAAGAGGTCCTAAAGTGACCAGAAGGTTGTTTTGGCAAAGTGTATCGGGCTGCACATTTGATGGCAGCGTATTGGCATCAAAACTCTTGCATGTCCAATACAGCTTGTGCTGTTTCCTTTAAGGAGTAAAACATGTACAGTCCCTCTTACTGAAGAGCCACATGTCCTTTGTCTCTCCCTTCCAGCTTCTTGTATGTTTCTGAGGTGACAAGTAAGATTGCACCTTGTCCTTGGGTGGCAGTGACCATCTTGTGGCTGTGTTGCCTGGCCCTCCATTCCAAGTTATCTGACGTTGAAGAGTTTTCATGATCTCTTTTATCTTTAGTGTGTTGTTCAGGAGAAACACATTGAAAACCAGGGGCACCTTTCTGAAGAGACAGCTGCGGTGGCCAAGGTTCTCTGTAACTCAGAATGCTTTTTCACAGACAATGACCTAACATTCTCTACAGCCTTGAAAATACCCCAGGAAATTCCACTAAGTTCTCTGAGAACTCCACCCAGGGCACAAAATGGCATCTCTGCACATTGCCCCTTTCCCCAAAGAGTTCCCAAGATAAGATTCATCCGGAGACATAAGCATTCCCACCTACACACACCCTCGGGAGATCAAATGTTCAAACCATGTGCACTGACATCTGAGACGAGGAACCAGTCACCTGCCCATACTGCCTACTGTCACACACGTTTCCAGCCTGCTGATTGGATGCTTGGGCACCAATCATGTGCATGCTGTCCATCCCAGATGAAATGTACTGCCTCTCGCCGAAGGCACCATTGGAAGGGGAAGAGCAGAGTAAAGTGCTTTGGGATGCAGTCAGTTTCTCTGGGCTTGCGCCAAGCCGGGGAGACGCGGGGAAGTTATACCCATAAAGATTGTATGGGTTGTGGAGGGAGAAGGCGTTGTAGGAGCTTTGCTGCATGTGTCCACCTCCAAACATATGAGAGGATGAAGTGCTTGAGGCAGAGTTACCGGCTTGCATAACATACTGAAACTGAGAGGATGGAAAGGACCCTAGCTGGCCACCGTAGGCTTCCATCTTGCTGTTTGTGGGCATGGAAGAAGGAGCAGGCATTGAAGAGATTAAGGATGATGTCCTCTGGGGCATAAATGGTTCTGAAGACTGGTTGGCTGAAGCATTACCACTCTGAAGTCTGTTGTAGCTGCTGTCGCTGAGAGCAGGGTAACTCTGGAGAGCGGCCATGTTGCTTCGGGCACATGGTGGGTAATCTGAGAGGTTAAGGTTGCACAACTGGCTCTCCCTACAACCCACGTTGAAAGTGTTTGGGGCCAGATGGAAGGTGGGAGGTGAACAAGAGGGGGATAGGAGATGAGAGGAGGCTGAAGGAGATGGTGTTCCGGTGCTGGAGGCCGTCGGGGAGGTACCAGTACTGCCACCTGCAAGTCAAGCGAAGCAGCATTAGTAATTAACCGGTGCTCAGTCAATATGTGATGATGAACAATTCATATGCAATTTCAAATACAAAACAGTATCATCAGTAACTTTAATAGGGAAAGGGCACAGGCAGCCTATCTCCGGTGAACAATTGCTAACTCTGTGGCTTATCTAAATCATCACTCACTAAATGTGATCTAGTCACCCACTCACACACTCATTCGCTCTGCAACCTCTACCATTTCTCTGTCTATGGCTTTGCTAATAACTTGCAGAGGGGCCAGGCACCCTGCGAACCACATAACACCAAGCAATTACCAGAAGAATACACATTACATCCACTAGAGGACATGAAATAAACAGTTAAGGAGTTCCAGGCACAGATATCAAAACTCTGCCAAAGGACCTCAAATGGCTAACAGCTTCATTTGCTTACTCAGACAACACACACCTCAGTCAATTAAGCATTTGTATATTTCACCAAGTAATCCCTCAGTCAGAAAATAACGCAATTAATTGTGCATTTTGTCTGATACTAACTTACTGGATTACTTAATTTACTCATTCAACTGCTATTGCGATTATTGTATTGCTGAAGTCACATAATCGCTTGTTAACAATCTACAAACTCAAAGAGTTATTTAGGTTCTTACTCAACAATTCAGGTGCAAAAACGTAGCACTCACACCACTCGTCTAACAACAGTTGTGATCACTGTCGCTGCTGCTAAATAAATCATTCAATGAATCTTAGAGTCAATCATTATTCAATCACTATTGCAGACATTCAGTTAATCATTCCATCACTCTTGCAGACACTCAATGAATCATTCAATCACTCTTGCAGACACTCAGTGAATCATACAATAACTCTTGCAGACACTCAGTGAATCATTCAATCTCTCTTGCAGACACTCAGTGAATCATTCAATCACTCTTGCAGACACTCAGTGAATCATTCAATCATTCTTGCCAACACTCAATGAATCATTCAATTACGCTTGCAGACACTCGATGAATCATTCAATCAGTCTTGCAGACACTCAGTGAATCATTCCATCACTCTTGCAGACACTCAATGAATCATTCAATCAATCTTGCAGACACTCAGTGAATCATTCAATCAATCTTGCAGACACTCAACGAATCATTCAATCAATCTTGCAGACACTCAATGAATTATTCAATCACTCTTGCAGACACTCAGTGAATCATTCAATCAATCTTGCAGACACTCAGTGAATCATTCAATCAATCTTGCAGACACTCAATGAACCATTCAATCACTCTTGCAGATACTCAGTGAATCATTCAATCACTCTTGCAGACACCCAATGAATCATTCAATCACTCTTGCAGATACTCAGTGAATCATTCAATCACTCTTGCAGACACTCAGTGAATCATTCAATCAATCTTGCAGACACTCAATGATTCATTCAATCACTCTTGCAGACACTCAGTGAATCATTCAATCACTCTTGCAGAAACCCAATGAATCATTCAATCACTCTTGCAGACACTCAGTGAATCATTCAAGCAATCTTGCAGACACCCAATGAATCATTCAATCACTCTTGCAGAAACTCAGTGAATCATTCAATCAATCTTGCAGACACTCAGTGAATCATTCAATCACTATTGCAGACACTCAGTGAATCATTCAATCACTCTTGCAGACACTCAATGAATCATTCAAGTACTCTTGCAGACACTCAATGAATCATTCAATCACTCTTGCCGACACTCAGTGAATCATTCAATCAATTTTGCAGACACTCAGTGAATCATTCAATCACTCTTGCAGACACTCAATGAATCATTCGATCAATCTTGCAGACACTCAGTGAATCATTCAATCAATCTTGCAGACACTCAATTAATCATTCAATCACTCTTGCATACACTCAATGAATCATTCAACCACTCTTGCAGACACTCAGTGAATCATTCAATCACTCTTGCAGACACTCAGTGAATCATTCAAGTATTCTTACAGACACTCAATGAATCATTCAATTACTCTTGCAGACACTCAGTGAATCATTCAATCACTCTTGCAGACACTCAATGAATCATTTAATCATTCTTGCAGACACTCAATGAATCATTCAATTACTCTTGCAGACACTCAATGAATCATTCAATCACTCTTGCCGACACTCAGTGAATCATTCAATCAATTTTGCAGACACTCAGTGAATCATTCAATCACTCTTGCAGACACTCAATGAATCATTCGATCAATCTTGCAGACACTCAGTGAATCATTCAATCAATCTTGCAGACACTCAATGAATCATTCAATCACTCTTGCAGACACTCAATGAATCATTCAACCACTCTTGCAGACACTCAGTGAATCATTCAATCACTCTTGCAGACACTCAGTGAATCATTCAAGTATTCTTGCAGACACTCAATGAATCATTCAATTACTCTTGCAGACACTCAGTGAATCATTCAATCACTCTTGCAGACACTCAATGAATCATTTAATCATTCCTGCAGACACTCAATGAATCATTCAATCACTCTTGCAGACACTCAATGAATCATTCAATCACTCTTGCAGACACTCAATGAATCATTCAATCACTCTTGCAGACACTCAGTGAATCATTCAATCACTCTTGCAGACACACAATAAACTGTATAATTAACCACTCGTACAACCTCTGAAAGACTTACAAGCACCCAGTCAGACATTCAATCACTTGCTCTACAAGATGTCCCCAAACTCTACCAAATGGAACAAAACACACCCGCTCTCCCTTGCCATGCCGACTCGGCGATGGCAGCTCTGAGATCCCCTAGGTCACTCCTGCATTGAGATCCCTGTAATCACTCCTGCATCAAGCTCCTTGAGATCCCTTCTGCATCAAGATAGCTGAGATCACTTCTGCAACAAGATCATTTCTGCAATGAGGTTCCTGAACTCCCCTTTGCCTTGAGGTTCCTGAGCCTGTTTCTTCATTGAGGTCCCTTAGATCACTTCAGCCCTGAGATCCCTATGGTCACTCCTGCACTTAGGTCCATGAGATCTCGTAGGTTACCTCTTCATTGACAGTTCTAAGAACACCTCTGCAGTCCAGACTTCCGCATAGGCTCTTCCAAATAATGGTAAAACACTGCACCCGTTTACCAGCAGGTGTGGCATTTTATACTACATCCTTATAGACTATATATGATCAGTTACCATATCAATTTATACCCATGGTAGTAGTGTTTCTGTGGTGTGTATCTGTTAGTGGGGTTACTGAGGGGCCGATTCACAGAACTAATCTGAGATTAAATCCTAAACTTACTACTTTTGGTATTCACAGAAGGCATTTAGTTGTTATAAAGTTTTGACTCATAACTTTACTACTACTAAACTGAGAAAAAATCCTAACTTTACGACTTTCGGTATTCACAAAAGGCCTTTAGTAGTAACCCTGGGTGTAGTTTGCGTAGTAGTGCTATGCTTAGCTGCGCAAAGTGCATTTCACACTACGCACGATACGCGTGCATAGTGCGAAGTGCGTAGTGTGGTGGGAAAATGCTGTTTGCACTGATTGCACAGTGCCGGATGCTTGTCCGCACTGTGCAATCATTGCAAACGGCGTCTTGCACAGTGCAAGCGGTTGTTTTCTGCCGCTCAAGTAGATTTGTACTCGAGCTGCAGCTTTCTCAACGCAGACTGGTAGTTTTTCATCGCGAGAGGTCGCGAGCATGCGTGACCACTCGCAATGAGAAACCCGACCTCCTCGCTCTGAGAATTTCGCCGGGAGGTTTATTTTCCACGCTCACAATCGTCAACTTGATGTTGCTGATCGCGAACAAGGAAAAAGTCACGCCAGTATGTTGATTTTGCTTGCTTGCGGTCGACAACTTGACGTTGAGGGCCACGAGCAAGCAAAAAATACCCACTACGCTATACGTTTTTGCACTCTACTACGTGCAATTCACGTAGCGTGTAGTAGCACAAACTACGCACGCTCCGCGAGCGTAGCGTAGTCCTACGCCCAGGGTTATTTAGTAGTAGAAAAGTTAGGAGTCCTAACTTTACTACTACTACTAAATGCCTTCTGTGAATACCAAAAGTAGTAAGTTTAGGATTTTATTTTACTTTAGTAGTAGTAAAGTTAGGAATCCTAACTTTACTATTACTAAATGCCTTCTGTGAATATCAAAAGTAGTAAGTTTAGGATTTTATCTCAGATTAGTTCTGTGAATTGGCCCCTGAGTGTTTATCTGGTAGTGTTGTTTCTGTGGTGTGTATCTGGTAGTATTTATTTTTTTAACAGAGTTTTATATAGCACAAACTAGACCCTAGAAATCGGGTATCAGAGTGCTTTACATGAGCACCAGTTTCGTTACAGATGGACATATTCATTTTTTTGTTAGGCACGGGGAGATTAAGTGATTTGCCTAGAATAACAGGATGTTGAGCGTAGCTGCCGAGAATTGAACCCAGTTCCCCAGCTTCGAGGTCGACCGCTCTAGCCCTCAGGCTACATTTCTGTGGTGTGCATCTGAAGTAATATTCATGTGGTGTGTATCTGGTAGTGGTATTTCTGTGGTGTGTATCAGGCAGTGTTAGTTCTTTTGTGTGTATTTGGCAGTGGCGTTACTGTGGTATGTGGTAGTGGTGTTTCTGTGATGTGTACCTGGTAGTAATATTTATGTGGTGTGTATCTGGTAGTAGTGTTTCTGTGGTGTGTATCTGGTATTGTTGTTTCTTTGATATGCATCTGATAGTATTCATGTGGTGTGTATCTGGTAGTGGTGTTTCTGTGGTGTGTATCTGGTAGTGTTGATTCTGTGATATGCATCTGATAGTAATATTTATGTGGTGTTTATCTGGTAGTGTTCTTTCTGAGGTGTGTATCTGGTTGTGGAGTTTCTGTGGTGTGCATATGAAGTAATATTCATATTGTGTGTATCTGATAGGGATGTTTCTGTGATATGCATCTGATAGTAATATTTATGTGGTGTGTATCTGGTAGTGGTTTTTCTGTGGTTTGTATCTGCTATTGTTGTTTCTGTGATATGCATCTGATAGTAATATTTATGTGGTGTTTATCTGGCAGTGTTGTTTCTGTGGTGTGTATCTCGTAGTGTTGTTTCTGTGGTGTGCATCTGAAGTAATATTCATATTGTGTGTATCTGATAGTGGTGTTTCTGTGGTGTGTATCAGATAGTGGTGGTCCTGTGTGGTGTGTATTTGGTAGTAGTGTATCTGTGGTGTGTAACTGGTAGTGGTGTTTCTGTGGTCTGTCTCTGGTAGTAATATTTATGTGGTGTGTGCCTGGTAGTGGTGTTTCTGTGGTGTGTAACTGGTAGTGGTGTCTTTGTGGTGTGCATCTGGTAGTGGTGTTTCTGTGGTATCTGGTAGTGATATTTCTGAGTGTGTATCTGATAGTGTTTTTTCTGTGGTGTGTATCTGGTATCTGGTAGTGGTGTTTCTGAATGTGTATCTGGTAGGGGTGTTTCTGTGGTGTGTATCTGGTAGTAGTCTTTCTGAGTGTGTACCTGGTAGTGGTGTTTCTGTGGTGTGCATCTGTTAGTAATATTTATGTTGTATGTATCTGTAAGTGGTGTTTCTGAGGTGTGTATCTGGTAGTGGTGTTTCTGTGGTGTGTAATGGGTACTGGTGTTTCTGGGGTTTGTATCTTGTAGTTGTGTTTCTGTGGTGTGTATCTGGTAGTGTTGTATCTGTGGTGTGTATATGGTAGTGTTATTTTTATGATATGCATCTTGTAGCAATATTTATGTGGTGTGTGTCTGGTAGTGGTCTTTCTGAGTCTGTATCTGGTAGTGGTGTTTCTGTGGTGTGCATCTGTTAGTAATATGTAATATGTATGTATCTGTAAGTGGTGTTTCTGTGGTGTGCATCTGTTAGGGGAAACAGCTTTTACTACTCAGCCAGAACTACACAGTACATTTACAATGTGAGCAATACAACAAATGTTTGTTACCACATGTTCCATTCCCACGTGTTCCATTCCCACGTGTTCCATTACAACGCAAGTCATTACAACGACTTGCATTAGGGATCATGTTGATGGATTTGAAATCCAACATCTCCTCTACTGTTGCAAAGACTGGAGTTGGAATAGTAATATATACTATTCCAAAGTCAAGCGCTACTCTAAGACAAGTCATTGTAACGACTTGTGTTATAACGGAACACATAGTAACAACTCGCTTGTTGTATTGCCAGCATTGTAATGGCATGCGTTATAAAAGCATGTGTGATTGTGCCATACATCCATTGTATAGAAGTATTTCTGTGGTGTGTATCCGGTAGTGGTGTTTCTATGGTGTCTATCTGGTAGTGATGTTTCTGTGGTGTATCTGATAGTAATATGTATGCAGTGTGCATTGGGTATTATTACAGTGTGTATCTGGTAGTGGTGTTTCTGTGGCGTGTATCTGGTAGTGGTGTTTCTATGGTGTGTATCTGGTAGTGGTGTTTCTGTGATGTGTATCTGGTAGTGGTGTTTCTATGGTGTGTATCTGGTAGTGGTGTTTCTATGGTGTGTATCTGGTAGTGGTGTTTCTGTGGCGTGTATCTGGTAGTGGTGTTTCTATGGTGTGTATCTGGTAGTGGTGTTTCTATGGTGTGTATCTGGTAGTGGTGTTTCTGTGGCGTGTATCTGGTAGTGGTGTTTCTATGGTGTGTATCTGGTAGTGGTGTTTCTATGGTGTGTATCTGGTAGTGGTGTTTCTATGGTGTGTATCTGGTAGTGGTGTTTCTGTGATGTGTATCTGATAGGGATGTTTCTGTGGTGTGTATCTGGTTGTGTCGTTTATATGGTGTGTATCTGATAGTGGTGTTTCTGTGGTGTGTATCCGGTAGTGGTGTTTTTATGGTGTGAATCTGATTGTGGTGTTTCTGTGGTGTGTATCTGATAGTGGTGTTTCTTTGGTGTGTATCTGGTAGTGGTGTTTCTATGGTGTGTATCTGGTAGTGGTGTTTCTGTGGTAAGTATCTGGTAGTGGTGTTTCTGTGATGTGTATCTGGTTGTGGTGTTTCTGTGATGTGTATCTGGTAGTAATATTTCTGTGGTGTGCACCTGATAGTAATATTTCTGTGGTGTGTATCTGGTAGTGGTGTTTCTGTGATGTGTATCTGGTTGTAGTGTTTCTGTGATATGTATCTGGTAGTAATATTTCTGTGGTGTGCATCTGATAGTAATATTTCTGTGGTGTGTATCTGGTAGTGATGTTACTGTGGTGTGTATATCTGGCAGAAGTGTTAACTTCTGCACCACAAGTCCAATACATCACTATTAACTATAATCAATTAGACCTTACCAGACTGAGCCTCTTGTCTGTAATTGGCAGCGAAGCCCCAACCTCTTCTCCCCTTCACCCCAGGCACCTCAAGTTGTCAACTGTTACCACAAGTGCCATCAGGCCCTTATCCTGGCAAACCCTCTAGGCTACCTGGCCTCAACAGGCTGCCCTATGTACACAGGATAAAACAACATGGCGCCTGCGCCTTCTCCGCTTGGGTCCATCTTGGCAGGATGGGGGCGGGGCTCACCTTGCTGCTTCTGCATGGTGGTGAAGTCCTCAAATGTGAGGGTGCGCACCGGGGGCCTCCAAAAGGCATACGTCTCCATGATGGCCTCCAGGCCCGTCCTGCAAGGTGAGGAAGACAGAGAAAGACGTGTCAGTGGGCAAGGGATGGACGTATGCAAATGGCAACATCTACGTGCAAACCACAGGGAGGCGACACTCAGTGGTGCTGCTGTGGCATGGCGGAGAATTGACATAACCTGTGTATTTCAAGCACTCCTTCACCTCTGTGTATTTCAAGCACTCATTCACCTCTGTGTATTTCAAGCACTCATTCACCTCTGTGTATTTCAAGCACTCGTTCACCTCTGTGTATTTCAAGCACTCATTTACCTCTGTGTATTTCAAGCACTCATTCACCTCTGTGTATTTCAAGCACTCATTCACCTCTGTGTATTTCAAGCACTCGTTCACATCTGTGTATTTCAAGCACTCATTCACCTCTGTGTATTTCAAGCACTCATTCACCTCTGTGTATTTCAAGCACTCATTCCCCATCAGGGCATCATGGGGCTGAATTCTTTCCCAAAACAATGGTACTCCTTTTATTAACCTCACTACACGGTTGGTGGTTGGGTAGGGTAAAGGCGCTCCTAGGTAATACACAAAACGTATTCAGCTATAGCGTAATATGAGTGCAGTGCAAAGGGGTAAGGAGAACCCCCCTCCCTCCCTGAACCGTGGAAAACCACTGACAGAACAACACAACAATCCCCTGCCACGCTTAAAGTATTTTAAACAAGTTAAAGACAATGTAAGAGCATTCTTGGCCCGTTGCTTGATCAGATAACTCAATTTAATGTTCTTCTTGTGGGCAAACATAAACAAAGCCTTAGCCAACACGTGTTTCGTCACTGTTGGCTAAGGCTTTCCACTGCTCCACTGTTCCACTGCTGTAAGTAGCGACTTCTTCAGGGCTAAGAAACATATGAACATATATTAAATAAATGGTAAGTATCCAAAGAGTTACAGCATAAAGATAAACTCCCACTGTGACATTACATCGGAAAGAGTTAAGTTCTTGCTGCCTACTTGAACCTGTGGAAACCCCTACTTTTGCATCCAGGCCACCGAAGTGGTCTGTGACTATATAGAACGGTGGCGTTCCCTGAAGTGTAATATCTTAACAAAAAGAAAGACAAACATGTTGAGAAATCATAAAGTGACAATTGTGATTCAGTGTATGGTGACTCTGCTATAATTCAAACAGGTGACAGACACCCCCTTAATGTGGCCTACTATCAATTTAGGAAAAGATGTGAAAGGAAAATCCCTAAAATCCCTTGGTTAGGACCTAGAGATAAAAAGAAAGAAGAAAAAAGGGAAAACTGAGACATTGGTACTCCGAGTGAGTGCCGGGCGGGGTTAAAAGGTCGACTAGTGGAAACTAAAAAGGAACCAACCTTAGTTTCGGTTGTAACTCCGACCCTAAAGGGATACAAAATTCACATGTTTCTTAGCCCTGAAGAAGTCGCTACTTGCCGCAGTGGAACACGACGAAACACGTGTTGGTTAAGGCTTTGCTTGCATTTGCCCAAAAGAAGAACATTAAATTGAGTTATCTGATCAAGCAACTGACCAAGACTTTTCTTACATTGTCTTTAACTTGTTTAAAATACTTTAAGCGTGTGCAGGGAATAGTTGTGTTCTTTTATTAACCTCGTTGGAATGAAATGCTGAGTGGACCCTCCAGGACCTGGAGCTGAGCCAGTGGGGATAAGCGCAGATGCCTGTAGACAGTGCGTTAGCCCTCCTAGACATGAAATCTACTGGGGGATTATGATTGGATTCTCCAGGTACCTTCAAAATTCTAACAATGTGCTCTGTCCCTTTTTAATGTGTTTGTGTACCAAAGGGTGGAGGAGGTGAGACATGAGAGTGCGATCGTTTAACGGGAAGGACTGCAGAGAGGTAAGGGTATATGATGCCGGACATGTACAGACGGTTCCAACAAGGACAAGGCGTACAAGGAGCCATGGGCTAGATGTACGAAAGTCATGAATAGCGATTTTTCCTATTCACGATTTCCTGCAAATCGCAATCAGGAAATCTCTATTTTTAATGTATTACTAATGTATGAATCTCTTTTCAGTTTCATTAGCGATTCCTAGTGGGTGACTAATCCACTTACCTCATGAATATTAATGAGGTAGGTCACAAATTGCAATCTATTAGGAATCGAAGCCATCACTGGGACGATGGCCAGCTGAGGTCAGGAAAAACGAGATGCATTTGAGGAGAAAAAAACTGAAACTTTGAAGATTCCGCTGGACCACTACCTGCTCTTAAAAAATATTTTTTTAAACCATTCTCAAAGGAGACATCCTATTTGTGAATGGGTTACACTTACCACCAACTTTCAATTGGGGATAAATTGTGAATGTTTTGTAATCGCATTTAGGTCGCAGAACATTTGTACATACCATTCCAATTTGGCATTGGGAAGGGACGCCCTCAACACTTCCCTTCCTGATACTGAATCGCAAAACTCAAATTATGATTCAGTAACAAGTTACCCATCGAAATTTGGGCTTTGTACATTCCAAAAAGCATCTACGAATCGGGCTGTTTGCAATCTCAAAAATGCTTCATACGTGTAGCTCCATGTATGTTGAATTCATGAGACTTGCGGTTGTGGTGCAAAAACAATGGATATGGTTGGTAAACCTCCATTTAGGGAACGGTTGAAAGATTTAAGATGAAAGGAAGGTCACCCCGTTTTCTTCTAACCTCTTAGTGGACACCATGACCCAAGCAGTCTGCAGACCAGACAGTGGAGTAGCAAGTGAGCCGGGAGCCCTAATGCAGGCAGAGGAAACGGGCTCCCCAACTTCTGGTTTACTATCAAGTAAAATGCTATCAGTCGGGTCTGTGGGCCCCTCAAACTGCCTGGGTGTGGTGCCACTGCACCTGCTGCACTGTTGATAGCTATGCCTCTAATAGCAGTGCCTGAAGCTGATGAAAATAGTATTAGATGCACTAAAAAGACACTAACTCTGCATTCAAGTGAGTTACGTAGGATCAGATCTTACCATTTATGCCTGTTATTGGGTGATAGCCGGTAGGTGGTGGCCACTACCTCTGCACTGACATAGGTTCTGTCAGATTAGCTCTTCCCGTTTACGCCTGCTACTGGTTCACTACCTGAAGGTGATGATTGCTACCTCTGCACTGACGTAGGTTAATTCGGATCAGCTATTCCCATTTATGCCTGTTATTGGGTCATTGCCGGTAGGTGGTGGCCACTACCTATGCACTGACGGAGGTTATGTAGGATCAGCTCTTCCAATTTGGGTCATAGCCGATAGGTGGTGGCACCATCTATGTACTAATGTAGGTTTCGTCAGATAGGCTCTTCACATTTATGCCTGTTATTGGTCATGGCCGTTAGGTTGTGGCCACTACCTCTGCACTGAAGTAGGTTATGTAGGATCAGCTCTTCACATCTAATGCCTGTTATTGGGTCATAGCCGGTAGGCGATGGTCACTACCTCTGCACTAAAGTGAGTTTTCGTAGGATCAGATCTTCCCATTTACACCTGTTATTGGGTCATAGCCGGTAGGTGGTGGTCACTACCTTTGCACTGTCGTAGGTTACATAGGATTCACATTTATGCCTATAATTAGGTCATAGCCAGTAGGTAGTGGTCACTACCTCTGTACTGATGTAGGTTACGTCAGATAGGCTCTTCACGTTTACGCCTGTTACTGGTTAACTGCCTGAAGGTGACGATTGCTACCTCTGCACTGACGTAGGTTAATTCAGATCAGCTCTTCCCGTTTATACCTATTATTGGGTCATAGCCTGTAGGTGGTGGTCACTATGTCTGCACTGAAGTGAGTTACTTAGGATCAGCTCTTCCCATTTATGCCTGTTATTGGGTCATAGCCGGAAGGTGATGGTCACTAACCCTGCTCTGACGTAGGTTACGTAGGATAAGCTCTTTCCATTTATGCCTGTTATTGGGTCATAGCCGGTAGGTGGTGGTCTCTACCTCTGCATTGACGTAGGTTGCGTAGGATCAGCTTTTTCCATTTATGCCTGTTATTGGTTCATAGCCAGTAGGTGATGGTCACTACCTCTGTACTGATGTAGGTTACGTCAGATAGGCTCTAAACATTTATGCCTGTTATTGTGTCATAGCCAGTAGGTGATGGTCACTACCTCTTCACTGACGTATATTACGTAGGATCAGCTCTTCCCAGTTATGCCTTTTATTGGGTCATAGCCAGTAGGTGGTGGTCACTACCTCTGCACTGACATGGGTTACGTAGGATCAGCTCTTCCCGTTTATGCCTGTTATTGTGTCATAGCCGGTAGGTGGTGGTCACTACCTCTGCAATGACGTATATTACGTAGGATCACATCTTCTCATTTATGCCTGTTATTGGGTCATAGCCGGTAGGTGGTGGTCACTACCTCTGTACTGCTGTAGGTTACTTCAGATAGGCTCTTCACGTTTACGCCTGTTACTGGTTCATTGCCTGAAGGTGATGATTGCTACCTCTGCACTGACGTAGGTTAATTCGGATCAGCTCTTCCCGTTTATACCTATAATTGGGTCATAGCCGGTGGGTGGTGGTCACTACCGCTGCCCTGACTGGGTTACGTAGGATCAGCTCTTCTCATTTATGCCTGTTATTGGGTCATAGCCAGTAGGTGGTGGTCACTACCGCTGCCCTGACTGGGTTACCTAGGATCAGCTCTTCCCGTTTATGCCTGCTATTGGGTCATAGCCGGTAGGTGGTGGTCACTACCTCTGCAATGACGTATATTACGTAGGATCACATCTTCTCATTTATGCCTGTTATTGGGTCATAGCCGGTAGGTGGTGGTCACTACCTCTGCACTGACGTATATTACGTAGGATCAGCTCTTCTCATTTATGCCTGTTATTGGGTCATAGCCAGTAGGTGGTGGTCACTACCGCTGCCCTGATGGGGTTACGTAGGATCAGCTCTTCCCATTTATGCCTGTTATTGGGTTATAGCCGGTAGCTGGTGGTCACTACCTCTGCACTGACGTAGGTTATGTCAGATTAGGTCTTCCCGTTTATACCTATTATTGGCTCATAGCCTGTAGGTGGTGTTCATTAACTCTGCATTGAAGTGAGTTATGTAGGATCAGATCTTTCCATTTATGCCTGTTATTGGGTGATAGCCGGTAGGTGGTGGCCACTGCCTCTGCACTGACATAGGTTCTGTCAGATCAGCTCTTCCCGTTTACACCTGCTACTGGTTCACTGTCTGAAGGTGATGATTGCTAACTCTGCACTGACGTAGGTTAATTCGGATCAGCTATTCCCATTTATGCCTGTTATTGTATCATAGCCGGTAGGTGGTGGTCACTACCTCTGCACTGATGTAGGTTAAGTTGGATCAGCTCTTCCCATTTATGCCTGTTATTGGGTTATAGCCGGTAGCTGGTGGTCACTACCTCTGCACTGACGTAGGTCAAATACGATCATCTCTTTCCTGGAATAAGGCTTTCTTCCCATCCCTGTGAACACAGCTCACATTGTGGGAATCCCAGTGTGATTCCTTTACCCCAATAAAATGCATCCCCTACATTAAATTCCACCTTCTTCGTCTGTTGAACGAGACCCCATTGGACGCCCACTGCCCCCAGGAACCATAGTCAATCCTAGCCGTTGCCATGCCTCGCCCAATAGTGCAGCGAGCGTGTCAAGGGCCCTACAGCAAGCAAGTAAGATTACCCCCTCATCAGTGGTACAATAGTAAAACATAGCAATAATCCCAAATTGCTTGGACTCTCTCACATCTGAGCCCTGGTGCCACTGCACCTGCTGCACCATTGATAGCAACGCCCTTGGTCTCGCCTGGCCTACTGCAACGGCCGAGATCAACACCCTACTGAAGAAACCCACAGCGGACCCAAAGGATCTCAAGAACTTCCGGCCCATCTCCCTTCTTTCCTTCCCAGTGAAGGTCATCGAGAAGACCGTCAACAAACAGCTGACCACCTTCCTCGAGGCAAATGGCTCCCTCGACCCTTCCCAGTCCGGCTTCCAAGCCAACCACAGCGCCGAGACCCCCCTCATTGCACCCACCGACGACATCACCACGCATACAAGGCTCTCCACGACACCGGACCCGAATACCTCAACAGACACCTCACGTTCTACACTCAAACCCGCCAGCTCCGCTCCGCTCCACCAGTCTCGCCCTCGCCGCCATCCCATGGATCCGCAGAACCACCACCATAGGAAAATCATTCTCCTACCTCGCCGCCAAGACATGGAACTTCCTCCCCGCCCACCTACGTCTGACCCAGGACCACATCACCTTCAGGAGACACCTCAAGACCTGGCTGTTCGAGCAGTAGCATCACCGCCCCCCCTGCCCCCAGCGCCTTGAGACCCCCACGGGTGAGTAGCGCGTTCTATACATTTCTTGATTGATTGATTGATTGAACAGTCTGTATGGAGGCTTCCCTAAGTACCTCTCTCAAAACCTCATGAGTCCAAAGCTATGAGGCTCGCCTGTTAGTTGTGAAAAGGCATGACAGCCACTAATATGTATATGCTCCCTCCCCTAATGCCGTTAGTGTGCCCACTTATATGTATATGTACTCTCACCATATTGCCATCAGAGTGCCCATTAATATGTATATGTACCCTCCCCTAAAGCCCTCAGAGTGCCCACTAATATGTATATGTACCCACCCCCAGCCCACTCTGAGGCAACTGAAGGGTGATTAGTGGCGCTTCACAAATACACAAAAATATTAAAAATAGCTTCAAAACAAAGAATCAATGGGATTTCATTTTTTTTTTATTTGTTGCTATCTGAATCATCCAAAATCTAAAAGTAACATGTATTCAATGCAATATTTAAATCATCGCAAATTTTGCCTGTAAATTTTGCTTCAGTAAGTCGAATTTTGATATCAAAGAAGATATATAGATATAAAGATGATATTCAAAACTAAACATGCTTTATTCACAAAAATGAACAATTTAGTAACAAAAAATGTGTTCAACTCTTTTTTTCATCCAGAGCCCAATTTTACCTTAGTGAAAAAAAATAAAACAATTCCCTACTTTTGAAGGGCCCATTGCCCCACACAAATAGTTGCAACTTGGACAGTCATGGGGCCTAGTAAGACCTTCTGACTCTGGCCAGGGCTTACACCAGAGTCGGACTGGCCTATCGTGCAACCAGGCAATGCCCAGGGGCTGCTCTGTAAAGTTAGCGTGTGGGCTAGTGTTTTGGCTGCTTGTGGTCTGTTTTCTTTTCTTTTGGGACGGTTTTACTCTTAGTTTCTCTGATATGAATACAACAGTCCCTGCAGCAACCTCACATCCATACCTTGGAAAAGAGTTACACAGTATGTCTTTACAAGTTCAAAATCGCCACAATTTGCAAACATGGGCAACATTTGCAGTTTTCTAATTTACTAAGGGGGCCACTTTTATTGTGGGGCCCGGGCCTATTTTCTTTCTCAGTCCAACCCTGGTTCCGCTACAAAGAGCTGAGCCTACAGTATTTTAGGCGCATAATGCAGTCGGCTTATATCCTGAGCCTCGTGAGACATGAATAGATCTGTGAAATCATTGGTATGACCCTGCCAAGCCACCGTAGGCGATGCTAAAAAACCAGAACTCGATGAGGATAACCTTGGCCCATGAACACAGATGACATACTTCACTGGCTGCCCGGTGGGAGGAGCCGCGAGTAGTTCTGTGGGTTTCCTCCAAGTTGGAATAAGCTCAGAAGAAGATTACTGAAGAGCGCTCACCGTCCCGCGCGCTGCGCTGGAGCGATTGAACAGTACTCTTGCGTGTAATTGCTCCCAGATTTGGGAAGCGGCCCTCTCTTTCCAAAGAAACCCTGTGTGTGTGAGAGAGACGGCCATGGGTGCGATGTTCGCCTCCAACCGCACGCCTGACCTTTACCCTGCGTTTATGGAGGAAACCAAACATTAGAGCGGCTTTATTACCAGCGATGTTTTAATCAAGACTGCCCAATAAAAGGTAAACAGAGCTGGGTGAATCTTTTTATCTTGGTCTGTTTTTCCACTGCTATAAAGCTTTATTAATGGGCAGTAAATCAAGTGATTTCATTGTCTGAAAAATGGAAAAAGATGGACATATCTCTGCGGGTAATGGGCTCCACATGGGTACTCCCACTGGGGCCGTACACCGTCATTGCAAGCCACAGATGTAGGATTTTGGAGGGGAGCGATGCTCAGATGGTAGTGCGAGTGGGAAATAGGCCAACCTCATCTAGTAAGAGAGAATATCCTTTTGAAGGCGCGCAGTTTGGAGTTCACCAATTTCAAGTGACATGACAGGAGCTTTCTGACACATGGCCTCCGTGACCAGAAAGTACTCTGTCCTGTTCTGCGCCATGCGGGCTCAGGAAGGGCATCTAGCCGTTTGAGCTATGGATAGCTGAGCTGTAACAAACAAACTAGAACTTGTGAGGTAGAAAAAAAGCAAGGCTTAAAACTGATACCTGGATACTCAAACGTACCCCAGCAAAGGCGGAATGCATCGTTGAAACACCTGAGACAAAAAAAATGAAGACTGGCTCCTTCAGTGAAAGCAGCTGGCTCCACACCCCAGCTGACCGACAGTGTGAACTGCTTGACTCCAACGCTGACTCCTCGCCCACCTGCAAGACCCACCTCTCCCAGAAGATGAAACTGCGCACCACTAACTACCACTGTTTTGGAAAGTTAAGTGCTTCTTTCATACCCAACCAGGCTAATCCTTCTTGGTCCTATGTGCCTTGAGGCATGCTCCTCGTACGTGGAAGCAAAACGCTGAGGGTCTTGGACTTTACTGAGGCTCTTTTGCCGGACTCCTTTGCGTGGGGCCCCCTGTTGGGGAGCTGGTTTGTTTCTGCGTGGGGGCTTCACACACAACCAAGAACAATATACCTTTCTCTCTCTGCAATGACTGGATCTTCAAGCAGCGTTACAGTTTGTGGGCACATATGAATAAGAACATACTTAAATTGTTCTACTTTATAGAAGATATTCCCAGAAACTTTCAAAATCTGGTGTCATGTTATTTCACAGGACTGTGGAGAATGAATAGTGCATTTATCATTATTTAGGTGAGGGCCCACTGTGCGTTCACTAACATGTCATAGTTACTGGGCAGGTTTGGTGAGAGCTATTGTTCATTTGGTGAAGTGTGGTGTAGGTTGATGTTAGTTTTTGGTCACTTAGAGAATGGTGGAGTGAGTTAAAGTGAAAGTAGCAACTACAAGAGGTCCTGAAAAAGAGCGAGAGGGGGAGATAGAGAGACAGAGAGAGATAGCGGGGAAAGAGGGGAGAGAGACACAGAGAGGGAGGAGAGAGAGAAAGAAAGAGAGAGAGAAAGAAAGAGCTAAAGGGGGAAAGAGAGACGGGGAGAAAGAGAGACGGGGAGAAAGAGAGAGTGAGAGAGAGAGAAAAAGAGAGAGAGAAAGAGAGACGGGGAGAAAGAGAGAGTGAGAGAGAGAGAGAAAAAGAGAGCGAGAAAGAGAGACGGGGAGAAAGAGAGAGTGAGAGAGAGAGAAAGAAAGAAAGAGAGGGAGAAGGGGGGAGAGAGAGGGAGAGAGAGATGGAGACAGGGAGAACGCAAAAGGGAGAGAGAAAGAGAGAGAGGAAGAGAGAAAGAGGTAGAAAGAGCAAGAGAAAGATGGAGAGGGGAGAGAGAAAAGGAGAAAGGGCAAAAAAGAGAAAGAAGGAGATAGAGGGAGAAAGGGAGAGAGAGAAAGAAAGGGAGAAAGAGAGAGAGGGGGAGAGAGAGAGAATGGAGAATGCTGTTCCTGTTTTTTTAGCTTGACTTTCAAACCTTCTAGTTCAACAACAACAATATGTTACCTGTTCCTCCCAGAGTCCCGAAATCCTTTTGCAAAGGGGTTGCGGTCAATTTTTAACCTCGTGATCTGGAAAGAATGAAAAGTTGGTCAGTAAAACAGGAGAAGTTTCAGAGAAGTTTGCCTAACTTCTGCGAGCACTTCCTGCTTCCAGCTGCAGCTCTCAAAATGTGCTACAGCTCAAGGGTGGTAGAAACGCATTACACCCCCCCCCCCCCCCCCAAAACACACTGGCACCACCCCTCCCCGCCCCCCCCCCCCCTCCTCGTCCAAGCCACTGTTGGCGCTTTTTAGCACCCGGATGGACAACATGGGGTTGGGAATTTATCAGGCGCGAGGAACAGCCTATTCCGAGGATTTAATGCACCAAAAGCCAAACGTTATAATAATTACCATATTGTTTTTCCCTGTTCAATTCCAGCACATTTGACCTCCCAAAATGTAATGATGAGGGAGTAATTTATTTAATACATCTGGGGGCGGATGTATCAAGATTCCATTTTGCGATTTCTAGATAGCGATTTTTAAGGAATCGCTATTTAGAAATCACAAAATGGAATGTATCTAGAAAATCGCTATATTTTAGCGATTTCTTAGTCTTCCTTGTTGTCCGCATTTTGCGAATTCGCAATTAAGGAATAATTTCCCATGCATTCCTATGGGCCAGGAGGCCCATAGGAATGATTGTGAAAATATTCTCAATTTGCAATTCGCAATTTGCTAATCGCAAATTGAGAATAATTTCAAAGGTGCAGGGGTGTTTCAAAGACCCCTGCTGCACCCCTGAAATCTACATGTGTGTGCATATGGCGCACATACATGCCCTATGGGCATGTGTGTGCGTCACATGCCACCTTCAAAAATGCCAAATTGTGCATTTTTAAAAGAATTCGCAAATTAACATCAACTACAAGTTGGTGGTAATTTGCGATTTCTTAATCAAAATTCGCAATTGTAAAATGCTACATGCATAGCATTTAAGGAATCGCAAAATTGCGATTCCTTAAATGCTATGGCAAAATAAGGAATCACAAATTTTTGCGATTCCTTAATTTGCGAATTTTTGATGCATGCCAAAATATGCAAATAGACCGTTTGCGATTCGCAAAGGCCGAAATTCTGCGAATTTCCATAAATAGTTTGTTATCTCTGGGGGGGTGGGGGGGGCGGTATGCGACCAACATTAATAAGCAGGATGATTTAAATGGAATTTTGACCCCTAATATGTGGGCCTGGTCAATGCTCTCTGCCACTATTTTAGCGGCCTTTATCCGCTTATGAAAAAGAATGGTATTTCCCCTCCCCGGGCATTTCCTTGTCTATTGTGCCAGAAAGCATCCAAGTTCCCTAGAAGGGCAGCAGTGAGATCTGGGACTAAGGTTCCACCTAACCAGGGTTCAGAGAGGGCCAGGATGTCTATATCTCCATCCTGGAGGAGTGAGAAGACTTCCAGGTGGTTCTTCTGTAAGGACCGAGTATTTAGGACTGCCACTTTCAGGCCGGGTGGGTTACTAGTGTGTTGCTGATATTGGGGGGTGGGCTATGAGTATTGTTGTAGTTACACCTCAACAGATTTTCAGCTCTCAGCTTACCTACACTTTCACCGAGGACGAGGCTGCCTGAGGCAAGAGTGTGCAAGTCTGCCTCTGAGTAAGTCTGGATTTGACCAGGGGTTCTGGCCCCTGGCCCCGGGGAGGCGCCGACAGGCTTGCCTTAGACGTGCCTTCGGTGCGCCAGCGGCACGCCCACTGTGCGCGTCCGCTGCGCGTTGATGCAGGCATCGTTTTTTTATGGGCAAGGTGTGCAGCTAGACCGCTGACCTCCGCCGCGTTTTACCGTTAGTATGCTAGTAGCACTTTGCATTTGTGTCGCAAACGTGACGCAAGCCAGCACAAAATGTTTTTTATTCATTGCCTAAGAATAACACAAAGTATTGCAAAGCGCTGCTTTGTGTTGCTTTGCATCAAGAAGGCGATTCCTGGTCGACCCATGTAGCCACCTATACTTTTTGATGCAAACCCTCTCTATCAAAAGTGCGAGAGGGTTTTAGCGTCAATAATTAACATCATTTGAAAGTAAGCGTTAAAAAGATACGTCTTTTCATTTCTGCTTTCTTCTCTGACTTTGCATGTGTGCTGTACTTTGCAACACATATACAAAGTGGGAAACATTTTTAAAGTTGTCTGGGCATAGTATATTGTACTGGAAGGGAATCCTTTCAATGCAAAACCTATGCTAGACTCAGGGATACACCCTTTCACTGTGGCACTAAGGTGTGTGCATGGCACACGGCAGCAAAATTCTGTGCAGGTGCTAGGTAAAGGGAAGGAGAGAGCCATATCGATGGTAATATGGCCCTGTCCTGCTCCCTCCCTGTCCATCAATTGTTTTTTTTCATTTGTCACCCCGAGTGGGATGGGTATGCTCAGACGTGAGTCCCATGCTCTCCACACCACTGGAGTCAAGCTATCTTGGCTGAAGACGGCTGATAGCCAGAAACCGGTCCTAGGATGCTTGATTCCGGTCCAGGAAAGACATGGCTTGGCTGTTCGGGCTGGACTGTTCCCATGAGGCACAGGGTCAAGGCTGATTTGCATATGGCCATGTCTGAACTGGGGTGGTGTGGAGTGCAAAAACACGATGGATTTAGGCTCAGATCTCTGTACTGGGGTGAATGTAAGACATGGTTCTGCATTCTGTCCTTCAACTGTTGTTTTTGCAACAACCCTCCCTCTCAGGCAGGACAGCATTTTAAAGCTGCTATGCTGCATTGGGTGACACTTTAGGAAATCTGCCCCTTTATTTAATCCATGCCTCAGTTACTCCCATGCTGGTTAGTTTTGTCAACAGGAGGTAAGTTAGCTCCACTAGCAGCCAGTTTGATCCACTGCTTGCTCTACAGCCAGTTAGATCCAGCCAGTGGTGCAGCATTTGATGTCAGCTTCCGCCACAGTCAATCAGTTAGCTCCACCAGTAAGCCAGTTTGCACCAATGGAGCGCAGCTTGTGTCACGCTCAGTCAATTAGCTAAATTAGCAGCGAGTTTGCCCCACTGGATGTCAGCATGCTCCACAGTCAGTCAGTTAGCTCCACTAGCAGCCAATTTGCACCTCTGGAAGTCAGTTTATTTCACTGCAAATCTGTTTGCTCCACTTAAGGACAGTTAGTTCGTTGCCTGGTCATCTAGCTCCACTGGTGGACAGTTTATTGAACCTGTGAGTTTGGTGAGTCGGTTTGTTCCCTTGCTGGTTAGTTGTATTGGCTGGTATTAGCCCCACTGGCAGTCAGTTTAGATGCTAGTTCTAGTGACAGTGGTGTGGTGCACAGGTAACTTGTGAATACAGACCTCAGACCCGTCCTAGCTCACCTGCTGATTCTGGCGACAGTGGTGTGGTGCACAGGTAACTTGTGAGTACAGACCTCAGACCCGTCCTAGCTCACCTGCTGATTCTGGTGACATTGGTGTGGTGCACAGGTAACTTGTGAGTACAGACCTCAGACCCCAGACCCGTCCTGGCTCACCTGCTGATTCTGGTGACAGTGGTGTGGTGCACCAGTATCTTGTGATTACAGACCTCAGACCCGTCCTGGCTCACCTGCTGATTCTGGTGACAGTGGTGTGGTGCACCAGTATCTTGTGAGTACAGACCTCAGACCCGTCCTGGCTCACCTGCTGATTCTGGTGACATTGGTGTGGTGCACAGGTAACTTGTGAGTACAGACCTCAGACCTCAGACCCCAGACCCGTCCTGGCTCACCTGCTGATTCTGGTGACAGTGGTGTGGTGCACAGGTAACTTGTGAGTACAGACCTCAGACCCGTCCTGGCTCACCTGCTGATTCTGGTGACATTGGTGTGGTGCACAGGTAACTTGTGAGTACAGACCTCAGACCCGTCCTGGCTCACCTGCTGATTCTGGTGACATTGGTGTGGTGCACAGGTAACTTGTGAGTACAGACCTCAGACCTCAGACCCGCCCTGGCTCACCTGCTGATTCTGGTGACAGTGGTGTGGTGCACAGGTAACTTGTGAGTACAGACCTCAGACCCGCCCTGGCTCGCCTGCTGATTCTGGTGACAGTGGTGTGGTGCACAGGTAACTTGTGAGTACAGACCTCAGACCCGTCCTAGCTCACCTGCTGATTCTGGTGACAGTGGTGTGGTGCACAGGTAACTTGTGAGTACAGACCTCAGACCTGTCCTGGCTCGCCTGCTGATTCTGGTGACATTGGTGTGGTGCACAGGTAACTTGTGAGTACAGACCTCAGACCCCAGACCCGTCCTGGCTCACCTGCTGATTCTGGTGACAGTGGTGTGGTGCACCAGTATCTTGTGAGTACAGACCTCAGACCCGTCCTGGCTCACCTGCTGATTCTGGTGACAGTGGTATGGTGCACCAGTATCTTGTGAGTACAGACCTCAGACCCGTCCTGGCTCACCTGCTGATTCTGGTGACATTGGTGTGGTGCACAGGTAACTTGTGAGTACAGACCTCAGACCCCAGAACCGTCCTGGCTCACCTGCTGATTCTGGTGACAGTGGTGTGGTGCACAGGTAACTTGTAAGTACAGACCTCAGACCCGTCCTGGCTCGCCTGCTGATTCTGGTGACATTGGTGTGGTGCACAGGTAACTTGTGAGTACAGACCTCAGACCTCAGACCCGTTCTGGCTCGCCTGCTGATTCTGGTGACATTGGTGTGGTGCACAGGTAACTTGTGAGTACAGACCTCAGACCCCAGACCCGTCCTGGCTCGCCTGCTGATTCTGGTGACATTGGTGTGGTGCACAGGTACCTTGTCAGTACAGACCTCAGACCCCAGACCCGTCCTGGCTCACCTGCTGATTCTAGTGACAGTGGTGTGGTGCACAGGCAACTTGTGAGTACAGACCTCAGACCCGTCCTGGCTCGCCTGCTGATTCTGGTGACATTGGTGTGGTGCACAGGTAACTTGTGAGTACAGACCTCAGACCTCAGACCCGTCCTGGCTCGCCTGCTGATTCTGGTGACATTGGTGTGGTGCACAGGTAACTTGTGAGTACAGACCTCAGACCCCAGACCCGTCCTGGCTCGCCTGCTGATTCTGGTGACATTGGTGTGGTGCACAGGTACCTTGTGAGTACAGACCTCAGACCCCAGACCCGTCCTGGCTCACCTGCTGATTCTGGTGACAGTGGTGTGGTGCACAGGTAACTTGTGAGTACAGACCTCAGACCCGTCCTGGCTCGCCTGCTGATTCTGGTGACATTGGTGTGGTGCACAGGTAACTTGTGAGTACAGACCTCGGACCCCAGACCCGTCCTGGCTCACCTGCTGATTCTGGTGATAGTGGTGTGGTGCACCAGTATCTTGTGAGTACAGACCTCAGACCCGTCCTGGCTCACCTGCTGATTCTGGTGACATTGGTGTGGTGCACAGGTAACTTGTGAGTACAGACCTCAGACCTCAGACCCGCCCTGGCTCACCTGCTGATTCTGGTGACAGTGGTGTGGTGCACCAGTAACTTGTGAGTACAGACCTCAGACCCGTCCTGGCTCACCTGCTGATTCTGGTGACATTGGTGTGGTGCACCAGTATCTTGTGAGTACAGACCTCAGACCCATCCTGGCTCACCTGCTGATTCTAGTGACAGTGGTGTGGTGCACAGGTAACTTGTGAGTACAGACCTCAGACCCGTCCTGGCTCACCTGCTGATTCTAGTGACAGTGGTGTGGTGCAACAGTATCTTGTGAGTACAGACCTCAGACCCGTCCTGGCTCACCTGCTGATTCTAATGACAGTGGTGTGGTGCACCAGTAACTTGTGAATACAGACCTCAGACCCGTCCTGGCTCACCTGCTGATTCTGGTGACAGTGGTGTGGTGCACCAGTATCTTGTGAGTACAGACCTCAGACCCGTCCTGGCTCACCTGCTGATTCTAGTGACAGTGGTGTGGTGCACAGGTAACTTGTGAGTACAGACCCCAGACCCGTCCTGGCTCACCTGCTGATTCTGGTGACATTGGTGTGGTGCACAGGTAACTTGTGAGTACAGACCCCAGACCCGTCCTGGCTCACCTGCTGATTCTGGTGACAGTGGTGTGGTGCACAGGTAACTTGTGAGTACAGACCTCAGACCCGTCCTGGCTCGCCTGCTGATTCTGGTGACATTGGTGTGGTGCACAGGTAACTTGTGAGTACAGACCTCAGACCCCAGACCCGTCCTGGCTCACCTGCTGATTCTGGTGACAGTGGTGTGGTGCACCAGTATCTTGTGAGTACAGACCTCAGACCCGTCCTGGCTCACCTGCTGATTCTGGTGACATTGGTGTGGTGCACAGGTAACTTGTGAGTACAGACCTCAGACCCCAGACCCGTCCTGGCTCACCTGCTGATTCTGGTGACAGTGGTGTGGTGCACAGGTAACTTGTGAGTACAGACCCCAGACCCGTCCTGGCTCACCTGCTGATTCTGGTGACATTGGTGTGGTGCACAGGTACCTTGTGAGTACAGACCTCAGACCCCAGACCCGTCCTGGCTCACCTGCTGATTCTGGTGACAGTGGTGTGGTGCACAGGTAACTTGTGAGTACAGACCTCAGACCTCAGACCCGCCCTGGCTCACCTGCTGGTTCTGGTAGGCGGTGACCGTGGTGAAAACCGTCTCCGAGAAGGTGAAGGTCTTCACTCCATCTCCTACCGGGACAGACTTGGTGGGGGAGAGGTCGCTGCTGAAGTCCTTCCGGATCACATGCACCCGGGGTTGGTACTTGTGCATGGAGTGCAGGATTATCTAGGGAGATAAAAACAGAACTGAAACACATTCCCCATATTCCTGCACTTTTGTACAACCAAAAATGACTCAGATTTCTCCTTGGAGTGAGAATTGAGCCAACGTGACTCATTTTTTGGGAAACTCCTGAGCCAAGTCTCCCATCTGGGAGGCCTTTGAAGATTTAAAGTGAGATTGGCTGTGACTGCACCTCACTCCTGAAGCACCAGGTTCACAAGTACTTCCTGAACTCTCTTCATTGAGACTTTGATATTTGAGTGTTTACATTTCTTGCACTTGAAGCCTATGGAAGACAGAGGCGCTTCACGTCACACACAGTCTGTTCAGCAGATGCTACTAGTCATCTCTTACAAAGAACTGAGCCAGTTGAGGCCTGAGTTCTAACTAGAACCAGGAGACATGAGTGCCAGTCATGTAAAATCAGGAGACATGAGTAC
This sequence comes from Lissotriton vulgaris, assembly GCF_964263255.1. Taxonomy (NCBI): domain Eukaryota; kingdom Metazoa; phylum Chordata; class Amphibia; order Caudata; family Salamandridae; genus Lissotriton; species Lissotriton vulgaris. Next base: position 1,567,650,977 of record NC_141696.1, read on the forward strand.
CAGTCATCTGAAATCAGAAGACACGAGTACAAGTCATCTGAACTCAGGAGACACAAGTACAAGGCATCTGAAATCAGGAGACACGAGTACCAGTCGTGTGAAATCAAGAGACACGAGTACCAGTCGTGTGAAATCAGGAGACACGAGTACAAGTCATCTGAAATCAAGAGACGTGAGTACCAGTCATCTGAAATCAGGAGACACGAGTACCAGTCGTGTGATATCAGGAGACATGAGTACCAGTCATCTGAAATCAGGAGACACGAGTACCAGTCGTGTGAAATCAGGAGACACGAGTACCAATCATGTGAAATCAGGAGACACGAGTACAAGTCATCTGAAATCAGGAGACGTGAGTACCAGTCATCTGAAATCAGAAGACACGAGTACAAGTCATCTGAAATCAGGAGACACAAGTACAAGTCATCTGAAATCAGGAGACACGAGTACTAGTCGTGTGAAATCAAGAGACACGAGTACCAGTCGTGTGAAATCAGGAGACACGAGTACCAGTCGTGTGAAATCAGGAGACACGAGTACAAGTCATCTGAAATCAGGAGACGTGAGTACCAGTCATCTGAAATCAGGAGACACGAGTACCAGTCGTGTGATATCAGGAGACACGAGTACCAGTCATCTGAAATCAGGAGACATGAGTACCAGTCATGTGAAATCAAGAGACACGAGTACCAATCATGTGAAATCAGGAGACACGAGTACAAGTCATCTGAAATCAGGAGACGTGAGTACCAGTCATCTGAAATCAGGAGACACGAGTACCAGTCATCTGAAATCAGGAGACACGAGTACCAGTCATGTGAAATCAGGAGACACGAGTACCAGTCATCTGAAATCAAGAGACACGAGTACCAGTCGTGTGAAATCAGGAGACACGAGTACAAGTCATCTGAAATCAAGAGACACGAGTACCAGTCGTGTGAAATCAAGAGACACGAGTACCAGTCGTGTGAAATCAGGAGACACGAGTACAAGTCATCTGAAATCAGGAGACGTGAGTACCAGTCATCTGAAATCAGGAGACACGAGTACCAGTCATCTGAAATCAGGAGACACGAGTACCAGTCGTGTGAAATCAGGAGACACGAGTACCAGTCATCTGAAATCAGGAGACACGAGTACCAGTCATGTGAAATCAGGAGACACGAGTATAAGTCATCTGAAATCAGGAGACACGAGTACAAGTCATCTGAAATCAGGAGAAATGAGTACCAGTCATCTGAAATCAGGAGACATGAGTACCAGTCGTGTGAAATCAGGAGACACGGGTACCAGTCATCTGAAATCAGCAGACACGAGTACCAGTCATCTGAAATCAGAAGAAACGAGTACCAGTCATCTGAAATCAGGAGACACGAGTACCAGTCATGTGAAATCAGGAGACACGAGTACAAGTCATCTGAAATCAGAAGACACGAGTACCAGTCGTGTGAAATCAGGAGACACGAGTACTTGTCATCTGAAATCAGGAGACACGAGTACCAGTCATCTGAAATCAGGAGACATGAGTACCAGTCATTTGAAATCAGGAGACACGAGTACCAGTCGTGTGAAATCAGGAGACACGGGTACCAGTCGTGTGAAATCAGGAGACACGGGTACCACTGGTGTGAAATTAGAAGACTTGCTTTCTAACCCCATGCATCCAGGAGACTTGAGTTACAGGTGCAGTACAGAAAGGTGGCATGGATTTATTTACTGTTTTATTTCTTTAGCGGATTTTGTTCAGCTCTGTGTGTCACATTTCAGTTACTTCAGTGCTTAGGTGATGAGACAGGTACAGTTTTGAGGGAGAAGGGATGCAGTTAGAGATGAGCTGAATGCAACCTTTGTTTGATGCAGAGCAAGTTAAGGTTGAATCTACAGAGTCGAGTTTTGAGAAATGTTCTGAACCCATTGTGGTTAGACTCAAGTCTCTGGCTTAAGTTTCTAGAGTTTCACTTGGGAACTCAGTTGAGCTCACTCAAACTGCTTCTTTTACATTTACTAATATTTATTTACGTCTCTGGTTATTTTATGTTATGATGTAAAGAATTTATATAGATGTCCAGTGTCGAGAATCTGCATTTCTGGTTCTGTTGAGCTTTCAAATTAAAATACAAATACAACCTGGGGCTTCTACTCCCAAGGATGTTCCTCCAAGTTGATCGGCTTTGCAGATGCTGAGCGAAGGTTTCCCGGTGTCGCACATTCGATCAGACATGTTTCTCCCATTCCCAGAACCTCAGTTTGTCTCAGTTCATGGAGTAGAGGTTCTCCTTCCTACGATGGACCACAAGGCACAAGGCAATGCAGGCTCTTTCCTCGGCCTGTTACCTAGTCCTAGGTGGCTCTGAGAGTCATCTCTGTATGTTTGGGGGGTCCCCTGATGCTGCTCTTGCTCCATGCACAGAGGCGTGTACCAAGGTTAGAACTTAGCTAGGACGTGCATGATTCTTGGGGGATGCTACAACACTGGGTGAGCAGACGACTTCACTGTCCTGATCCTGACTTTTTGGATGAGGTTGGTAAAATGACTGAATCCCTTCCTGAGCAGGTCTAGATACGCCCACTCCGTTGCCCTATGCCGTTCCAGCAGTACCGAGTAGTGAAGAGAGTTGTGGCCAGCAGCGAGCGAATCAGAGGTGGCTCCATGTGGACCAAGGAGAAAGGAAGAGTGTGGCTCACTGATTAGAGCGGCAGACCCTGATGCAGAGGTCTGGCCCGGGACCAGGGTTCAATTCCCGACGCGGCAGGGTCCTGAGCCCAAAAATGTCCACGGACTCGATAATTCTCGCCTCGGTGCCTATTCTAATCATGGGGTCCCACGCTGCAACTCTGGGCAATAGCTTGCTTAATCTCCACTACGGCGGCCCACCCGCTGCGGGATGCCTGGCTTTCACCTTGGGGATGCCCAGTAGGGGTTATCTCACAGGGAAAAAGCCAGGACGGGTTCCCAAGGCAAGCGCCTTGATGCCTTCGGGTGATACGTGCGCTATATAAGTTGCAATACATTTACATTTACATTTACCTTCGTGTTGAGTAAGGTGGAGTCAACGCCCCTCGCAACCCAGTGCAAATGATAGTGACTCACCGGAGAGCTGCCCACTGGCTGCCCCCGGGCCTGGCCTACAAAAGTCCCTTTGTGAGGCTCAAACTCCCACAGCCTACCGCCTGTATCGTAACTTCTTGGCGCTGCGCGCAGCCACAAATAACCTTTTTTCGCACCAACAGCAAAAATCAGGGGAACACCACAACCTTCCTTCATCCTCAGATGACACTATATATAACGACACCAGCTGGAACATGGCGGCGTGCCTACAAGAAGGCACCGCAGGGGGTGCCCGCCATCCCATGCGTGCACATGTATGGAGCCTCCTCTTCCAAGAGATGAAAGCCACTCTCTGCTCACAAAACACCAACCCAGCATCGCTCATCCGCCTGGCCTTTGAAATGGCCCAGACCCAACTGTGCTCATTTCCGGTTCTGCTTCGCGCCTCAGCGGGCGTTAGTCCCCATTTTCTGCGGGCTCCGTGCCCTGTGGCTGCTGCAGCGGTTGGGGTGGGCTCCAGCTGTCCTGGAGGTGCTCTGTTTATGTCCTATCTGTGGGAAGCTTTTTAATATCAAATTGTGAACACCTCGGTTTGCAATCAGAGCGATGCGTCCATGTTACAGGAGAGAAGCACCCCTTGAAGCTGCCTCGGTGCACTCTGGGAGCCCAGGCCGGCCAGCACAGCGCTTCTTTCCGCTGACATCTCCCCACAGCGCTTTTATGGGGCTTCCTGGCGCCCCGTTGGGATGGAGAGGCCCCGCCCGCAGCGCCATGACACTTCTGTACACTCTGGCTCTTTACGCTCTCTTTACGCTCTTTTACGCACGGCTTGGCGAAGGGTGCGGGCCTCGTGGCCGCCACGTCCGATGCCAGAGACACCCACCGGGGCAGCCAGAGGCCTGCTGTGCTGACGTCAGAGCACTTCCTGGCAGCCCTGGGTCCGAGTCAGTCAGTGCCAGGCTGGTATTTATTTATTTATTTATTTATTTATGGGTTTGTTACGCGCCGGCATCACACCCGAAGGTGTATCTCCGCGCGGTGCTGTGAGGTGAACAGATCAAGGAGCTCCTCCTAGAATAGTACAGTCTTTAGTCGTTTCCTGAAGGCTGTGTGGCTCTGGCATTCTCTGAGGGAGAGGGGGAGACTGTTCCATAGACGAGGACCCATGATAGATAGGGCACGGCCTCCCTGTCTGGTCTTATAGTGTCTAGGAACCTGAAGCAGGTATGCGGGGCCAGTGGAACAGCTGCTGGCGCATCTGTGTCCTTCGCTTAACCCTCCTGTGCCACGTCACGTGGTAACACCAGGTGCTAACATACCCAAGAGCCAAACATGTGTTCCTTAGTCTTTGGCGCCGCCACTTTATATCGCTGTGTTACGTCACGGGCGTTATTGCTGCACTATTCACATTTACTCCGGGCAATTACCAGGTAATAACTGCCTGTGCGACAGATACATGTGGGACAATGAGCGCTCCTCTCAGAAGGGGCCCTAGCGTTGAACTTAGAAGGGCCCTCGCATTAAACTCAGAAGGGGCCCTAGCACTGAACTCAGAAGGGGCCCTAGCACTGAACTCAGAAGGGGCCCTAGCACTGAACTCAGAAGGGGCCCTAGCATTAAACACATAAGGGGCCCTCGCATTAAACTCAGAAGGGGCCCTAGCACTGAACTCAGAAGGGGCCCTAGCATTAAACACATAAGGGGCCCTCGCATTAAACTCAGAAGGGGCCCTAGCACTGAACTCAGAAGGGCCCTGGCATTGAACTCAGAAGGGGCCCTAGCATTGAGCTCATAAGGGGCCCTAGCATTGAACTCAGAAGGGCCCTAGCATTGAACTCAGAAGGGGCCCTGGCATTGAGGTCAGAAGGGGCCCTAGCATTGAACTCAGACGGGCCCTAGCATTGAACTCAGAAGGGCCCTAGCATTGAACTCAGAAGGGGCCCTGGCATTGAGGTCAGAAGGGGCCCTAGCATTGAACTCAGACGGGCCCTAGCATTGAACTCATAAGGGGCCCTAGCAGTGAACTCATAAGGGGCCCTAGCATTGAACTCAGAAGGGCCCTAGCATTGAACTCAGAAGGGCCCTAGCATTGAGCTCATAAGGGGCCCTAGCATTGAACTCAGAAGGGCCCTAGCATTGAACTCAGACGGGCCCTAGGATTGAACTCAGAAGGGGCCCTAGCATTGAACTCAGACGGGCCCTAGCATTAAACTCAGGAAGGGCTCTAGCATTGAACTAAGGAGGGGCCCTAGCATTGAACTCAGACGGGCCCTAGCATTGAACTCAGACGGGCCCTAGCATTGAACTCAGGAAGGGCTCTAGCATTGAACTAAGGAGGGGCCCTAGCATTGAACTAAGGAGGGGCCCTAGCATTGAACTCAGACGGGCCCTAGCATTGAACTCAGACGGGCCCTAGCATTGAACTCAGCAGGGGACCTAGCATTGAACTAAGGAGGGGCCCTAGCATTGAACTCAGATGGGCCCTAACATTGAACTCAGGAGGGGCCCTAGCATTGAACTCAGACGGGCCCTAGCATTGAACTCAGGAAGGGCCCTAGTATTGAACTAATGAGGGGCCCTAGCATTGAACTAAGGAGGGGCCCTAGCATTGAACTAAGGAGGGGCCCTAGCATTGAACTAAGGAGGGGCCCTAGCATTGAACTCAGACGGGCCCTAGCATTGAACTAAGGAGGGGCCCTAGCATTGAACTCAGACGGGCCCTAGCATTGAACTCAGCAGGGGCCCTAGCATTGAACTAAGGAGGGGCCCTAGCATTGAACTCAGACGGGCCCTAGCATTGAACTCAGGAAGGGCTCTAGCATTGAACTAAGCCGGGGCCCTAGCATTGAACTAAGGAGGGGCCCTAGCATTGAACTAAGGAGGGGCCCTAGCATTGAACTAAGGAGGGGCCCTAGCATTGAACTCAGACGGGCCCTAGCATTGAACTCAGACGGGCCCTAGCATTGAACTAAGGAGGGGCCCTAGCATTGAACTCAGACGGGCCCTAGGATTGAACTCAGACGGGCCCTAGCATTGAAACCAGTTTGGGTTTCATAAACTGGTGACATTTACATGAATTTCCTGTAATTGCGCACAATTTGTGATACAAATTTACCAAAAATGGTGCAATTCATAATAATTTTCAGAAACATTTTTCTACGAATATACGGAGCAACAGAACACGAGCAGCCGCTGTTTCCGATGCTCCTGTTTAAATGCATCCCCCGGACAAATATTGAGGCTTCAGTTTCTGCTCAAATATAGCGTGAAATAATGTCTTTGCATTTAATTTTGCATAATTAAGCACATGAAAAGAACACAAATTTTGCACAATCGTAATTGAGGGCCAGATGTATGAAGACATTTTGACTTCGCAAAAGGTTAGATCAGCAAAGCACGGGGCAGCTTGTGACCTCAGAAAAGCTGATCGGTTTATAGCAAACCCTACTTGTGAGCCAGAAACACGTTACCAAATCGCAATTCGGGTTTGGGACTAGACACCAAATTGGCATTTGAAAATGGCTTGTGTAGTGTGTCCCTTTGAAATACCCATTCAGAATGAAAGGTATTCATGTTTTTGCGACTGATATACAGTTGCAAAACATTAATATTTCCCAGACCACACAAATGCATGGTAACCCATTTGCAAATGGGAAGGGGTCCGTGGCAAATTATGACCAAAACGTTTGTTAGGAGTAGGCTGGTCCCAAGGACCCTTCCTTGTACAGTCTTGAGTGTCCACCCAGGGGCCAAGAGCTTGAGGAATGTTTGTGGACAACCCCAGGCTTTGCACACTGATCCATCCACTTGCTTGCACCAGTCCACATTGTGTGACCACTCAGTCAAACTTGAGGGTTGTGTACTTCCCCGCCACCTGGCTACGCCTCTTTTAGCCACAAGTATGACAGTATTACCAAAGAGCAGCATGTATTTGGGGATTGATTGCTCCCCTCTTGTGCCCGGGCTCACCACTCGTCTAGTAAGGGCAAAGTCTTCTACTGTGGTTTGTCGATACATGTTGTATGCCACCGTTTACTGAGGCGCGGGCAGCGCCGCAGGGTCTGGAGTAGGGCACCTGTGATGTTGCACCCCTAATACGTTCACCGCTTGCACTCCACCATTTTGTGTTCCCTTCTCCTAGTGAACTGTGCCTGGTGAAGTACTATGAGTTGTACGGGGTGAATTCCCGCCCCAATGGCTGCCTCTCAGGGGTATTTGAACGCCTCCTCCATTCAGCGTCCTCCGGGATGCCCAAATCTTGATCCCACGGGTTCCTGAGGCGTGCCACGGGTTGCCAACAATGGACTAGAATTGTCTTGAGGTTCCGTGATTCTGAACCTGTTTAATAAAGGTCGTCGGATAAAGACGATTTTGGTATCAGTGGACCGCAAATGACGAGTGCGGCATGTACGAGTGTTTTCGTCATAATCGATCAATGGAAACACTGTGTATTCATGGATTTCGTCTGAACCTCCGGGTTTCATTTTGTGTACGGCAGCCATTTTGTGGTTGCCCTCACATAGGCCGATGACTACGGCCGAACGAGTCTTTGGGACACGTACACCGTTAGCTGACTTTTGTGTGACCTGGACGAACTGACTCCCTTGCCCGAGGCTAACCTTGTTGAGCCAGTTCCTTGTTAGGCAGCTGGTCAGATAGAGATCAAAGAGCAGGACATTGCTGAGTTTATGGTACATGCACACACCCTTCTATCTTGCTTCTCATCTGTTTCTGTTCCTTCCTTTATGGCTTAATTTATGATTTGGGTTGAGGTCCTTTTATTATGGGTTCGTCCGGCCTGTCCGAGCAGGAATGTTGGATTTTGCCTTGTCATTTCCGGTGGGCTGGACAACCGAAAGTGGGTTTGTCGTCATGCGATATGTTTGAAATGTCACCATGCGATTGGTCAGTTTGTATGTAACTGATGCTAGCCAGGAATGAGATTTTAGCATAAAAGACAATGTCTCGCTCTATGAATTTGTGCAGTCTCTAGCGAACCACCGGTGTTGTGCTTCGTAGACCTCTGTTCCTGGTTGCAGCCAATAAACTTGGTCTTTGACGTCACTGAGAAGTATCCTGTGTCTCTGTATTCTAAGACAGGTGAACCCGAAAACATCGGGCGTTTCCCCTGGCGCCACTGGGTTCTAAAACCCGGTTCTTCAGTCTGAGTCGTGCCATGTCATCATAGGGGTGCAGCTGGTATCCTGAGCTCAAGGGGGATTCACCTACGACTGACCCAGGACCATCTCACCTTCAGGAAACACCTCAAGACCTGGCTATTCGAGCAGTAGCGCCCCCTCTCCCTTCAGCACCTTGAGACCCTCGCGGGTGAGTAGCGCGCTCTATAAATGTATTGAATGATTGATTGCTCCTCAGAGTCCCCCAGTGAATATTCACATGTGGTCAGACCGTGTTTCAATGGCTGGTGTTTGAATTATTGGGACTTCAATAAGATAGTCATGACAGAGTGCACACCAATTTGTATTTCTTTTGCTAGTAATTCCGTTGTAAGTCTGTACGCGTGCGAGCCCAGAATCGTGGTCTGCCCAAAAGCCACGTGTTGGAAGGTATACTTCAGGAAGATGGGGCGCCCTCTCACCCCAATACCGGACGCACTGCGTGAATGAATGCATAACACTGATGCGAACATTAATCCAATTTCATCAATTTTTATTTCAATTTGATCCAAGGCTTTACGTTTTCCATAATTTGTCCACTCATCACATGGGAGCGATCTTACATTTTACACTGTTTCCTGAAGGCGGTAGACATGCCGAAGCCTCAATCTGTAGCCTGGAGTGTAAGTAAGTAATCCTCAATAATTCATCCCGATAACCCAATGCATTTCGGGCCCTTCTCCGGCCCTTCGTCAGGGGTATTCTACAATTAAAAAGACATTATCTTAAGACCATGTGTTTAAACCCATCGAAAACTCTATTACAAAAACTCACGATTCACTGCTCAGTGACTAGTGTTATAATTAACATCTTCCCGCTAACTATAGCAAACAACGCTATTCCCAAAGCTGATGTCCAGATCCCCCATATTCTACCTCCCTCCACTAGCTCAAGTTCAATATAACCATTAAGAACCACTTATATCAATAAAGTAAAACCTGCAGAAAAGATAGTGCAGCAGGATTACAATCAGTTCACATTAGCTCTTTTCCGCAGGTTTTACTTTATTGATATAAGTGGTTCTTAATGGTTATATTGAACTTGAGCTAGTGGAGGGAGGTAGAATATGGGGGATCTGGACATCAGCTTTGGGAATAGCGTTGTTTGCTATAGTTAGCGGGAAGATGTTAATTATAACACTAGTCACTGAGCAGTGAATCGTGAGTTTTTGTAATAGAGTTTTCGATGGGTTTAAACACATGGTCTTAAGATAATGTCTTTTTAATTGTAGAATACCCCTGACGAAGGGCCGGAGAAGGGCCCGAAATGCATTGGGTTATCGGGATGAATTATTGAGGATTACTTACTTACACTCCAGGCTACAGATTGAGGCTTCGGCATGTCTGCCGCCTTCAGGAAACAGTGTAAAATGTAAGATCGCTCCCATGTGATGAATGGACAAATTATGGAAAACGTAAAGCCTTGGATCAAATTGAAATAAAAATTGATGAAATTGGATTAATGTTCGCATCAGTGTTATGCATTCATTCACGCAGTGCGTCCGGTATTGGGGTGAGAGGGCGCCCCATCTTCCTGAATTATTGGGACTTCATCAGTTCATGTTGTGCTTGTAGATCTGGGGAGGATAACAAGCTGTCTGGACCCACACATCACACCTTTCTGAGACGCCTATGTGGTGCCATTGACCGAATTCCCTCAGCTCTAGGGGTGGGAGATATATTCAAGCCGTGCAGTGGGATTGCCAGAATGATGGCCACTCCTCGTTAGGCTTGTACCACGGAGTTCTGACCGCGCAGAGCTTTATTCTGCATGCGGCTCAAAAACTGTAAGTTGGGCAGCAAGGTTTGGTGTACCCTAGCACGATTTTTGATCACTAGGGGGGCGCCCGGAGAGATTTCTCCAACATGTTCGATCGTAACTGTTTGCGGTTAGAACACTACTGGTCGAGTAGAAAATCTACTTGAGTGGCAGCAAAATTAACTTGAGATGCTGCGCTCTCTGGTGCACGTGCGGGGCCGTTTGTGCTGATTTTCCAGCACGGAACGAGCTCCCAGCGCTAAATCACAATGAGAGCAGCTCGACTTGCCTATTTCTGCCCATTCATGGAATTCCGCTGAATCTCACAGAGTACCTTTATAACTCCACGAGTTCTGCCCAGGTCTTCTCAGTTCCTCCACCTCTCTCTGTAGTTCGGAGAGCTTCGGAGGCATCTTGAATGTAAGCATTCCCTTCCATCCCGTTGCTTTCGTAGCAGACGTCTAGCTCTTGACTACCATTTCATCCAATTAACTTCTATGGCAGAAGCAGTTCCCCCATAGTGTGCCCTCCGGAACATCCTTAATTCCTTTTCTCTTCAATCTGCTTTCAGGGAGGGCACCTTTCATGGGAAAAAATTAGTAACTCACTACCACCAAATGGGACACCCAATAGTAACGTTTTAGATCGGGGACAGCTATTCTCCCATCGTAGGGGCTTATGGGGCATGTTTTTAGTCCTATCCTGTGGGATTCGCTATCCCATAACAGCGTCCTAGTTACCCCGTCCACCTTGCAAAGAAGCTGCCGGGGACTGCCTGGGGAGAGTTATATATCAGATATAAAACTTTGGGGGGGACGATCATTTTGTATAGTGCTGCCTTACTCATTAGTGAAATTGGAAGTTTCCTGCAGTGATTGGCACCCACCTTATTTTCTTCTAGGGCTCTGGCCAGATTATTTCTCATGAAATCATTCACATTCATTGTCACGTAAATGCCAGGATATCTTAATCCTGTTTTTGTCCACCGCATCGGTCGGTCACGCCTAGTTCTCCGGGGGCTGCCACTCAGCGAGCGGACACAGTCTCGATTTTTGCCAGGTGATATTTATACTTGGATAGAGACGGGAGATAGTAAGGATCTCCAGCGCCCTGGGGATCGACCCTTGCGGGTCCACCAGATAGAGAAGTATGTACGAAGGGATATCAGAACCTGCCAGACAAGATCCCGTCTGAGTCCCATTGTATTATATTGATTGGGTTCTATCAGTGCATCCAGTGGTCCGTACAGGCCAGGATCTTTGCCTCAACGTTAATCAAAGAGATCGGCCGGTAGGAGGCACATTCGTTTGGCGGTTTGCCTTTCTTATGTTTACAGTGCAAAGGTCTCTCAGGAGGCTTCCCTCTCGTTGAGCCTCATGAAACAGCAGCGCGAGCCAGTCACACAGCTTCCCACTAAGGCATTTAAACATTTCCAGGGGTATCCCTTTGGGGCCCGGAGCTCTCCTGCTTTTGGTTTGTTTTGTTGCATCTCCCTCCCTTGTTGAGAACATCCTTGACCCCAGCAGGATCCTTTGCATGGTCCAGAGACCTCACCTCTTTTGATGGTGCTCCATATATTGATATCTCTCAATCTTCCCAGGACGTACCCAACAACAGAGCACCCAGACGAGCAACATTTACCAGGCCACGCTTGAGTAGCAACAGGATGGTTGGAGAGCTAGAGGGACTTTTCAAAAGCCATTTCAGGGAAAGATACTCAGCAAAGGATCACATATTCCCCTTATTCCAGAACCAAAAGCTGCAGCCACTCAGCCTGCGAGGTGCAGATTTCTAGAGTTGTGAAACAGCATTCCCTCTACAGGTGGATTGGAGGAATATAGGTGGGGTTGTGTAGTGGGGATTTGTAGAACTTTACTTCTCTCAGTCTGACCTACCAGTCTCTCATCAGCACCATCTTCACGACCAAGTGAACAAACTCCTGCCCTCGACCATGAAGGGAACATTCAGAAGACTTCTGGACTTTAAGTCGTAATGGGAATTGAGGACCATGTCTATTGAATTTCCTGCATTAATGGTTGTGTCTTATAGTGTAAGCAAGTGAAAAGGCATTCTAAAATGTTTTAAAGCACCATCAGACATCTGGACAGGGATTCGGTGATGTCCTACTCCTCGATGGACACGATTGAAACCATATCATCAACCCATTGGGATGCATCCTTCGTGCAATCGGCAAATGTTTGAGCAAGCCACAGATGAAACAAAAAAGAGAGAGCGCAAGTACTCTGGCTTAGATCCACCTACCTCCACCCTTGCTCTGGCTCAGATGAGCCTCAGTTCACCCTTGCTCTGGCTTAGATCCACCTACCTCCACCTTTGCTCTGGCTTAGATAAGCCTCAGTTCACCCTTGCTCTGGCTTAGATCCACCTACCTCCACCCTTGCTCTGGCTTAGATCCACCTACCTCCACCCTTGCTCTGACTTAGATCCACCTACCTCCACCCTTGCTCTGGCTTAGATCCACCTACCTCCACCCTTGCTCTAGCTTAGATAAGCCTCAGTTCACCCTTGCTCTGGCTTAGATCCACCTACCTCCACCTTTGCTCTGGCTTACATAAGCCTCAGTTCACCCTTGCTCTGGCTTAGATCCACCAACCTCCACCTCACTTTAGCTTTGATGACCACCCCTCCTACACATGCAGATACACAGCACAGACTCACATGGCCTTGGTCATCCAGCTCGTTGTTGGTCAGCTTAAGTTTGTCGAAACTGACCACCTGCCTCATCCAGGTGTCTCCAGAAGCCAGCGAGTCGGGGTGAATGTAAACCCGTGGGGGCACAGGGGAGTCCGCGTTGCCAGCCACCATCCACTTTGAACTGTGATAGACATACCTGAGAGAAAGACGATGAAGCGGGCAGTTAATGAACCATCACCATGCACAATCTGTAGAGCAAAACATGTGCACGGGGACAGTGGAGTTGGAAGGTGGGTGAATAAGTGTCATAGCATCTGAGAGTGGGTGTAGAGGTGAGATAACGTGTGAGTGAGTGTCATAGCATCTGAGAGTGGGTGTACAGGTGGGATAACGTGTGAGTGAGTGTCACAGCATCTGAGAGTGGGTGTACAGGAGATAACGTGTGAGTGAGTGTCATAGCATCTGAGAGTGGGTGTACAGGTGAGATAACATGTGAGTGAGTGTCATAGCATCTGAGAGTGTGTGTACAGGTGAGATAACGTGTGAGTGAGTGTCATAGCATCTGAGAGTGGGTGTACAGGTGAGAAAACGTGTGAGTGAGTGTCATAGCATCTGAGAGTGGGTGTAGAGGTGAGAAAACGTGTGAGTGAGTGTCATAGCATTTGAGAGTGGGTGAACAGGTGAGATAACGTGTGAGTGAGTGTCATAGCATCTGAGAGTGTGTGTACAGGTGAGATAACGTGTGAGTGAGTGTCATAGCATCTGAGAGTGGGTGTACAGGTGAGAAAACGTGTGAGTGAGTGTCATAGCATCTGAGAGTGGGTGTAGAGGTGAGAAAACGTGTGAGTGAGTGTCATAGCATTTGAGAGTGGGTGAACAGGTGAGATAACGTGTGAGTGAGTGTCATAGCATCTGAGAGTGTGTGTACAGGTGAGATAACGTGTGAGTGAGTGTCATAGCATCTGAGAGTGGGTGTACAGGTGAGAAAACGTGTGAGTGAGTGTCATAGCATGAGGAAGTAGGTGTACAGGTGAGAAAACGTGTGAGTGAGTGTCATAGCATTTGAGAGTGGGTGTACAGGTGAGATAACGTGTGAGTGAGTGTCATAGCATCTGAGAGTGTGTGTACAGGTGAGATCACGTGTGAGTGAGTGTCATAGCATCTGAGAGTGGGTGTACAGGTGAGATAACGTGTGAGTGAGTGTCATAGCATCTGAGAGTGTGTGTACAGGTGAGATCACGTGTGAGTGAGTGTCATAGCATCTGAGAGTGAGTGTACAGGTGAGAAAACGTGTGAGTGAGTGTCATAGCATTTGAGAGTGGGTGTACAAGTGAGAAAACGTGTCAATGAGTGTCCTAGCATGAGGAAGTGGGTGTACAGGTGAGAAAACGTGTGAGTGAGTGTTATAGCATTTGAGAGTGGGTGAACAGGTGAAGAAACGTGTGAGTAAGTGTCATAGCATCTGAGAGTGGGTGTACAGGTGAGCACATGTGTGAATGAGTGTCATCGCATTTGAGAGTGGGTGTACAGGTGAGAAAACGTGTGAATGAGTGTCCTAGCATGAGGAAGTGGGTGTACAAGTGAGAAAACATGTGAGTGAGTGTCATAGCATTTGAGAGTGGGTGAACAGGTGAGAAAACGTGTGAGTGAGTGTCATAGCATTTGAGAGTGGGTGTACAGGTGAGATAACATGTGAGTGAGTGTCATAGCGTTTGAGAGTGGGTGTACAGGTGAGATAACATGTGAGTGAGTGTCATAGCATCTGAGAGTGTGTGTACAGGTGAGCACATGTGTGAATGAGTGTCATAGCATTTGAGAGTGGGTGTACAGGTGAGAAAACGTGTGAATGAGTGTCCTAGCATGAGGAAGTGGGTGTACAGGTGAGAAAACGTGTGAGTGAGTGTCATAGCATTTGAGAGTGGGTGTACAGGTGAGATAACATGTGAGTGAGTGTCATAGCATCTGAGAGTGTGTGTACAGGTGAGATAACGTGTGAGTGAGTGTCATAGCATCTGAGAGTGGGTGTACAGATGAGAAAACGTGTGAGTGAGTGTCATAGCATCTGAGAGTGGGTGTAGAGGTGAGATAACGTGTGAGTGAGTGTCATAGCATCTGAGAGTGTGTGTACAGGTGAGATAACGTGTGAGTGAGTGTCATAGCATCTGAGAGTGGGTGTACAGGTGAGAAAACGTGTCAATGAGTGTCCTAGCATGAGGAAGTGGGTGTACAGGTGAGAAAACGTGTGAGTGAGTGTCCTAGCATGAGGAAGTGGGTGTACAGGTGAGAAAACGTGTGAGTGAGTGTCATAGCATTTGAGAGTGGGTGAACAGGTGAGAAAACGTGTGAATTAGTGTCCTAGCATGAGGAAGTGGGTGTACAGGTGAGAAAACGTGTGAGTGAGTGTCATAGCATTTGAGAGTGGGTGAACAGGTGAGAAAACGTGTGAATGAGTGTCCTAGCATGAGGAAGTGGGTGTACAGGTGAGCACATGTGTGAATGAGTGATAGCGAGTGAGACTACATGTAGGGCAGAAAATGTGGGAGTGTCTCGGGCAACTGAGAGTGGCTCTGCAGGTGCACAAATATGGAAGTGACTGTCACAGCATGTGATAGCGACTATATAGGTGAGTAATTGTGCGAGTGACTGTCATAGCACGCAAGATTGATTGTATTGGTGAGCAATTGTTGATTGTCATTGGATTTGAAAGTGGGTGTACACGTGAACAAATGCGTGGGTGGGTGTCCCCAGCATGCGAGAGAGGGTGTGCTGGACAGCAAATGTCTCAGCGTTTCCAGTGCTTGAGAGTGGGTGTCTACAAATGTGGGCGCATCTCAAACAGGTGTGTGAGTGTAGAACTCTGTGAGTGAGTTTGTCTGAGAAGGTAGAAGAGTTTGTGTCTCAGAGGGCATGCACAGGAGTACACATAATTGAATTAGAGTGTGAATGAAAAAGTTTGCAAACACTAGCCTGCGTTTGATGTGAGAGTGTGTTTGTGTGCATGTGAGTGGGTGAGTACCCTGATGAGCACATGTGACTTGGGGGGGGGGGGGTTGTAATTGAGTGCATATTTGCAAGCTTGAGGATGAATGAGTGCATGCGATTGAGAGTGTGTGGCTGACAAAAGGCATCTTATAAGATATTACGAGGATGCAGGTTCAGGGAGTAATGCAGAGCTCATATTCAGGAGTACTGGATGGATGAAGGTGGATGAGAATGACTTCCGCATACTGGAGTGAGTAGGCATGAGCATGGAGTCCCTGAGTTAAGTTGGGTTCTGTCATGGGTGAAGTGCTGGAGCAGCAAACAGTTCTTAAAGGTGGTGAAAAAGGCGACCCTTGAACTTGTGAGCTTGAGTATACATTGGGGGAGTGGGGTGTGTTACTTTGCAGTGCTTGACCGCAGACAGAAACATTTGAACTCTTTGTTATTTTTTATTTGAAGTTTTGCAGTTGCAGTGTGGTCTGTGATTGGCTCCTGGTTTTGTGTTGGATATTTCTATGTGAGGCAAGCAGTTGAATTCACTATTGTTTTTTGTGCTGCACCAGCACTTGGAGATGTTTTTTGATGTTTGTTGATTGCCAGTGTAGATAATGATTTGGGATGAGTGTTAGAGAGATGTGACTCAAGGTGCATTGGTCTTTGCTGTGTTGTGCCATGGAGAGAGGATCAGCTTACGAGTAGAGAATTGGCCCAATGCCCACCGCAGGACCCAGGTACATTGCCACCCCATTCCCACACACACTCTATGCACCTCACTTTGATCATACCCGCTGCAAGACTCTTAGTGAATCATTTCCACTGCAAACGCCTGCAGAATATTAGGCTGTATGACCCAGGCCCACTCAAGGATCAAGAGCACTATGACATCTGCAGTTGACAATGTTCATACCCAGGTCAACCACTAGGACCCCCCTCACTTCCACCATACTCACTGAATGACTGAGCGTGCAATGCCATGGTGACAACATTCACCCTTCCTCACGTTCCAGTGCGCTGTATCCCCTTCTACAATCACACCTCAAGATCACCAACACAAAGCCAACAATCCACCATCATAAAGACTAGGAGTAGAATATCCCCCTCAACCACCACCAAACACACTTAACCGAGTGTATGATCACGGCCACAGAAACCCGTATAGGACAAGGGTGCTCTCCTCTGCCACACCCACTGCAAGATCCTCCCTGACCCAAGCCGGCTGCATGAGTCAGCGGGAGGCTCCGTCCGTCATCCACCGTGGCCACTGCAAGTCTGAAGCCACAATCTCATCATCCTGCTCAATGAACCTCAGAATACCATCCAGCATAGCACCATGTCACTGTCAAAACCAAGGGGTGTGAGAAAAATTCCTAGGACATCTAGGTGTGTGAGTGGACAATTAGGTCAGACCAGTGATCAAGAAGGAACAATTGAAAAAGGTTGTCAAATCTGTATAAAAAGCATATTTTTATTTAGTATATTTAAAAATCATATTGGAAATGACCAAAGGTCAAACAATATGATGGGTGTTAAAATTTCTTGTCAAAATTATATACAGTTACAATAAACAATTAACATAAAACTCATATTCCACAAAGTAAAATAATATATTGACAAAAACATGAGAATAATCACAAAATTAATGAAAAAAGCATAAAAACTCGACGCGCGTTTCGGCAGGGGACCGCCTTCTTCAGGAGACACAGTTTAATTTCTGGAATATAATTATAAAAGAATATATGTGTTATCTATACATTCATAAATTCGTGTCAGCATATTAACCTAAATATGACAGAATAACAAACAAACCATCTATTTATTGTTACTAACATATTAAAAACATTATTCCTTACTTAAAGACTGACCATGACTAGTAATTTTTACACTCAAAGCCATTGATGGGCAAAATAAAAACTGGCAATTGTACAGTATCTGACTCGGAGAAAGATCATTGTGAATAGGTCATAGAGGGCAACCCCCTACAATTCTGAAGCACTTAATCGAGCTTCTATATTTAAGCTGAAATTGAATCACTTCTCAGTACATACAATTGAGACTGTATCTTTTGAAGTGAGAAAATATATGATGGATTGGTCACATGATTTCTTACTGTTTGTTGAAATAGAGTCCTGATGGAACTTAGCAATGTACTCAATTTACAATGATATACTTACAACAATTGAGGCTCTATCCATGTAGCAAGGACACTGAAGGTGAACACTTCCTGTAGTAATTCTAGGTGACAGTACAATTATTGGATGAAGGAGATCCTAATAATAAAATTAACATTTAGTAAATGGATGGACGCATAAAATTATTCATCTACATTTAAACACAATGGCTCAAACGTCCTGCTATATTTTCTCACTTCAAAAGATACAGTCTCAATTGTATGTACTGAGAAGTGATTCAATTTCAGCTTAAATATAGAAGCTCGATTAAGTGCTTCAGAATTGTAGGGGGTTGCCCTCTATGACCTATTCACAATGATCTTTCTCCGAGTCAGATACTGTACAATTGCCAGTTTTTATTTTGCCCATCAATGGCTTTGAGTGTATAAATTACTAGTCATGGTCAGTCTTTAAGTAAGGAATAATGTTTTTA
This sequence comes from Lissotriton vulgaris, assembly GCF_964263255.1. NCBI lineage: Eukaryota > Metazoa > Chordata > Amphibia > Caudata > Salamandridae > Lissotriton > Lissotriton vulgaris. The sequence continues at coordinate 1,567,669,199 of NC_141696.1, forward strand.
ATATGTTAGTAACAATAAATAGATGGTTTGTTTGTTATTCTGTCATATTTAGGTTAATATGCTGACACGAATTTATGAATGTATAGATAACACATATATTCTTTTATAATTATATTCCAGAAATTAAACTGTGTCTCCTGAAGAAGGCGGTCCCCTGCCGAAACGCGCGTCGAGTTTTTATGCTTTTTTCATTAATTTTGTGATTATTCTCATGTTTTTGTCAATATATTATTTTACTTTGTGGAATATGAGTTTTATGTTAATTGTTTATTGTAACTGTATATAATTTTGACAAGAAATTTTAACACCCATCATATTGTTTGACCTTTGGTCATTTCCAATATGATTTTTAAATATACTAAATAAAAATATGCTTTTTATACAGATTTGACAACCTTTTTCAATTGTTCCTTCTTGATCACTGGTCTGACCTAATTGTCCACTCACACACCTAGATGTCTTAGGAATTTTTCTCACACCTGTTGCTACCCTGCCCTAGGAGTCTATAGATCTTCACTACCCAGGGGGTCCTTGTTATTCTCACCTACTGTCAAAACCAAGAACACCACACCAGTTCCCCTCCACCTCAACACATGAAAGAATAATGCTTAACACCCCCTATATTAGCCCACCTACTCAACCAGCGCTCATCATCCCATTACCACCACACACTCGGAAACCATTGGTCTTGTATCATGCTAACTGCAAGACCAAGCTCAAGATGTCAACCTCCTGTCAAAGTGTCCACTTGAACATCTGAACGCATGCTGACTGTACGACATGGGCAATGTACCCATAGTGAGACGGAGAGCAGCCGGCCAATCCGTACTCCACCTCACCCACTGTAGGATCAAGGAAATACCACAGTGAGTTGGTGAGCAGGACTCATGTTCCCTCCTCCACTGAAAACATTGTAAGATCAAGGTAATAGACCCACAGTGAGACAGAAAGCACACTGACGTTCCGCAGTCCACTATGCCCATTGTAAGACCAAGGTCAATATACCACGGAGAGCTGGAATTCACACAAAGACTAGGTCAATTTACCTGGAGAGAGACAGACAGAACCCTGCCTTTCCATGATCCAGGATGCCCACCATAGGACCAAGGGCTACATACACATATCAAGAGGGACAGCACCCTGCCATGGCATACTCCATGATACCCACTCTAGGACCGAGGGCAATATACACAGCGAGAGAGAAGAAGGAGAGCACCTTGCCATTCCATACTCGACAATGCCCCCTCTAGGACCGAGGGCAATGTACACACAGCAAGAGGGACAGCACCCTGCCATGGCATACTCTACCACTCCCATTATAAGACAAGTCAATGTACCCACAACAAGACGGACAGCACCCTGCCATGGCATACTCTACCACTCCCATTATAAGACAAGTCAATGTACCCACAACAAGACGGACAGCACCCTGCCATGGCATACTCTACCACTCCCATTATAAGACAAGTCAATGTACCCACAACAAGACGGACAGCACCCTGCCATGGCATACTCTACCACTCCCATTATAAGACAAGTCAATGTACCCACAACAAGACGGACAGCACACTGCCATTTCATATACCACCACACCAACTGCAAGACCAAGTCAACATACACAGAGTGAGCCGCAGAGCACACAGCCATTTCATGCTCCCCCATGTCCACTGGAAGACCGCAAGCAATGTTCCAACAGCAAGATTAAGAGTACCCAAAATGTTTTACAATCCACCATGCCAACTGAAAGACCAAGTCAATATACCCAGAGCAACATGGAGAGCACCCTACCATTCCATACTCCACCATGCCTGCTGTAAGGAGTAGTCTATACCTCACTGCCTAGCGCACAGCCAGCAAACTAAAATTAAAACGATGCTCTAGCATCAGTTTATTTTTTCATTTGCCAGCTAGTGCTTGGAGGGGCAGGGCACGGGAGGATGGAGGAGGAGTGCTTGTGCACTCATTAAGTGTTCATGTGTGTTTGGCCAGCCGTCTCAAGTTGACCAAAACACACATGCACACTTAAATGTCTCCAGCCCGGCTGCATTCAGCAGCCAGGCTTGAGAAACCCACACAGACTCCCTGGTCTGAACAGGGCATCTTTTCAGTCTGCTCAGACCAATCCCTGCTCTGCAGCACAGATATTGGCTAGGAGTCTGTCACAGGGACTACTGGGATCCAGGAAAAGGCCAGCAGGAACGACACAATGCGGTAGGTGGCTGGCGACGGCAGGTACTTTCTAAAAATGATTAACCTTTTTTCCTACCTACCCCCATGCTTGCTCTCTCCCTGGTTCACCCACTCTGCCCGCAACCCTTTGTTAGAGGCATCCACCACTGATTAGTGTGTGTAATGTGTGAGTGGATGTCTGAGTGGCTGTATGGGTATGTGAGTGGGTATGTGAGTTGCTGTATGGATGTGTTAGTGGGTATGTGAGTAGCTGTATGGGTGAGTGAGTGGCTGCATAGGTGTGCGAGTGGGTGTGTGAGGCTATATGGGTAGCTGTGTGACTTGCTGTATGGTTGAGGGAGTGGGTGTGTGAGTGGTTGTATGGGTGAGTGAGTAGCTGTTTTAGAATGTGTATAGGTAAGTGAGTGTGTGTGAGTGAATGTATTAGAGACTGAACATCTATGTGAGTGGTTGTAAGAGAGTGTGTATGAGTGGTCGTATGGATGTGTGAATGGGTATGTAAGTGGTTGTGTGGGTGTGTGAATGGTGGTATGGCAGAGTGAGGCTGTCAGTAGCTATATTGGTAAGTGAGTTGATGTGTGACTAGCTGTAGTTCGAGTGAGTGCAGTGTGAGTGTTTGTATGGGTAAGTGTTTGGGTACATGTATGGGTGAGTAAGTGACTGTGTGACTTTCTATATGGGGGCTTGAGTGTGTGCGTGAGTAGCTATTAGGGTGTATTAGTGGGTGTGTAAGTGTCTGTCTATATGATGATGTGTGAATAGCTATATTGGTGAGTGAATGGCAGTGTGAGTGGCTGTATGGGTGAGTGTGTGGTTCTTTGAGTACTTGTATAAGTGAGTGAGTGGCTGTATGAGTTTCTGCATGGGTGATTGAGTGGCTGTGTGAGTGGCAGTATGAGTGAGTGGATATGTGTGTGTCTCTATGGATGAGTAAGTGGTTGTGTTTGTATCGGTATGGTTCTGTGAATGGGTATGTGAGGTGTTGTGTGGGAGTGGGTGTATGAGAGGTTCTATGGGGTGTGAATGGGTGTACTAGTTGTTTTGTAGATGATGCCATCAGGGGTGTCATTTGAGGTGTCATCAGTGATATCACTGACCATGTCATGAGTGATGTAATATATGAGGTCATAAGCAGTGCATTGCTGGGACGTAAGTTATATGTTAGCTCAGGTAACTATAACTGCTGAATTTCACTGGATTTGAACAAGTGAAATCTGAGCCTAACTACAACATCCCTGTTACCTTTGGTTTTTCAATGAATTTCTAATTTAAAAAAAATCTATTTCCTTACTATAACGTCTCTGTAAACGCTCTTTTTTTTCCAGTGAATTAAAAAAATCTATTTCCTTACTATAACGTCTCTGTAAACGTTCTTTTTTTCCCAGTGAATTAAAACAATCTATTTCCTTACTATAACATCTCTGTAAACGTTCTTTTTTTCAGTGAATTAAAAAAATATATTTCCTAACTATAACAGACCTTTAAACTTTGTTTTTTTTAAATTCATTTTTAAGTTTTTTTTTTCAAAGTTCCTAAGTGTGTGTAACATATAACCATTTGAGAGTGAATGAGTGCATGAGTGTTTCAGTGGGTGTGTGAGTGAGTGTATGAGTGTTTTAATGGGTATGTGAGTGGGTTTGTGAGTGTCTCAGAGGGCCTGCGAGTGGCTGCATAAGTGTCTCACTGGGTGTGTGAGTGGGTGTTTGAGTGTCTGAGTGGGTCTTTGAGTGGGTGCAAGAGTGCCTGAGTGGGTCTGTTAGTAGGTGCATGAGTATCTGAGTCCGCCTTTGAGTAGGTGCATGAGTGTCTGAGTGGGTCTGTCAGTGGGTGTGTGAGTCTCTGAGTGGGTCTATGAATGGGTGTGTGTGTCTGAGTGGCTGTCTGAATTGGTGTGTGTATGCCTGAGGGGGTGTCTGAATAGGTGCATTAGTGTCTGAGTGGGTCTGTGAGTGGGTGTCAGAGTGTGTGAGTGAGTTTGTGACAACCTCCATAAGTATGTGAGTTAGTCTATGAGTGAGTGCATGAGCATCTGAGTGGGTCTGTAAGTGGGTGCATGAGTCCCTAAGGGAGACTGTGAGTGAGTGCATGAGCCTCTGAGTAGGTCTGTGAGTGAGTGCATACATCTCTGAGTCGATCTGTGAGTGGGTGTGTGACTGTCTACATAGATTTCTGAGTGGGTGCATGAGTCTGTGAGTGAGTGCATACATTTCTTAGTGGGTCTGTGAGTGAGTGCACAAGTCTCTGGGTTGGTTTGTGAGTGGATGTATGAGTGTCTCTGGTTGTGTGAGTGGTTGAATGAGTCTCTGGGTAGGTTTGTGAGTGGGTGTATGAGTGTCTCATTGGGTGTATGAGTAGGTGTATGAGTCTCTGAGTGGGTCTGTGAGTGGGTGTGTGAGTGTCTGAGTGCTCTATAGTTTGCCCTCTTCTGCTCTGTTTTGCCTTTTCTGCTTGATTTTCTGCCCCCTGTTTTGCCCTCTTCTGCTTTGTTTTGCCTTTTGCTCATTTTTACACTTTCTAATTTGCCAGTTTCTGCTTGTTTTCTGCTCTCTGTTTTGCCTTTTCTGCTCATTTTTCCACTCTCTATTTTGCCTTTCCTGCTTGTCTTTCTGCCCTCTGTTTTCCCACGCAAACCCCCCAGGGACCACCTCCTCCGTGGGACTTTGCTGATATTAAGGAGGGGGGTGTAGGGACCCCCCATCCCTTTAGCTCCAAGTGCCCCGGGGACTGCCACCTCCCATGGGCTTTGGTTTTACCAAAGGAGGGTGCTGCGTGGATCCCTCCTTCTGGGGCTTTCACATGGCCCAGGGACCACCACCTCCTGTGGGCTATCTTAAAAATGATCTAGATGGCTGCACGGACACCCCAGGCACTGGGGGCCACCAGCTCCCTGGGGCCTAATACTTTCTTTAAAGTGGGAGGTGGGCCATGTGGCCATACTCCCAGGGCCGATTTCGGCCCCAAGGACCCAATCCCCTGGGGTCTGTAGTCAAACAAATGGGGGAGGGGCCACTGTACCCCTTCCCATGACAATTGTGGCCTGAGGACCTAATCTCCCACAATCCCCGATGGCTCCCTGCCTCCTGCGGTAGCCGGCATTGCTTTTACAGACAGGGAGCTGCTAAACATGCAGCACCGTGTCTGTGAGAGCAATCACTTCATGGGCAGGGAAACAGATGAAAACTCCATTCCCAGCAAGCTGGAGTAGTTGTACAGATCTCGCTTGCTGGGGGAGGACTTTGTGTTTACTCTGACTTGGCCAGAGCTTACAAAGCTCTCACCAAGTCAGAGCAAACAGCTATGTCCTGGGGGTGGGCACCCTGAGACATAACAGGAGCCAGCCCTAGGGGGTGGCAGTCCCCAGGACCTTGTATAGCTCCAGGAGCGGTTTGCATGGCTCCATCTTTCTCTTAGGGCGGGCTGGCGGTGGGGAGGCGTGGTCCCCAGGGCTGTATATGGCCCCCTCCCAGTATTTAGGCCCTGGGGAGGTGGTGGTCCCTGGGGTCCGGGAGTTCCGTGTAGACCCCCACCAAATCATTTTCTTGCCCAGGGGTGTGGTGGTCCCTGGGGCTTCTTCTAAGTTCAGGAGGCGGGTCTGCGCGGCCCCCTCAATTTTCTAAAACAAAGCCCAGGGAAGGTGGTGGTCCCCAGGACTTAATGAGCCTTAGGAGGGTGCCTTGTACACCCCCTCCTTTTAAAAAAATGACCCCAGAACCTGGCTCACCCGGGGCTCTATTCAAAACAAGCGCTGGAACCTGCGCTTGTTTTTTCAAATTTTTGCAGCAGATTTGCGGCTCCATCACGTTTCTCCAGCAAAACATTTAAAAGTGTTTTTGTACCCTGGCTGGGTCCCTTTGGTACACATTAACCAAAACTAAGGGATCAGGGTATTCCTGCCCTGCCCACTTTTTTTAAAATTGTATTTATTTTTTTACTTTTCTGTGGGACTCGGCCGATGCTGCGTCCCAATATGGCAGTCAACACTTCCTTATTGAAGTGATGTCAGCCAATCACATTTCAGCATGGGAACTGTTGCATCCTCAAATTCGTTTTTTTTTAATAAGTCAAAAACTACTGAACAAATTTACATCAAATAAAAAAAGGGTTCTTTCTGGGTCAAGAGCTACCTTCCTGCCAAATATGGTGTAATTCTGTCCAGCGGTTAGGGCTGTGGTTATGTCTAAAATCTGTACGGAAGTTAACATGGGAAAAACGCTATTTTTGAATCCCCCCCTTTTTCTTGCCCCTGCTTGATTGATAACTCAAAAACTTTCCATTCTCAACAAGAATTACCGGCACACCTTTTTTTTGGAAAAATCATGAATATACATCTAACGATGCCAAAGATACCAACGATATAGGCAGATCAAAAAATGCTTTTCCTATGGAAACGTAGACCTAGCTAGAACTATCTACTGGCGACTGCCAGTAGGTAACTATATATATCTCCTACTGGCAGTTGCCAGTAGGTAGTTATAGTTAGGACCTAGTCTCCATAGGAATACCAATCTTCATTAAATCTTCCAAAAAAAGGTCAACGTAGGTTCTGGTTATCATGGAAAGTTTGGGTGTGATCCGTGCAGTGGGGACTGAGAAATAGGTGTGCAAAAAAAGGGTGCATTTGTGATACAACATTTGCCAGCCTGAGCCTGGTCTTTCATGCGTTCTTGTAGTATTACACAGTTATTGACATAAACCAACCTCAACCTGGGTTTCTATACATTGTTTTAGTTTTACACAGTTATTGACATGGGTCAGCCTCAGTCTGGTGTTCTGTTTGTTGTTTCAGTTTTACACTGGTAGTGACATGAGCCAGCCTTAGCTGCCTGTTCTATGTGTTGTTTTAGTTTTACACCATTATTGATAAGGCCCAGCGTCAGCCTGGTTTTCTATATGTACTTTTAGTTTTGTATAAATCCAAAGAATGGGTTACCCTGCCTATGAGTAACTATAGTTACTAGTGTCCAGATAAAAGAAAAATCGGGAAAGGAGTTTCTAGGATCTATTATCTCAAAGTGAGATAATCACAAAGTATGTCTCTTGTTACCCTCACAGATCCCAAGGGATGTCATGCTGACGTTTGACACTGCAGCTGTCTAGTAGAGCGAGTGCTAACAAAGCACCAACCTACCTCCAAATGCTGACAGTGAAACCAAGAGTACTACTTCATCCTCTGACTACAGTGAAACCAAGAGCAGAACAGCAACTCTGTCCACATGTCAACAGTTAAACCAAGGGCCAAGCACCCACTTCTTCCACAGGCGGATCGCGAAATCAGGAACAAAACAACAACCTCCCACCACATTCCCACAGTGACAACAAGAGCAAAACACCAACCTCTGTCCACATGGCTACTGTGAATCTGAGCTCAACACACAAACCTCCCCTTCCATATTTCCCCAGAAAAACCAAGATTAAAACACCAACCACTGTCCACATGGCTACAGTGATTCTAAGCACATCACACAAACATCCCCTCCACATTCCCCCAGTGAAACCAGGAGCAAAACACCAACCTCTGTCCACATGGCTACAGTGAATCTAAGCACAACACACAACCCCCCCTCCACATTCCACCAGTGACACCAAGAGCAACATACCAACCTCTGTCCACATGGCTACAGTGATTCTAAGCACAACACCCAACCCTCCCCGTCGACATTCCCCTAGTGACACCAAGAGCAAAACACCAACATCTGTCCACACGGCTACAGCGAATATAAGCACAAAACACAAACCTCCCCCTCCACATTCCCCCAGTGTCACCAAGAGCAAACACCAACCGCTGTCCACATGGCTACAGTGAATCTAAGCACAACACAAAACCTCGCCGCCATATTCCTCCAGTGAAACCAAGAATAAAACACCAACATATGTCCACATGGCTACAGTGAGTCTAAGCACAACACACAACTCCCCCTCCACATTCCCCCAGTGACCTCAAGAGCAAAAGACCAACCTCTGTCCACATGGCAAAAGTGAATCTAAGCACAACACACAACCACCACTCCACATCCCCCCCAGTGAAACCAAGAGCAAAACACCAACCACTGTCCACATGGCTACAGTGAATCTAAGCACAACACACACACACCTCCCCCTCCACATTCCCCCAGTGAAACCAGGAGCAAAACACCAACCTCTGTCCACATGGCTACAGTGAATCTAAGCACAACACACAACCCCCCCTCCACATCCCCCCCAGTGAAACCAAGAGCAAAACACCAACCTCTGTCCACATGGCTACAGTGAATCTAAGCACAACACACAACCACCACTCCACATCCCCCCCAGTGAAACCAAGAGCAAAACACCAACCTCTGTCCACATGGCTACAGTGAATCTAAGCACAACACACAACCACCACTCCACATTCCCCCAGTGAAACCAGCAGCAAAACACCAACCTCTGTCCACATGGCTACAGTGAATCTAAGCACAACACACAACCCCCCCTCCACATTCCACCAGTGACACCAAGAGCAACATACCAACCTCTGTCCACATGGCTACAGTGATTCTAAGCACAACACCCAACCCTCCCCGTCGACATTCCCCTAGTGACACCAAGAGCAAAACACAAACATCTGTCCACACGGCTACAGCGAATATAAGCACAAAACACAAACCTCCCCCTCCACATTCCCCCAGTGTCACCAAGAGCAAACACCAACCGCTGTCCACATGGCTACAGTGAATCTAAGCACAACACAAAACCTCGCCGCCATATTCCTCCAGTGAAACCAAGAATAAAACACCAACATATGTCCACATGGCTACAGTGAATCTATGCACAACACACAAACCTCCCCCCTCCACATCCCCCCCAGTGAAACCAAGAATAAAACACCAACCTCTGTCCACATGGCTACAGTGAGTCTAAGCACAACACACAACTCCCCCTCCACATTCCCCCAGTGACCTCAAGAGCAAAAGACCAACCTCTGTCCACATGGCAAAAGTGAATCTAAGCACAACACACAACCACCACTCCACATCCCCCCCAGTGAAACCAAGAGCAAAACACCAACCACTGTCCACATGGCTACAGTGAATCTAAGCACAACACACACACACCTCCCCCTCCACATTCCCCCAGTGAAACCAGGAGCAAAACACCAACCTCTGTCCACATGGCTAGAGTGAATCTAAGCACAACACACAACCCCCCCTCCACATTCCCCCAGTGACCTCAAGAGCAAAAGACCAACCTCTGTCCACATGGCAAAAGTGAATCTAAGCACAACACACAACCACCACTCCACATCCCCCCCAGTGAAACCAAGAGCAAAACACCAACCACTGTCCACATGGCTACAGTGAATCTAAGCACAACACACACACACCTCCCCCTCCACATTCCCCCAGTGAAACCAGGAGCAAAACACCAACCTCTGTCCACATGGCTAGAGTGAATCTAAGCACAACACACAACCCCCCCCTCCACATTCCCCCAGTGACCTCAAGAGCAAAACACCAACCTCTGTCCACATGGCTACAGTGAATCTAAGCACAACACACAACTCCCCCTCCACATTCCCCCAGTGACCTCAAGAGCAAAAGACCAACCTCTGTCCACATGGCAAAAGTGAATCTAAGCACAACACACAACCACCACTCCACATCCCCCCCAGTGAAACCAAGAGCAAAACACCAACCACTGTCCACATGGCTACAGTGAATCTAAGCACAACACACACACACCTCCCCCTCCACATTCCCCCAGTGAAACCAGGAGCAAAACACCAACCTCTGTCCACATGGCTACAGTGAATCTAAGCACAACACACAACCACCACTCCACATCCCCCCCAGTGAAACCAAGAGCAAAACACCAACCTCTGTCCACATGGCTACAGTGAATCTAAGCACAACACACAACCGCCACTCCACATCCCCCCCAGTGAAACCAAGAGCAAAACACCAACCTCTGTCCACATGGCTACAGTGAATCTAAGCACAACACACAACCACCACTCCACATCCCCCCCAGTGAAACCAAGAGCAAAACACCAACCTCTGTCCACATGGCTACAGTGAATATAAGCACAACACACAACTTCCCCCTCCACATTCCTCCATTTAAACCAAGAGCAAAATACCATCCTCTGTCCACATGGCTACAGTGAATCTAAGCACAACAGACAAACCTCCCCGCCACATTCCCGCAGCGACACCAAGAGCAAAATACCAATGTTGCATCACAAATTCATAGGGGAACCAGAGCACACACCAACTCCCTCAACACACAGTGAAATAAAGAGGGCAAAATCAATCACCCACCTTCATGCCTTCAGTGAAAGTAACAGTAAAGCACCAACCTCCCATCCCATATCTACTATAAACCAAGAACAAAACAGCAACTTCCCACCCCATACCTGCTGGAAACAAAGAGCACAATTCCAACCACTATCCACATGATTACAGTGAATCTAAGCACAACACAAACCTCCCCCCTCCACATCCTCCCAGTGAATCCGAGAGCAAGACACCAACCTCTGTCCACATGCCTAGAGAGAAACCAAGAACAAAAGAGCAACTTCCCCCACGTGCTTAAATTGGAACCAAGAGCAAATCACCAACCTCGGTCCAAATGACTACAGTTAGTTTAAGCACAACACACAACTCTCCCCCTTCACATTCCCTCAGTGACACCAGAATTAAAACCCCAACCGCTGTCCACATGGCTAGAGTGAATCGAAGCACAACACACAAACCTCCCCCTCCACATTCCCCCAGTGACACCAAGATTAAAACACCAACCTCTGTCCACATGGCTACCGTGAATTTAAGCACAACACACATACCTCCCCCTCCACATTCCCTCAGTGAATCCAAGAGCAAAATACCAATGTTGCTTCACAAACTCATAGGGAAACAAGAGCAACACACTTACTCCTTTGACATACACTAAAACAAAGAGGACATCAACCTCTCACCACATGCCTTCAGTGAAAGCTAGAGTAAAACACCAACTCCATCAACATTGTTACAAGAGCAACACAAAAACCTTCCCCTCCACATTCGCCCAGAGAAAGCAAGAGCAAAACACCAAATCCCTCCACGTGCCTAGAGAGAATCCAAGAACAAAACACCAACCTCCCACCCCATACCTACTGTAAACCAAGAGCAGAACCCCACCCTGCCTTCACACGCTTACAGTGAATGGGGTTAGTTGTTAATGCCTCACCTGTATCTTTTGTTGTCCACTGGCACAATGTCCATGGCTATGTAGTACTGCTGGTGCGGGTCCAGGCCGCTGATTTTTACCCTCATTGCTGGGAACATTCTCCTGCAAAGAAAAGAAACAGGGGTAAGGATGTTTGAGAAATGCATTAAGAACCAGCTGGTTACATAATGAATACAGAAAACAGAGACTGTTCAGACAGGGAAACAGAATAAAAATCTGCTCCCAGCTGGCAGGAGCATGTTTAAATCTCCCGCCGGCAGGGAGCAGACATGCCTTCCCTGCCCACGCTGCTGGAAGCAGAGAAGGAATATTTGCTTGTTTGGTGGGAGATTTAAAAATGCTACCACCAGGCGGTAGTAACACATGTTTCCCTACCCATGCTGGTGCAGGGAGAAAAACTACTGAGTCCTGGCGGTGGGCTCTCTGGACAGAGAATAGAGTCAGCCCAATAAATGAAGTTCCGTGAGCCATTTATTGCAGTGCGGCCTTCTTCCATTTTTTAATGCATTCATCCCCAGGGGATGGGTTCTCTAGAGCCCAAGAAGATTCAGGAGGGGGGCCACTAGCCCCCACCCCCTACCTATGTAGTTAGACCCCAGAGAAGGGGATCCCAGGGTACTACAAAGGCTTGTGCTGCACAAACCCCAATTCATGTTTTTATGATTTCGGTCCCAGAGTTTAGAGTCCCTGGGGCCTAACAAGGCTCAGGGACCTTCACCACCGAACGCACCCCCATGGCCACCACCCCCAAACTGAACACCAACACCACCGAAGCCCTGAAATGCATCCTCCTCAAAGAGCATCCTACACAGACATGCTGTAGAGATCTGGGACCTCCTAAAACCCTCACACTAGACGTTACCTCTTCACAGAAACCTGGACAACGCCTCCTCCACCCAGACATCGCCACCACCACCACCACCATCCCTGACAGGTACAAGATCCAGAGGAAGGACCGCCCCAGCCGCCCAGGGGGAGGACTCATCATCACACACAAGAGCTACTCTGACTCTCCACCTCCACCACTGAACACCTGCATTTCCAGATCCAGACTAGCACTAGAACAAACACATCACAGCATTCTCGCCTACAGACCACCCGGACCTCACGCTCCGTTCACCACTACCATTGCTAACCTCATCGCCCCCATGCCATCATCTCCATGGACTACATACTCATCAGGGACCTGAACTTTCACCTTGACAACCCCAGCGACCCCAACTCCGCCACCCTCCTGGACCACCTCACCAACATTGGACTGAAACAGCTCATCACCACACCTACCCACAATGCAGGACACACCCTGGACTCCATTTTCGCAGGAGGTAACAACCTCTACTTCAGCCACACCACGCAAACCCCATGGATGGACCACCACTGCATACACTTCCGCGTCGACAAACCTAAGCCGCCCAAACCTGCACTGGGCCTTGCACTAAGGAAAAGGAGCAAAGCCACAAGGAGCAGCTCAACTCCACCCTCATCCAAGACACCCCCACCACCTCAACCGACACCAACCCCGCAGCCAAGGAGCTCCACAAAGGGATCTCCGACCGCACAGACGAGCTTGCACCCGTATGTAACCCCGACAGACAGTGCCCCAGGAAGGCCACCTTGTTCACCGCTGATCTCCAAAAATCCAGATGCACCTGCAGATGCATAGAGAAGAACTGGAGAAACAGCAAAACATCTGAAGATCGCACCACCTACAAGAACACCATGACGGAATGCCACCAACGCATCAGATCCACCAAAAGGAACCTTCATCCAGAACAAGATCCTCACCAACTCCAGCTACTCCAAGGAACTATTTTGCGCCATCAGGTATTCACCAAGCCCCCCAGCAAAACTATGGACATCACCCCTTCCCAGGACCTCTGCAACAAGCTCGGCTCCTACTTCCATCTGAAAATTAAGGGCCTCTATGACAATTTCAATAACAAGACGCCTGACCCTGAAACCACATCCTCGTCCAGCAACACCAGCCAGCCCACCATTTTCTCCTGGACCCCAACCACCACCCAAGACACCACCTCAACCATGAAAGGCATCCACACAGGAGCTCCCACAGACCCCTGCCCGCCGCACATCTTCCACAAAGCCACCACCACCATCGCTACAGAACGACACACAATTAACGCCACCTTCAAGACAGGCATCTAGCCCGACGACTTGAAACGCACAGAAGTCAAGCCTCTCCTCAAGATGCCCTCAGCAGATCCCATGGACCTTAAGAACTTCCGACCCACCTCCCTCCTCTCGTTCACAGCCAAAGTCACTGAGAAGACTGTCAATGCCCAGCTGACAAGATTCATCAAAGAAAACTATCATCGACACCTCCCAATCCGGATTCCGCAGCAACCACAGCACCGAGACCGATCTACTCGCCGCCACAGATGATATCCGCACCCTCCTCGACCAAGGACACATTGAGTCCTTGATCCTACTTGACCTCTCTGCAGCGTTCGACATCGTCTCCCAACGCACACAGACCGCCATACTTTGTGATGCCGAAATACAGGGGCCCACCCTCGACTGGATCCGCTCCTTCTTCACGGGCTGAACCCAAAGATTCAGACTGCCACCCTTCCTCTTCGAAGCGACGGAAATCAACTGCGGTGTATCGCAAGGATCGTCGCTCAACCTCATGCTCTTCAACATCTACATGGCCCGCTTGCCACCATCGTCAGACAGCACGTGCTCAGCATAGTATCCTACACCGACTAAACCCAGCTCATCCTCTCCCTCACCAAGGACCCCATCATCACCACGCTCAACTTCCAGGAAGGAATGAAGGACTTTGCATCCTGGATGAGCAGCAGCTGCCTGAAGCTCAACTCGGAGAAGACAGAGGTCCTCGTGCCCAGACCCTTCCCCCTACAAGGGACAACACCTGGCAGTCCACCACCCTCGGCAGCCCTCCCACCCCCACGGACCACGCCCATAACCTCGGCATTGTACATGACTCCTCCCTCTCTATGACCCGACAGGTCAACACTGTCACCTCCAGCTGCTCCAACACCCTCCGCATCCTCTGAAAAACCTTCAAATAGATCCCCCTGAATCAAGAAAGACCGCCACCCAAGCACTCATAACCAGCACTCTACACTACGGAAATGTCCTCTACACCGGGATCAACAAGTCTCTGCTCCGCAAACTCCAGATGAGACAGAACACCGCAGTTAGACTTGTCCTCGGCATCCCTAGACACAAGCACATCACGCAACACCTGTGGAACCTCCACTGGCTCCCCATATAAAAGAGAATCACCTTCAAGATACTCACCCATGCCTACAAATGCCTTCACAAAACCAAACCCCAATATCGCAACAAGAGAATCTCCTTCCACGCACCCAAGCTAAACATCTGATCTGCTGACCTTGCCCTCGCCAAAATCCTGTGGATCCTTAGAGTCAGAACAGGGGGATGAGCTTTCTCCTACATCGCGGCCAAGACCTGGAACGAGCTCCCGATCGACAACAAACACGCCCCCTCCCTGAACATCTACAAGAAGACACTCAACACCTGGCTCTTCGAGTGCTGCTTACCCCCCCCCCCCCCCAGCACTTGGAGACCCTCACAGGTGAGTAATGCGCTTACAATTTCCCCGATTGATTGATTGATTGATTTATTGGGGAGGGGGCTCACTTGCCCTCTCACCTTATTGATATACCCAGCTCCAGGATGGAGTCTCCAGGGTCCACAATTGGCTCAGAGAGGGGGAGCCCTACTCACACCACCCTCCCAATATATGTTTTAAAAAAATGGCAGCTGCCATTATCTTTTTTCTTTCTGTTTTGGGCCGCAATCTGATTTTTTTAAAAAATATTCTGGATAGGGGGCTAAGTTCCTGTGTCCTGTAATGGCCTTAAGCATTCTTTCTCAGAGCGCTCACTCCCACCGAAGTCTGAGTCCCCCCCGGGAGAGAATTGTCCCAACTGGAAAAATACTTACTGGGCCACGCAGAACACTATTTTTTATAATTTGCTTTGAGCGACCCTGGCGACTTACACCAAATCACAAAAAGCACAATCTGTGATTCAAGATCTAGCTTTCTGCCAAAGTTGGTGTTATTCTTTCAGCCGAAACGTGTCTGACAAAAGTCTGAGGAAAATGCATGGGGATTTTGCGTTTTGGCACCCCCTTTTTTCTCAGCCTCCGCGGATGGATCCCCCTGAAACTTCCCATGCACAAACTAGGCGAAAAGGAGCACTTTCTCTGAAAGTTTTAGGAAGATTCATCAAACCGTATTAAAGTTACAAGCAAAGCAAAAAAATCCTGGATGGATTTACATGAAAGGATGAATAGCACATCTAACGTTACATCTTTGTCATTTGACAGAACAAGGACTCAGTGGAACCATTTCGAACAGCCCACTCCACATGTGGCACAACACAACGGTCAGCTTCCTCCAAGTTTTTGTGGAGTTTTTTTAACAAGATGACCCCCTAGTTCTTGAATATATGTGCAGTCCGTGCAATGTGCACACTGACTCTGTAGAACAGTCTGAACGGCTTCTCCAGCATTTTGCATGGATGAAATCTTGACCATTTGCAATCATGAAATATAGTCCACAAAAGCAGCCATTTTCAATTAAGACACCATTTTGAATTAAAAATTTTCAGGTGAATGTTTTTTAGCTCTTGTGGGAGTTTGTGCTTTACTGGTTTGGTGTCAGCATCTCAATCAAATAATGCATTTATTGGAAGAAGATCATGCAACAGAATGTCCTTGATAACGTCACCCCTTTTATTTTGCTATATCCATCTCTCTATGTGCCTGCGAAATTTGTTTTTTGTAACCTGTTTTGAGGTGGCTGCTTGGACAAAACTTTTGCCATGGCAATTAAAGCGAGGAAGTTTAACTTTAGTGATTATGTCAAACAGCTTTTTTTCACTCAAGTCAAATCTCTCCTGCTTCAGTTCTTCGTATAGTTTTGATCCATGTTGGAGGACATTTTGTAGACGTGTCTTTATATTGTTATCTACATATCGTTTGGTCAATACGTTGTGTAGTCACACAGGCTCAGTCATTTCAAAGGGGTTTTCTTGCTGCTGCATGAAACAAAGATGGCTGTGAACATGTTTATTAAAATGTTCCCCTCCCTTTCCCACAAGTTTGTGGTGAGGAAGAGTTTCACGATGGTCCATTAATTTTGAGTTTGTCATCTCTCTGAAAACATTTCAAATAGAAAGAACTTCATGGTAAACTAGCTGCCATTTAGCAATAATTCACTTTGAGCTTTTCTGTGATTTCTGGATCGTCTGATGCGGTTTCATATCTGGAGCCTCAGCATTGAGCCTTGCCTGTCTTTCACCAGAAAATGTCTTTGGATGAATTTTCTGGAGTGTATGGCTTTTTCATCTCTAGCATCTTCACTCTTTCCAAATACCAGGGCCCATATTTCAAGTAGTCTATGCAATCCAATTTGTGAAACACAATAATCAGTGACTCCACCATCTTCACATACGGCTCCCAATTACCTTCCTGATCAGTATTTACCAAGATTTTCACTAGAACTATCGTGTATAAAACATTTCCACAGTACTTGCCAAGTTCTGATTTTTCTTCACATTCTTGGACAAACTCTACAAACTTGGTTTTCAGGTTTTCAGGTTTTAAACTGAGTTTATTGAACATTGCCTGGCTTTGCATTTAGTCTTTAGAATAAAGTGCGCACTGTGCCCTGTTCACTTCTGAGAAAAAATATGAACAACCTAATTTGTCATTCTTGTTCCAGAAAGCGTTCCAACACAATGCTTCAATATCCTCAGAAATGATGAGCTTACTTTGCAACAAACATAATGAGTTCCGCTCAATACTGACTAAGATTTCAGCCTCAATAAGTGCATCGTCTATGCCACATCCATTGAGATAACTCCCTGCACACCGCAATGCAAATCTCGTCATGTGGAAAACTCCCCTCATTGGATAAAGATCATCAAATTCTGCTGGATTGCTCACAGGGTCGCTGGTGAGTGAGTGGGGCTGTTTCTATTGTTTCAGGGGATCTGGTTTTATGGTTTTTTTAAACCCTTTTTCAAGCATTGCATGGCTATTGACCTTGAATAATTATATTACTGAATTTGCTCATTTTTAAAAAGTGAATGTGTCCTGACTAGGGGTGGGCGGCCAGCTACGCTCCGTGCACGGAGTGTGCGTAGTGCCGCCCACTCCGCATTTTGCGGAGCTGGCGGAGCCAGGCGGCACTACGCACGCTCCGCAGACGGAGCGTAGCTGGCCGCCACCCGCCTCCCTCCCGCCCTCCCTAAATACTTTAAAATAAAGGAATGCTATAATTTAAAAAGCACTTACCTTGCCGCCGCTGGCCGCCGCGTTCCCCGGGGCTCGTTATCTTCCGTCTTCCGTCTTTATCAGTAATGCGCATGCGCGGGCGGCCGCGCATGCGCATTTTCACGAGAAAATGCGCATGCGCGGCCGCCCGCGCATGCGCATTACTGATAAAGACGGAAGACGGAAGATAACGAGCCCCGGGGAACGCGGCGGCCAGCGGCGGCAAGGTAAGTGCTTTTTAAATTATAGCATTCCTTTATTTTAAAGTATTTAGGGAGGGCGGGAGGGAGGCGGGTGGCGGGGCTGGCGGCCAGTGGTTTTGCGGAGTGGGGCTACGCGGAGTGCGGAGGTGGGCGTAGTTTCTCGCCCACTTCGCGTAGCTCCGCGAAGCCCCACTCCGCGAACTCCGCCCAGGGTTAGTCCTGACCCCCTGCACTGCTGCGTGGATACGGACGGAGCACAGCTCCAAGGTGGGACCCCTGGATTCGGTCTTTGCACAGTGGCATGGTGGTGCATCTTGCAGATACCGGAGCCCCCTTTGCTTGGCTCTCTCTGCCCAGTCAGGGGCTTCGCTGCCCCGGGCCTGGAGTCAGCCTGGCTCTGCTCATGGTCAGCCTTGTACCTGAGACTCCCCGACACCGATGCATGCGCAGAGAGCGTCAGGAGCCGGCCCTGGTGTTGTCCAGACTATCCGCCTAGCAATCTGGGAAGACCCTAACCCTATAGAAGAGGATACAGTGACAGGTCATTCTTGTCGAAAGACCCTTGACTTGGCAGGGGACAGTTGGGTGCGACATGCAGTGACGCCGCCATTAACCAGGGTACCAGACCTGTAGACCTTGATGTAGCATCCAGGGCACGAGTCGGGGGGTACACGCGGGTGGACGGCGTCCACCCACTATTTTCAGAGGGTGAACGCCGTCCACCCTGCCAAGAATTTGGGCCCCACTGAATAATGTGCTGAACTTGTCCCGGTGTCATTTCCAAACAGCAGGACACTTTCAGCAGCGCCTGCACGTTGTCTGCAACAAGCAACAACATGCAGGCAGGGATGGGGCTTTCTCAGTTAAGATTCCTGCTGGCCCCATACCGAAGGCCGAATTTTGTGAGTCTCTTGTCTGGGAGCAGTCAGGAGCCTCACACCAAGATGCAAATGAAGCAGAGGCAAAACAAAGGTTAGCACTTCACACGTACTTGAAAGAGGCACTTTTCACTTTGTTCAGTCCCAGTTTAGGAGATATGGATGCACTGTAAGAATGTCAGATGGGTTGGTCTTTTCCAGTATTTACATAAAGCAAATTGCATTTATATAGAGTTTACTACCCCTGAGAAGGTGTTGAAATAATGTAAGTACGACTATTTATTCCTGTATAGCCCTACTCAATCCAATGCAGGGTGCAGAGCGCTTTACATCAACACGCCCATATTACATGTACAATACATGATATAAGTTTGTAAATGAATGTACAGGGTGTGTCACATAAAACTGGGGGATTGCAAGGTGTAGAAGTCACATATCATCTTTCATAGCTCACTGTGCTATTATCCGCGCGATGCGCTCAAACGTACACTTGATAGACCCGCTAAACATATATGCGAGGGCTTTAATGTCACTTCTTCTGATGTCACTTCCTGTAAAGTCGTGGCTTGTAATGCCACTTTCTATGATGTCAATTCCTGTGATGCCATGTGTGATGTCATGCACTGTGATTTCATGCGCTATGATGTCGCACGGCGTGATGTCGCACGCCATGATGTCGCGCACCGTGATGACACGGGCTGTGATGTCACGCGCTGTGATGTCTCTTGCATACTGCCTAACTAGGTTAGTCATCCCACTTCTTTTTTTTGAACTTGTGCCCTGGTACCATCGACCCAGTATTCCGGGTTAAGTGAATGGTCAGTCAGTCCCTGAGCACAACACAGTTCCCCCTTTTGGTTGTAACTCAAAATTGAGACAGGTTAAGCTCAGAATAACGGAGCATAAAAGCAACATACGATGCTCCAAGACCCACACGAGACTTTATGAACATTACCAACTACATAATCACCCTGCTGACAGCATCCAATGGTTAGTGCTTGAGTCCCAACCAGCCATGACCAGACAAGCTTTGTTCAGGCTTGAACAAAGATGGGTTCATCGTCTCCAGCTAGACATAATAGGGCTGAATGACGCCATTCCCTGGGCAAGTGTCTCAAGATAAAGACCCCCCATACGACCCCCCAGGTATCCTTTCCGTCCCAGTAGCATGTCCAGGGCGCACTCCTCCAGCTATACACCCCTGGCCAGCGGTTTTGGACACCTAGCAACCCAACCCAGCCTCTGATTGTTACTCCCATCCTGATTTAACTTTATTTCCTTAACAGAGGATCATCAGTCCAAAACCTTGTTGATCCACTAGTACTAGTCAGGTAGTATCCCGGGCCCCGTTCAAGATCCGATTGACCATGGCTATCCACTCCAAGAGCCAATTACATCTGGCCCATGAGAGGGGCCCTCTATGAACTTGACGAGAGCCCTGTGTGACGAGAGCCCCCTATGACACTAAGATTATTTCCCTGCCTACTTTGTAGATGCAATACTCCACGTCGTATCTACATTGCCCCGTCACGAGTTCTGGCCCTCTCACTTTTTAGACCTCTCCTTCTTCCTCCTTCCTCCTCCCGATTCTCCCCCTTCCTCCCCCCGGGGCCCCCAGAGTTGGCCAATTTATCCCTGCATCTCACAATCGATACAGGTACAGACCGACACACTGTGTACACATTTACGCGGGACGCGCGATAATTCGCACCATAACATACCAACTTGCTTACTTTTTGCATTCCATGCTGAGTCGCCCGCTCCTGACAAATCACCCAACTGCCTGGTATATTACTTACGAAGCAATCCTTAACTTTCGACATTATTGCTCCTTCCAATATGGCCCCCACTCTGTGCCACGCGACAATAAACTCCTCCTATTCGATTAGATGGGGTTTTGCGCATGCGCACGACGCATAACAGACGCGCCACCACCGGACCTGTACCTACGTCATAGGTCTACTCCCTTCATAACGGCGCCCACCAGTGGAAACCCTCACCAGCTGCTCCGCCACCTGACCAGGTGCCGCGAGCGTGAGGGGTAGGTGTCCCGCCGATCCAGCGCCTCCTTGAAGGTAAGCCCTCGTTGCAACCCCCGAAGCTCCTTGTGTCGTTGCCAGGATCCTAGATCAAGGGACAGTATAGGGTAAAGCCTCCTAACAACCTGACTGGACACGCGACGAGTCTCTTGATTTTTACAAGCCTTCCCCCTGCCCCGCTAGTTAGTACCCGCAAGTCAATAGGTACTATATCAAGTACGGTAATATGCCCCACCCGGCCATTACCTCTTCCTGCTCCCACTCTGCCCGGCCAATAACCAAATGGAATTAGGGCAGCACCCTGGTCTACCTGCGTTCTCCGCATGACTCCAGGCACTGTCTACCTTCGGTCTACCTTGCACACCACATCCTTGATTTGTTCTGACTCTCTTCACCTCCATGGTTATTCAGGCATACCGGTTCCAACACACTAATGCCCTTCCTCCACAGCTACGGTTCCAACTCTGTACTGTGCTGTGGATTGGAGTGTGAGAGGTGTGTGCTTAACATTCCTCTCCTGACACACGGGGGGCTCGATAGAGTGGGGATATTTCCTCCCAGTCTCTCCCTCTTTCACTGACTGTGAGTTTCATCCGGGATAATGTCTCATACGCTATCTGGGGGCGCCACTGCTGATGTCAAGTGTATTACTAGCCTCCTCTATGTTACATGCCTATATCTCCCCATTCCTTTTCTGGTTAACCACATGCCAATCCTTACCTACCTTACATACCCCACAGGTTCATCTAACCTAATAGCGCTGGCCTCACGGGAGTATGCTGCGAGGCCCTATTCAATCCCTTTAGGGTAAGAACATGCTTATTGCTGCTTTTTGTGGTTTCTCCTAGGATTTGGGTGTTGTCTTGAAAGCTTTGGCTTCACACCACAGTTTTGTCTTAAACGCACTATGGAAACCCTCCAAATGTGAGACTTTGTTCGTGTCATATTTAGACTGATTTAGAAGGGACTTTGCACCCAATTCCCGGTACAACTGTTTTCCCTTCCCACACACACTACCCCCTCACTCCTCACAGTGTGGAGCTTTTGTCACCAAAGTCACGTTACACTCTCTGAGCATTAAGTCACTATGTAATATTTGACTTGACTTGTTCTTTCTTTGTCATATTTCTTCCCTACCTCTAGGTCGCCTAAATAGAGCAGGACCCCGTGGCCCTCTTGTCCTCCGACCCAGCGAGGTTGTATTTGCTTGCTTCATAGAGATTGAGCATTGAGTCCACATTTGTTTTTTGTGTAGTACTTTTTTGAGGTCCTGACGAATCGCCTTCTGGCGAGAAACATGTTGACCACACCAGGGGGTTGAGTTATTGTTCTGTACACCTATACGGTCTCTAACTCCCCTCCCACCCCTTTTAACTAAGGAACCAGCCACGTTAATAAAGTTGAGAGTGGACTGATTACCTTTTTTACCATTTTCACTCACATTTGCACTGACTACACTTTTCTTCATCCTCACTTACACCCACCATCGGCAAGGAACAAAAGAACCCCGCCAAAAGAGTACCTTTGGTTACTCCGTCAGACATTGCAGCGCCGGTCTGACGAGGGGCAGTGAGTCGATGATGACACTGGACACCCTCCAGTAAGGGTGTGTTTCATACCTAATACTCTGGGTGTGTGAGGCTCTCTAAGTTCCGACTAGGGAACCCTTCCTTCCAGCCACGGTACTGACAATACCAACTCCTTGCTTCACGTTGTCACACGCTCCCTGGGGAACTTTGTATTCTGCTGCAAGCTGTAACTCAATCTTCATTCTGTTTGGCCACACCCACCCTCAAAGGTCTTGCAGGAACTCAGTACCGGACAGCATCAGCCCATTTAAAGCCCTGGTCTAGCGCCACCTACAGCTTCCTCACCTGTCTGCAATCATGTTGATCATCCCTCTGATTGGCCACTCCCACCCTCAGAGTTCTTGCAGGAGCTCAGTACCGGACAGCACCAGCCCATTTAAAGCCCTGGTCTGTGGCCACCTCCAGCTTCCTCACCTGCCTGTTTTCGTGTTGATCATCCCCCTAATTGGCCACACCCACCCTCAGAGTTCTTGCAGGTATTCAGTACCGGCCAGCCCCGGACCATTTAAAGCACCAGCCTTGGGCTACCTCAGCTGCCTGCATGGTTGTGATCATCTCTCTGATTGGCCACACCCACCTTCAAAGTTCTTGCAGGAGCTCAGTACCGGCCAGCCACAGCCCATTTAAAGCCCCCACCTCTGGCCACCTCACCTGCCTGCTTTGGTGATGATCAGCCCTCTGATTGGCCACACCGACCCTCAGAGTTCTTGCAGGAGCTCAGTGCCGGCCAGCCCAGGCTCATTTAAAGCCCCCACCTCTGGCCACCTCACCTGCCTGCTTTGGTGATGATCAGCCCTCTGATTGGCCACATCCACCCTCAGAGTTCTTGCAGGAGCTGAGTACCTGCCGGCCCTGGCCCATTTAAAGCCCTGGTCTCTGGCAACCACATCGGCCTGTTTTGGTGATGATCATCCCCCTGATTGGCCACACCCACCCTCAGAGTTCTTGCAGGAGCTCAGTACCGGCCAGCCCAGACCCATTGAAAGCCCTGGTCTGTGGCCACCTCACCTGCCTGCTTTGGTGTTAATCATCCCCCTGATTGGCCACACCCACCATCACAGTTCTTGCAGGTATTCAGTACCGGCCAGCCCCGGACCATTTAAAGCACCAGCCTCGGGCTACCTCAGCTGCCTGCATGGTTATGATTATCTCTCTGATTGGCCACACCCACCTTCAAAGTTCTTGCAGGAGCTCAGTACCAGCCAGCCCCGGCCCATTAAAAGCCCCCACCTCTGGCCACCTCATCTGCCTGCTTTGGTGCTGATCAGCCCTTTAATTGGCTACACCCACCCTCAGAGTTCTTACTGGCATTCAGTACCGGCCAGCCCCGGCCCATTTAAAGCCCTGGCCTCTGGCCACCTCACCTGCCTGCTTTGGTGATGATCATCTCGGTGCCGATGTCGTGAAAGCGCTTCCACAGGTCTGCGCACTGCAGCTCCACCTGGATCTCCTCCATGGTGGAGGGCGAGGGCGGCGTGGGGTCAGGGGCCACCTGCGTCGTGAGGTCAGAGTGCGAGCCATAGGAGCAGGACGTCCTCTCCGCCAGCCCCTCGGGGTCCGAGCCGGGGCTCTGCTCTGAGTCTGCAAGAGAGAAGAAGGGAGTGAGCAAAGCTGCAGAGGGTCTGGCAACAGCTCCGTGGGTCAATGCGCCTGCAGTGGCTGCGCACAGCGCCTGGATACCCCATTGGGTGAGTAGTCGCGCTATGGATGGATGGGATGGATGTTACACTTCCCTCCACCATCAGACAGAAGGAAGCCCTCCCCCCACTCTCACCCACCCACAGTCACACTTCCCTCTACATCAGACTGAAGGGAGCACCCCCTCACACTCACCCACCCACAGTCACACTTCCCTCCACATCAGACTGAAGGGAGCACCCCCCTCACACTCACCCACCCACAGTCACACTTCCCTCCACATCAGACAGAAGGAAAAACTCCCCCTCACACTCCTCCACCCACAGTCACACTCCCCTCCAGCATCAGACAGACGGAAGCACCCCCCCCCTCACACTCACCCAACCACAGTCACACTCCCCTCCAGCATCAGACAGAAGGAAGCCCTCCCCCTCACACTCACCCACCCACAGTCATACTTCCCTCCAGCATCAGACAGAAGGAAGCACTCCCCCTCACACCTACCCACCCACAGTCACACTCCCCCCCCCAGCATCAGACAGAAGGAAGCACTCCCCCTCACACCTACCCACCCACAGTCACACTCCCCCCCAGCATCAGACAGGGGCAAGCACTCCACCTCACACTCACCCACCCACAATCACACTCCTGTCCAGCATCAGTCAGAAGGAAGCAGTACCCCTCACACTCACCCACCCACCCACAGTCACACTTCCCTCCAGCATCAGGCAAGAGGAAGCTCCCCACCCACCCACCTCTGTAGCCAGGGGCTCCAGGCTGTGTCTGCTCAGTGTCAGCCCAGCTGCCCCCTTCCCTCTCACCCCCTGACAGGCCGCTACCGCTTCTGGAGTGTTGCAGCCTCACTTTCACTCACTCACGGCGCTTAAACCAACATTCAATTTAAAACATATTTACCACCTGAGCGCTCCTTGAAGCTGACGGCTCCCTCCATGTAAACCGCGCCTGGGGACCTGTCCCTCTCTCCCCAGCAGCCAGAGCTCCCTCCTCGGCCCTCAGCAGCCCCTGTGCCCGTTAAAGAGCCCTCCCGGTGGTCCTGAGCCCCCTTTTTATGCATTTTTGTATGCATTTTTTTTCCCCTAACACCCACCTGGAAGGAGCTGCTGCTAGAAGCCTCCGCCGGGGTAAAGCGCCTCATACAGGTTAAACAATGTGAAATGTGGAACAACTGAGGCAGGGTTTCCAAGGTTTTCCAAAGACTTTACAGGGCTTTATGAAGTGCCGGTATCACCCCTGGAGGGGCATCTCTGCTGCAGAAGAGGCAAAAGACAGGTCAGAAAGGTCAGTCCCGGAATAATTCAGCCTTCAGGAGTTTCCTGAACCGAAAAAGATGGTGGCATTTCTGCAGGCCCAGGGGCAGAGGAGCCAGAGAGGCAAAAGTTCTGCCTTCAGCCATAGTTTCCTATAATGGGGGCCACAAGCAGCCCTTTACCCTCAGATCTAAGGTCTGCTCGGATGGTAAAACTTCAGTTTTTCCGCACCATAAAGAGCCGTGCGGGCAAGGTGCAAAGTTCAAACTTCATTCCCTGGCGGATTGGAAGCCAGTGAAGCTGCCTCTCACAGGCCGGGCAGAGGTTCGAGAAGACATCTTGAGAGCAGCCGCGCGGCAACATTCTGGACTACGTGCCGTCTACTCAAGAGGATTCATTGGCCGATGCTAGGAGAGCATTACAACAATCATGTCGGCCAATGACCAGGCTTGAATCAGAGTTTTTGGAACTGATAAGGGCAGCCACTGGAACACTCTAGGCAAGAGACTCGGAGTGAGGTCGCAGGCCCCTGAGGTGGCCATGACTTGGTCTCTCATTGACAGAGAGTTGTCGAGTCGGACCCCCACATTTTTCGTCATGGGTGTCGGGTTAGGTGCGAGGCCTAACATAGCAGTACAAAAGGTGGTGGTGTGAGTGTTTGATTGGTTCAGATGCTCCGTCCATCACCACCCCCTTTTGTACCGCTTTTGGCCGCCATAAGTGTGGCAGGGTATGCTCATACGTGAGTCCCTTGCTCACTTTGCCACTGGATTCAAGCAAGCCGGGCTGAAGACGGCTGGAATGCCAGAAACCAGTCCTCGGAAGCTTGTTTCTGGTCCAGGGAGGGCATGGCTTGGCAGTTCGGGCTGGACTGTTCCCATGAGGCACAGGGTCAGACTGATTTGCATATAGCCATGTCTGAACTGGGGTGGCAGAGTGGGCTAAAGAACGGTGATGGATTAAACCCAGATCTTTTGACTGGGTGTGAGTGTTTGATTGGTTCAGATGCTCTGTCCATTACCACCCCCTTTTGTACCGCTTTGTTCGCCATAAGTTGGCAGGGTATGCTCAGACGTGAGTCCCTTGCTCACTTTGCCACTGGATTCAAGCTAGCCGGGCTGAAGATGGCTGGAATGCCAGAAACCGGTCCTCGGAAGCTTGTTTCCGGTCCAGGGAAGACAAGTCATTTGCAGTTCGGGCTGGACTGTTCCCATGAGGCACAGGGTCAGATTGATTTGCATATAGCCATGTCTGAACTGGGGTGGCAGAGTGGGCTAAAGAACGGTGATGGATTAAACCCAGATCTTTTGACTGGGTGTGAGTGTTTGATTGGTTCAGATGCTCCATCCATTACCACCCCCTTTTGTACCGCTTTTGGCCGCCATAAGTGTGGCAGGGTATGCTCAGACGTGAGTCCCTTGCTCACTTTGCCACTGGATTCAAGCAAGCCGGCTGAAGACGGCTGGAATGCCAGAAACCGGTCCTCGGAAGCTTGTTTCCGGTCCAGGGAAGACATGGCTTGGCAGTTCGGGCTGGACTGTTCCCATGAGGCTCAGGGTCAGACTGATTTGCATATAGCCATGTCTGAACTGGGGTGGCAGAGTGGGCTAAAGAACAGTGATGGATTAAACCTAGATCTGTTGACTGGGTGTGAGTGTTTGATTGATTCAGATGCTCCGTCCATCACCACCCCCTTTTGTACCGCTAACGTAGCAGGCCACTAGTTTGGAGACCAAATAGTTTGAGCTGAGCCAAACAACAAGATCTCAGTCTTAGCCGCATTCAGCTAGAGGACATTTTCAGTCATCCAGACAGATATAACTTGCATGCCCTCAGCAAAGAGATGTTTAAATAAGTCTGTATCCATGTCAGAAGATAAAAGCAGTGGGTTTCATCTGCATGGGAATGGGGAGCAAATCCATATTCCCTAATAATCTTGGCAAGGGGGACCACATACACATTAAACAGGGTGGGACTGAGGCAAGAGCCCTGGGGCACCCCCTTAGTAAGCTTCTAGTTATGGGGACAAATGGGGCTAGTTTAATCATCTGAGTGCGCTGGTCCGGAAAACTAGCAAGCCACTTTAATGCCAGTCAATCCCAATTGGTGACTCAGTTTCTGGTGAGAGGCAGCACCAAAGGCTGCTGTCAGATCCAATAAAACCAGCAGCCGTGCCTTGTTGTTGTCCAGTGCCAGTTTGATGCAATCTGTAACACCAATGAGGGTGGTTTCGGAAGAGTGGTTGGGTCTGAAACCAGACTGAGAAGGATGAAGGGTGCCTTGAGAGTCAAGATATCCCATCAGCTGAGTGTTGACGTACCCTTTCACCAGTTTGCTCATAAGTGGCAGAAGCGAAATGGGGAGATTATTAGCCATCACATCAGCAGGTATCTGAGCTTTTTTCTTGATTGGTAGTGCTTGAGCTGCCTTCCATTCAAGTAGGAGTTCCCCTTCACTCAATGAGGTGTTTAAGATGTTACAGCTGGAGGGGGACAGAAGAGGGGCTATTAAGGCAAACACATAAGCTGGCATTATATCTAGAGGAGAACCAGATTTCGCTATTCGTATCATGGCTTCGGCCTGTGGTATCTGCAGTGCAGAAAAAGGCTCAAGGCAGGCATCAGTCCTTCTAAAGGTTGAGAGCAGCAGATTAGGGGGATCCAAGGAATTAGAATCGTGAGGAAATTGATCATAAATTAGATTGATTTTTTCATCAGAATAATTAGCTCTGTGATCGCATAGTACCTGGGAAGGGGGAGTCTGTTGGGAGCAGGCAATAAGGTTAGTAAAAGTGTGGGGAACTTTGTAAAGTTCCTTAGTAGAGTTGCCCCCCTGATTTCGATTTGAGATAACATGGGCTTTCCTCGCTTTTTGGGTCTCGCAAAGTGTTGCAGCGCCACGCGCTCGCTTTGCGAGGCATTCAGTATACACTACAGCTGGGGGAAGCTCTGCCCACTTTTTGTCCATAATTTTCATTGGCTTCAATGATAAATGCAGCATTGTGATTGGTTTTTAACTTGTTAGTCCTGCCTCCTGACAGCTATGTCGTCATTTTTGTTCTTCCAAGGCTATCAGACCCTTTACTTTAAGAACTGCTTTTTTCCCCTGCCTCTACCCGTTCCCTCCTGCAGTCCGTACTTTTTTTGACCACATCCACTCCCCCACCCTCTGCCATTCCTGCCTTCTTTAATGCCCGCACTTCCGTTTAAAATGCAATAGGGCTTGCGTAAATATAAGTGTCCCATCACATTTTTAGTGCTTGTTTTAAGATTGGTGGCTGTATTTGCACTCTTTGTCTCGCATGCACGCGATGCCTTACATTGTAAGCATACGTGACAAAACAGTGGCGTTTTTCCAATTCACTGTGCGAGGCAGAGACAGCGACAGCACAAGCAGTGAGGCGGCGGCCGGACTGGCCAGTCACCCGTCGGCGCTCCTTGTTTTTCTGCTTCTGATCTGCTGCTGCTGGAGACCCGGCGAGTGCAGGTCCCTACTCTCCCAGCTCCGGGCTTAGGTGTCCAGGGTAGAGGAGCTATTGAAGAGTTCCGACAACAGCTGCAGCAGCCCCAGCAGGGAGAACCTCTGAGCCTGGAGAGGCACAGAGCCCACGCGCTCCCGGGGGTGTGCCCACCTGACATCAGTGCATAGGGCATGCTGTAAAGAGCCACGCTGCTCTGTGGCTGTGGTGGAGCTGTCCACCTCTTCAAGCTATTGGCATGCTCCCGAGCTGCTACCGCTTCGATTGCGCGTTCCGGGGACACAGCGTCTGCACCTCCTCATTACACAGTGGCGACAACAGCTTTACCAGCTCCCGGGTACATGAGAGTGCCACCCTCGAGAGAGAGCCCTCCAGCAAAGCCCTGCAAAGGCTAGCACTGACGGAGAGCAGGAAGGTAAGAGCAACCAGCTGCTTAAAGTGCATCTTGGCACTTGTAGCACAGCACACGCGCAGTGTTTGAGGTTAGATGTTGAGAAAATGGACTAAATGTCTCAACAAGCAGTTTCCATCGGTGGTGGAGGGCGCATTAA